>NC_056438.1:81096266-81292490 GCF_018296145.1 Oncorhynchus tshawytscha | reverse complement strand
CTAGCTAGTCTGTCATAATACAATAGAGACAGTAGATCTAGCTGGTCTGTCATAACATAATATAATAGAGACAGTAGATCTAGCTGGTCTCTCATAATATAATAGAGACAGTAGATCTAGCTGGTCTGTCATAATACAATAGAGACAGTAGATCTAGCTGGTCTGTCATAATATAATAGAGACAGTAGATCTAGCTGGTCTGTCATAATATAATAGAGACAGTAGATCTAGCTGGTCTGTCATAATATAATAGAGACAGTAGATCTAGCTGGTCTGTCATAATATAATAGAGACAGTAGATCTAGCTGGTCTGTCATAATATAATAGAGACAGTAGATCTAGCTGGTCTGTCATAATATAATAGAGACAGTAGATCTAGCTGGTCTGTCATAATATAATAGAGACAGTAGATCTAGCTGGTCTGTCATAATATAATAGAGACAGTAGACAGTAGATCTAGCTGGTCTGTCATAATATAATAGAGACAGTAGATCTAGCTGGTCTGTCATAATATAATAGAGACAGTAGATCTAGCTGGTCTGTCATAATATAATAGAGACAGTAGATCTAGCTGGTCTGTCATAATATAATAGAGACAGTAGTTCTAGCTGGTAGTCATAATATAATAGAGACAGTAGATCTAGCTGGTCTGTCATAATATAATAGAGACAGTAGATCTAGCTGGTCTGTCATAATATAATAGAGACAGTAGATCTAGCTGTCTGTCATCAGAAACATGGTCTGCTGGTCTGTCATAATATAATAGAGACAGTAGATCTAGCTGGTCTGTCATAATATAATAGTAGAATGGTCTGATAAATAGATCTAGCTGGTCTAAACTGGTCTGTCATAATATAATAGAGACAGTAGATCTAGCTGGTCTGTCATAATATAAAGACAGTAGATATGGTCTGTCATAATAGAGACAGTAGATCTAGCTGGTCTGTCATAATCAATAAAGACAGTAGAAGCTGGTCTGTCATACAGAGACAGTAGATCTAGCTGGTCTGTCATAATATAATAGAGACAGTAGATCAGACATAGATCAAGACAGTAGATCTATGGTCTGTCATAATATAATAGAGACAGTAGATCTAGCTGGTCTGTCATAATATAATAGAGACAGTAGATCTAGCTGGTCTGTCATAATATAATAGAGACAGTAGATCTAGCTGGTCTGTCATAATATAATAGAGACAGTAGAGAGACTAGATCTAGCTGGTCTGTCATAATAAATAGAGAGAAGATCTAAAATAATATAATAGAGACAGTGATATATCTAGTGACTGGTCTGTCATAATATAATATAGGTCTGTCATAATATAATAGAGACAGTAGATCTAGCTGGTCTGTCATAATATAATAGAGACAGTAGATCTACTGTCTGTCATAATATAATAGAGACAGTAGATCTAGCTGGTCTGACAGTAGATCTAGCTGGTCTGTCATAATATAATAGAGACAGTAGATCTAGCTGGTCTGTCATAATACAATAGAGACAGTAGATCTAGCTGGTCTGTCATAATATAATAGAGACAGTAGATCTAGCTGGTCTGTCATAATATAATAGAGACAGTAGATCTAGCTGGTCTGTCATAATATAATAGAGACAGTAGATCTAGCTGGTCTGTCATAATATAATAAGACAGTATCTCTAGCTGGTCTGTCATATACATTGACAGTAGATCTAGCTGGTCTGTAGATCTAGAGACAGTAGATCTAGCTGGTCTGTCATAAATATAATAGAGACAGTAGATCTAGCTGGTCTGTCATAATATCTCTAGAGACAGTAGATCTAGCTGGTCTGTCATAATATAATAGAGACAGTAGTCATGGTCTAGCTGGTCTGTCATGTCCGTATAATAGAGACAGTAGATCTAGCTGCTGTCATAATTAATGGTCTGTCATCATCAGTAGATCTAGCTGGTCTGTCATAATATAATAGAGACAGTAGATCTAGCTGGTCTGTCATAATATAATAGAGACAGTAGATCTAGCTGGTCTGTCATAATATAATAGAGACAGTAGATCTAGCTGGTCTGTCATAATAATAGAGACAGTAGATCTAGCTGGTCTGTCATAATATAATAGAGACAGTAGATCTAGCTGGTCTGTCATAATATAAAGAGACAGTAGGGTATATCTGTCATAATATAATAGAGACAGTAGATCTAGCTGGTCTGTCATAATATAATAGGACAGGGCCATAGCTGGTCTGTCATAATAATAGAGACAGTAGATCTAGCTGGTCTGTCATAATATAATAGAGACAGTAGATCTAGCTGGTCTGTCATATATAATAGAGACAGTAGAGAGCTGGTCTGTCATAATATAATAGAGACTGTAGATCTAGCTGGTCTGTCATAATATAATAGAGACAGTAGATCTAGCTGGTCTGTCATAATATAATAGAGACAGTAGAGCTGGTCTGTCAGGACTAATAGAGACATGTGATCTAGCTGGTCTGTCATAATATAATAGAGACAGTAGATCTAGCTGGTCTGTCAGTTTAAACTAGAGACAGTAGATCTAGCTGGTCTGTCATAATATAATAGAGACAGTAGATCTAGCTGGTCTGTCATAATATAATAGAGACAGTAGATCTAGCTGGTCTGTCATAACTTAATAGAGACAGTAGATCTAGCTGGTCTGTTTCAACTAATCTAGATATCTATTATAATCAGTAGATCTAGCTGGTCTGTATAATACAATAGAGACAGTAGATCTAGCTGGTCTGTCATAATATAATAGAGACAGTAGATCTAGCTGGTCTGTCATAATATAATATAGACAGTAGATCTAGCTGGTCTGGAGACAGTAGATCTAGCTGGTCTGTCATAATATTAGAGACAGTAGATCTAGCTGGTCTTTCATAATAGAGACAGTAGATCTAGCTGGTCTGTCATAATATAATAGGGAGACAGTAGATTTAGCTGGTCTCTCATAATATAATAGAGACAGTAGATCAGCTGGTCTGTCATAATATAATATAGAAGTAGATTTGCTGGTCTGTCATAATATAATAGAGACAGTAGCTCTAGCTGGTCTGTCATAATATAATAGAGACAGTAGATCTAGCTGGTCTGTCATAATATAAGAGACACAGAGACAGTAGATCTAGCTGGTCTGTCATAATATAATAGAGACAGTAGATCTAGCTGGTCTGTCATAATATAATAGAGACAGTAGATCTAGCTGGTCTGTCATAATATAATAGAGACAGTAGATCTAGCTGGTCTGTCATAATATAATAGAGACAGTAGATCTAGCTGGTCTGTCATAATATAATAGAGACAGTAGATCTAGCTGGTCTGTCATAATATAATAGAGACAGTAGATCTAGCTGGTCTGTCATAATATAATAGAGACAGTAGATCTAGCTGGTCTGTCATAATATAATAGAGACAGTAGATCTAGCTGGTCTGTCATAATATAATAGAGACAGTAGATCTAGCTGGTCTGTCATAATATAATAGAGACAGTAGATCTAGCTGGTCTGTCATACTTTAATAGAGACAGTAGATCTAGCTGGTCTGTCATAATATAATAGAGACAGTAGATCTAGCTGGTCTGTCATAATATAATAGAGACAGTAGATCTAGCTGGTCTGTCATAATATAATAGAGACAGTAGATCTAGCTGGTCTGTCATAATATAATAGAGACAGTAGATCTAGCTGGTCTGTCATAATATAATAGAGACAGTAGATCTAGCTGGTCTGTCATAATATAATAGAGACAGTAGATCTAGCTAGTCTGTCATAATACAATAGAGACAGTAGATCTAGCTGGTCTGTCATAACATAATATAATAGAGACAGTAGATCTAGCTGGTCTGTCATAATATAATAGAGACAGTAGATCTAGCTGGTCTGTCATAATATAATAGAGACAGTAGATCTAGCTGGTCTGTCATAATATAATAGAGACAGTAGATCTAGCTGGTCTGTCATAACATAATATAATAGAGACAGTAGATCTAGCTGGTCTATCATAATATAATAGAGACAGTAGATCTAGCTGGTCTGTCATAATATAATAGAGACAGTAGATCTAGCTGGTCTGTCATAATATAATAGAGACAGTAGATCTAGCTGGTCTGTCATAATATAATAGAGACAGTAGATCTAGCTGGTCTGTCATAATATAATAGAGACAGTAGATCTAGCTGGTCTGTCATAATATAATAGAGACAGTAGATCTAGCTGGTCTGTCATAATATAATAGAATAGAGACAGTAGATCTAGCTGGTCTGTCATAATATAATAGAGACAGTAGATCTAGCTGGTCTGTCATAATATAATAGAGACAGTAGATCTAGCTGGTCTGTCATAATATAATAGAGACAGTAGATCTAGCTGGTCTGTCATAAATATAACAGTACATCTAGCTGGTCTGTCATAATATAATAGAGACAGTAGATCTAGCTGGTCTGTCATAATATAATAGAGACAGTAGATCTAGCTGGTCTGTCATAATATAATAGAGACAGTAGATCTAGCTGGTCTGTCATAATATAATAGAGACAGTAGATCTAGCTGGTCTGTCATAATATAATAGAGACAGTAGATCTAGCTGGTCTGTCATAATATAATAGAGACAGTAGATCTAGCTGTCTGTCATAATATAATAGAGACAGTAGATCTAGCTGGTCTGTCATAATATAATAGAGACAGTAGATCTAGCTGGTCTGTCATAATATAATAGAGACAGTAGATCTAGCTGGTCTGTCATAATATAATAGAGACAGTAGATCTAGCTGGTCTGTCATAATATAATAGAGACAGTAGATCTAGCTGGTCTGTCATAATATAATAGAGACAGTAGATCTAGCTGGTCTGTCATAATATAATAGAGACAGTAGATCTAGCTGGTCTGTCATAATATAATAGAGACAGTAGATCTAGCTGGTCTGTCATAATATAATAGAGACAGTAGATCTAGCTGGTCTGTCATAATATAATAGAGACAGTAGATCTAGCTGGTCTGTCATAATAATAATAGAGACAGTAGATCTAGCTGGTCTGTCATAATATAATAGAGACAGTAGATCTAGCTGGTCTGTCATAATATAATAGAGAGCAGTAGATCTAGCTGGTCTGTCTGTCATAATATAATAGAGACAGTAGATCTAGCTGGTCTGTCATAATATAATAGAGACAGTAGATCTAGCTGGTCTGTCATAATATAATAGAGACAGTAGATCTAGCTGGTCTGTCATAATATAATAGAGACAGTAGATCTAGCTGGTCTGTCATAATATAATAGAGACAGTAGATCTAGCTGGTCTGTCATAATATAATAGAGACAGTAGATCTAGCTGGTCTGTCATAATATAATAGAGACAGTAGATCTAGCTGGTCTGTCATAATATAATAGAGACAGTAGATCTAGCTGGTCTGTCATAATATAATAGAGACAGTAGATCTAGCTGGTCTGTCATAATATAATAGAGACAGTAGATCTAGCTGGTCTGTCATAATATAATAGAGACAGTAGATCTAGCTGGTCTGTCATAATATAATAGAGACAGTAGATCTAGCTGGTCTGTCATAATATAATAGAGACAGTAGATCTAGCTGGTCTGTCATAATATAATAGAGACAGTAGATCTAGCTGGTCTGTCATAATATAATAGACAGAGACAGTAGATCTAGCTGGTCTGTCATAATATAATAGAGACAGTAGATAGCTGGTCTGTCATAATATAATAGAGACAGTAGATCTAGCTGGTCTGTCATAATATAATAGAGACAGTAGATCTAGCTGGTCTGTCATAATATAATAGAGACAGTAGATCTAGCTGGTCTGTCATAATATAATAGAGACAGTAGATCTAGCTGGTCTGTCATAATATAATAGAGACAGTAGATCTAGCTGGTCTGTCATAATATAATAGAGACAGTAGATCTAGCTGGTCTGTCATAATATAATAGAGACAGTAGATCTAGCTGGTCTGTCATAATATAATAGAGACAGTAGATCTAGCTGGTCTGTCATAATATAATAGAGACAGTAGATCTAGCTGGTCTGTCATAATAGAGACAGTAGATAGAGACAGTAGATCTATCTAGCTGGTCTGTCATAATATAATAGAGACAGTAGATCTAGCTGGTCTGTCATAATATAATAGAGACAGTAGATCTAGCTGGTCTGTCATAATATAATAGAGACAGTAGATCTAGCTGGTCTGTCATAATATAATAGAGACAGTAGATCTAGCTGGTCTGTCATAATATAATAGAGACAGTAGATCTAGCTGGTCTGTCATAATATAATAGAGACAGTAGATCTAGCTGGTCTGTCATAATAAGATAGAGACTAGCTAGTCTGTCATAGTAGATAGAGACAGTAGATCTAGCTGGTCTGTCATAATATAATAGAGACAGTAGATCTAGCTGGTCTGTCATAATATAATAGAGACAGTAGATCTAGCTGGTCTGTCATAATATAATAGAGACAGTAGATCTAGCTGGTCTGTCATAATATAATAGAGACAGTAGATCTAGCTGGTCTGTCATAATATAATAGAGACAGAGACAGTAGATCTAGCTGGTCTGTCATAATATAATAGAGACAGTAGATCTAGCTGGTCTGTCATAATATAATAGAGACAGTAGATCTAGCTGGTCTGTCATAATATAATAGAGACAGTAGATCTAGCTGGTCTGTCATAATATAATAGAGACAGTAGATCTAGCTGGTCTGTCATAATATAATAGAGACAGTAGATCTAGCTGGTCTGTCATAATATAATAGAGACAGTAGATCTAGCTGGTCTGTCATAACATAATATAATAGAGACAGTAGATCTAGCTGGTCTCTCATAATATAATAGAGACAGTAGATCTAGCTGGTCTGTCATAATATAATAGAGACAGTAGATCTAGCTGGTCTGTCATAATAATATAATAGACAGTAGATCTAGCTGGTCTCATAATATAATAGAGACAGTAGATCTAGCTGGTCTGTCATAATATAATAGAGACAGTAGATCTAGCTGGTCTGTCATAATATAATAGAGACAGTAGATCTAGCTGGTCTGTCATAATATAATAGAGACAGTAGATCTAGCTGGTCTGTCATAATATAATAGAGACAGTAGATCTAGCTGGTCTGTCATAATATAATAGAGACACTAGAGACAGTAGATCTAGCTGGTCTGTCATAATATAATAGAGACAGTAGATCTAGCTGGTCTGTCATAATATAATAGAGAGAGTAGATCTAGCTGGTCTGTCATAATATAATAGAGACAGTAGATCTAGCTGGTCTGTCATAATATAACAGAGACAGTAGATCTAGCTGGTCTGTCATAATATAATAGAGACAGTAGATCTAGCTGGTCTGTCATAATATAAGAGACAGTAGATCTAGCTGGTCTGTCAGTAGATCTAGCTGGTCTGTCATAATATAATAGAGACAGTAGATCTAGCTGGTCTGTCATAATATAATAGAGACAGTAGATCTAGCTGGTCTGTCATAATATAATAGAGACAGTAGATCTAGCTGGTCTGTCATAATATAATAGAGACAGTAGATCTAGCTGGTCTGTCATAATATAATAGAGACAGTAGATCTAGCTGGTCTGTCATAATATAATAGAGACAGTAGATCTAGCTGGTCTGTCATAATATAATAGAGACAGTAGATCTAGCTGGTCTGTCATAATATAATAGAGACAGTAGATCTAGCTGGTCTGTCATAATATAATAGAGACAGTAGATCTAGCTGGTCTGTCATAATATAATAGAGACAGTAGATCTAGAGACAGTAGATCTAGCTGGTCTGTCATAATATAATAGAGACAGTAGATCTAGCTGGTCTGTCATAATATAATAGAGACAGTAGATCTAGCTGGTCTGTCATAATATAATAGAGACAGTAGATCTAGCTGGTCTGTCATAATATAATAGAGACAGTAGATCTAGCTGGTCTGTCATAATATAATAGAGACAGTAGATCTAGCTGGTCTGTCATAATATAATAGAGACAGTAGATCTAGCTGGTCTGTCATAATATAATAGAGACAGTAGATCTAGCTGGTCTGTCATAATATATAATAGAGACAGTAGATCTAGCTGGTCTGTCATAATATAATAGAGACAGTAGATCTAGCTGGTCTGTCATAATATAATAGAGACAGTAGATCTAGCTGGTCTGTCATAATAATATAATAGAGACAGTAGATCTAGCTGGTCTGTCATAATATAATAGAGACAGTAGATCTAGCTGGTCTGTCATAATATAATAGAGACAGTAGATCTAGCTGGTCTGTCATAATATAATAGAGACAGTAGATCTAGCTGGTCTGTCATAATATAATAGAGAGACAGTAGATCTAGCTGGTCTGTCATAATATAATAGAGACAGTAGATCTAGCTGGTCTGTCATAATATAATAGAGACAGTAGATCTAGCTGGTCTGTCATAATATAATAGAGACAGTAGATCTAGCTGGTCTGTCATAATATAATAGAGACAGTAGATCTAGCTGGTCTGTCATAATATAATAGAGACAGTAGATCTAGCTGGTCTGTCATAATATAATAGAGACAGTAGATCTAGCTGGTCTGTCATAATATAATAGAGACAGTAGATCTAGCTGGTCTGTCATAATATAATAGAGACAGTAGATCTAGCTGGTCTGTCATAATATAATAGAGACAGTAGATCTAGCTGGTCTGTCATAATAGAGATAGAGATCTAGCTGGTCTGTCTAGCTGGAGACAGTCTAATGGTAATCATAATATAATAGAGACAGTAGATCTAGCTGGTCTGTCATGTCAAATATAATAGAGACAGTAGATCTAGCTGGTCTGTCATAATATAATAGAGACAGTAGATCTAGCTGGTCTGTCATAATATAATAGAGACAGTAGATCTAGCTGGTCTGTCATAATATAATAGAGACAGTAGATCTAGCTGGTCTGTCATAATATAATAGAGACAGTAGATCTAGCTGGTCTGTCATAATATAATAGAGACAGTAGATCTAGCTGGTCTGTCATAATATAATAGAGACAGTAGATCTAGCTGGTCTGTCATAATATAATAGAGACAGTAGATCTAGCTGGTCTGTCATAATATAATAGAGACAGTAGATCAGTAGATCTAGCTCTAGGTCTGTCATAATATAATATAGAGAGACAGTAGATCTAGCTGGTCTGTCATAATATAATAGAGACAGTAGATCTAGCTGGTCTGTCATAATATAATAGAGACAGTAGATCTAGCTGGTCTGTCATAATATAATAGAGACAGTAGATCTAGCTGGTCTGTCATAATAATAATAGAGACAGTAGATCTAGCTGGTCTGTCATAATATAATAGAGACAGTAGATCTAGCTGGTCTGTCATAATATAGAGACAGTAGATCTAGCTGGTCTGTCATAATATAATAGAGACAGTAGATCTAGCTGGTCTGTCATAATATAATAGAGACAGTAGATCTAGCTGGTCTGTCATAATATAATAGAGACAGTAGATCTAGCTGGTCTGTCATAATATAATAGAGACAGTAGATCTAGCTGGTCTGTCATAATATAATAGAGACAGTAGATCTAGCTGGTCTGTCATAATATAATAGAGACAGTAGATCTAGCTGGTCTGTCATAATATAATAGAGACAGTAGATCTAGCTGGTCTGTCATAATATAATAGAGACAGTAGATCTAGCTGGTCTGTCATAATATAATAGAGACAGTAGATCTAGCTGGTCTGTCATAATATAATAGAGACAGTAGATCTAGCTGGTCTGTCATAATATAATAGAGACAGTAGATCTAGCTGGTCTGTCATAATATAATAGAGACAGTAGATCTAGCTGGTCTGTCATAATATAATAGAGACAGTAGATCTAGCTGGTCTGTCATAATATAATAGAGACAGTAGATCTAGCTGGTCTGTCATAATATAATAGAGACAGTAGATCTAGCTGGTCTGTCATAATATATAATAGAGACAGTAGATCTAGCTGGTCTGTCATAATATAATAGAGACAGTAGATCTAGCTGGTCTGTCATAATATAATAGAGACAGTAGATCTAGCTGGTCTGTCATAATAATATAATAGAGACAGTAGATCTAGCTGGTCTGTCATATAATATAATAGAGACAGTAGATCTAGCTGGTCTGTCATAATATAATAGAGACAGTAGATCTAGCTGGTCTGTCATAATATAATATAATAGAGACAGTAGATCTAGCTGGTCTGTCATAATATAATAGAGACAGTAGATCTAGCTGGTCTGTCATAATATAATAGAGACAGTAGATCTAGCTGGTCTGTCATAATATAATAGAGACAGTAGATCTAGCTGGTCTGTCATAATATAATATAATAGAGACAGTAGATCTAGCTGGTCTGTCATAATATAATAGAGACAGTAGATCTAGCTGGTCTGTCATAATATAATAGAGACAGTAGATCTAGCTGGTCTGTCATAATATAATAGAGACAGTAGATCTAGCTGGTCTGTCATAATATAATAGAGACAGTAGATCTAGCTGGTCTGTCATAATATAATAGAGACAGTAGATCTAGCTGGTCTGTCATAATATAATAGAGACAGTAGATCTAGCTGGTCTGTCATAATATAATAGACAGAGACAGTAGATCTAGCTGGTCTGTCATAATATAATAGAGACAGTAGATCTAGCTGGTCTGTCATAATAGAGACAGTAGAGACAGTAGATCTAGCTGGTCTGTCATAATATAATAGAGACAGTAGATCTAGCTGGTCTGTCATAATATAAATAGAGAGAGTAGATCTAGCTGGTCTGTCATAATATAATAGAGACAGTAGATAGATAGCTAGCTGGTCTGTCATAATATAATAGAGACAGTAGATCTAGCTGGTCTGTCATAATATAATAGAGACAGTAGATCTAGCTGGTCTGTCATAATATAATAGAGACAGTAGATCTAGCTGGTCTGTCATAATATAATAGAGACAGTAGATCTAGCTGGTCTGTCATAATATAATAGAGACAGTAGATCTAGCTGGTCTGTCATAATATAATAGAGACAGTAGATCTAGCTGGTCTGTCATAATATAATAGAGACAGTAGATCTAGCTGGTCTGTCATAATATAATAGAGACAGTAGATCTAGCTGGTCTGTCATAATAATATAATAGAGACAGTAGATCTAGCTGGTCTGTCATAATAATAATAGAGACAGTAGATCTAGCTGGTCTGTCATAATATAATAGAGACAGTAGATCTAGCTGGTCTGTCATAATATAATAGAGACAGTAGATCTAGCTGGTCTGTCATAATATAATAGAGACAGTAGATCTAGCTGGTCTGTCATAATATAATAGAGACAGTAGATCTAGCTGGTCTGTCATAATATAATAGAGACAGTAGATCTAGCTGGTCTGTCATAATATAATAGAGACAGTAGATCTAGCTGGTCTGTCATAATATAATAGAGACAGTAGATCTAGCTGGTCTGTCATAATATAATATAATAGAGACAGTAGATCTAGCTGGTCTGTCATAATATAATAGAGACAGTAGATCTAGCTGGTCTGTCATAATATAATAGAGACAGTAGATCTAGCTGGTCTGTCATAATATAATAGAGACAGTAGATCTAGCTGGTCTGTCATAATATAATAGAGACAGTAGATCTAGCTGGTCTGTCATAATATAATAGAGACAGTAGATCTAGCTGGTCTGTCATAATATAATAGAGACAGTAGATCTAGCTGGTCTGTCATAATAATATAATAGAGACAGTAGATCTAGCTGGTCTGTCATAATATAATAGAGACAGTAGATCTAGCTGGTCTGTCATAATATAATAGAGACAGTAGATCTAGCTGGTCTGTCATAATATAATAGAGACAGATAGATCTAGCTGGTCTGTCATAATATAATAGAGACAGTAGATCTAGCTGGTCTGTCATAATATAATAGAGACAGTAGATCTAGCTGGTCTGTCATAATATAATAGAGACAGTAGATCTAGCTGGTCTGTCATAATATAATAGAGACAGTAGAGACAGTAGATCTAGCTGGTCTGTCATAATATAATAGAGACAGTAGATCTAGCTGGTCTGTCATAATATAATAGAGACAGTAGATCTAGCTGGTCTGTCATAATATAATAGAGACAGTAGATCTAGCTGGTCTGTCATAATATAATAGAGACAGTAGATCTAGCTGGTCTGTCATAATATAATAGAGACAGTAGATCTAGCTGGTCTGTCATAATATAATAGAGACAGTAGATCTAGCTGGTCTGTCATAATATAATAGAGACAGTAGATCTAGCTGGTCTGTCATAATATAATAGAGACAGTAGATCTAGCTGGTCTGTCATAATATAATAGAGAGACAGTAGATCTAGCTGGTCTGTCATAATATAATAGAGACAGTAGATCTAGCTGGTCTGTCATAATATAATAGAGACAGTAGATCTAGCTGGTCTGTCATAATATAATAGAGACAGTAGATCTAGCTGGTCTGTCATAATATAATAGAGACAGTAGATCTAGCTGGTCTGTCATAATATAATAGAGACAGTAGATCTAGCTGGTCTGTCATAATATAATAGAGACAGTAGATCTAGCTGGTCTGTCATAATATAATAGAGACAGTAGATCTAGCTGGTCTGTCATAATATAATAGAGACAGTAGATCTAGCTGGTCTGTCATAATATAATCTGGTCATAATATAATAGAGACAGTAGATCTAGCTGGTCTGTCATAATATAATAGAGACAGTAGATCTAGCTGGTCTGTCATAATATAATAGAGACAGTAGATCTAGCTGGTCTGTCATAATATAATAGAGACAGTAGATCTAGCTGGTCTGTCATAATATAATAGAGACAGTAGATCTAGCTGGTCTGTCATAATAATATAATAGAGACAGTAGATCTAGCTGGTCTGTCATAATATAATAGAGACAGTAGATCTAGCTGGTCTGTCATAATATAATAGAGACAGTAGATCTAGCTGGTCTGTCATAATATATAATAGAGACAGTAGATCTAGCTGGTCTGTCATAATATAATAGAGACAGTAGATCTAGCTGGTCTGTCATAATATAATAGAGACAGTAGATCTAGCTGGTCTGTCATAATATAATAGAGACAGTAGATCTAGCTGGTCTGTCATAATATAATAGAGACAGTAGATCTAGCTGGTCTGTCATAATATAATAGAGACAGTAGATCTAGCTGGTCTGTCATAATATAATAGAGACAGTAGATCTAGCTGGTCTGTCATAATATAATATAATAGAGACAGTAGATCTAGCTGGTCTGTCATAATATAATAGAGACAGTAGATCTAGCTGGTCTGTCATAATATAATAGAGACAGTAGATCTAGCTGGTCTGTCATAATATAATAGAGACAGTAGATCTAGCTGGTCTGTCATAATATAAATAGAGACAGTAGATCTAGCTGGTCTGTCATAATATAATAGAGACAGTAGATCTAGCTGGTCTGTCATAATATAATAGAGACAGTAGATCTAGCTGGTCTGTCATAATATAATAGAGACAGTAGATCTAGCTGGTCTGTCATAATATAATAGAGACAGTAGATCTAGCTGGTCTGTCATAATATAATAGAGACAGTAGATCTAGCTGGTCTGTCATAATATAATAGAGACAGTAGATCTAGCTGGTCTGTCATAATATAATAGAGACAGTAGAGACAGTAGATCTAGCTGGTCTGTCATAATATAATAGAGACAGTAGATCTAGCTGGTCTGTCATAATATAATAGAGACAGTAGATCTAGCTGGTCTGTCATAATATAATAGAGACAGTAGATCTAGCTGGTCTGTCATAATATAATAGAGACAGTAGATCTAGCTGGTCTGTCATAATATAATAGAGACAGTAGATCTAGCTGGTCTGTCATAATATAATAGAGACAGTAGATCTAGCTGGTCTGTCATAATATAATAGAGACAGTAGATCTAGCTGGTCTGTCATAATATAATAGAGACAGTAGATCTAGCTGGTCTGTCATAATATAATAGAGACAGTAGATCTAGCTGGTCTCATCATAATATAAGTAGATCTAGCTGGTCTGACAGTAGAGACAGTAGATCTAGCTGGTCTGTCATAATATAATAGAGACAGTAGATCTAGCTGGTCTGTCATAATATAATAGAGACAGTAGATCTAGCTGGTCTGTCATAATATAATAGAGACAGTAGATCTAGCTGGTCTGTCATAATATAATAGAGACAGTAGATCTAGCTGGTCTGTCATAATATAATAGAGACAGTAGATCTAGCTGGTCTGTCATAATATAATAGAGACAGTAGATCTAGCTGGTCTGTCATAATAATATAATAGAGACAGTAGATCTAGCTGGTCTGTCATAATATAATAGAGACACAGTAGATCTAGCTGGTCTGTCATAATATAATAGAGACAGTAGATCTAGCTGGTCTGTCATAATATAATAGAGACAGTAGATCTAGCTGGTCTGTCATAATAATATAATAGAGACAGTAGATCTAGCTGGTCTGTCATAATATAATAGAGACAGTAGATCTAGCTGGTCTGTCATAATATAATAGAGACAGTAGATCTAGCTGGTCTGTCATAATATAATAGAGACAGTAGATCTAGCTGGTCTGTCATAATATAATAGAGACAGTAGATCTAGCTGGTCTGTCATAATATAATAGAGACAGTAGATCTAGCTGGTCTGTCATAATATAATAGAGACAGTAGATCTAGCTGGTCTGTCATAATATAATAGAGACAGAGACAGTAGATCTAGCTGGTCTGTCATAATATAATAGAGACAGTAGATCTAGCTGGTCTGTCATAATATAATAGAGACAGTAGATCTAGCTGGTCTGTCATAATATAATAGAGACAGTAGATCTAGGCTGGTCTGTCATAATATAATAGAGACAGTAGATCTAGCTGGTCTGTCATAATATAATAGAGACAGTAGATCTAGCTGGTCTGTCATAATATAATAGAGACAGTAGATCTAGCTGGTCTGTCATAATATAATAGAGACAGTAGATCTAGCTGGTCTGTCATAATATAATAGAGACAGTAGATCTAGCTGGTCTGTCATAATATAATAGAGACAGTAGATCTAGCTGGTCTGTCATAATATAATAGAGACAGTAGATCTAGCTGGTCTGTCATAAGACAGTAGATCTAGCTGGTCTGTCATAATATAATAGAGACAGTAGATCTAGCTGGTCTGTCATAATATAATAGAGACAGTAGATCTAGCTGGTCTGTCATAATATAATAGAGACAGTAGATCTAGCTGGTCTGTCATAATATAATAGAGACAGTAGATCTAGCTGGTCTGTCATAATATAATAGAGACAGTAGATCTAGCTGGTCTGTCATAATATAATAGAGACAGTAGATCTAGCTGGAGACTGATCTAGCTGGTCTGTCATACATAATATAATAGAGACAGTAGATCTAGCTGGTCTGTCATAATATAATAGAGACAGTAGATCTGTCTAATATAATAGAGACAGTAGATCTGGTCTGTCATAATATAATATAATAGAGACAGTAGATCTAGCTGGTCTGTCATAATATAATAGAGACAGTAGATCTAGCTGGTCTGTCATAATATAATAGAGACAGTAGATCTAGCTGGTCTGTCATAATATAATAGAGACAGTAGATCTAGCTGGTCTGTCATAATAATAAATAGAGACAGTAGATCTAGCTGGTCTGTCATAATATAATAGAGACAGTAGATCTAGCTGGTCTGTCATAATATAATAGAGACAGTAGATCTAGCTGGTCTGTCATAATATAATAGAGACAGTAGATCTAGCTGGTCTGTCATAATATAATAGAGACAGTAGATCTAGCTGGTCTGTCATAATCTAGCTGGTCTGTCAAATAGAATAGAGACAGTAGATCTAGCTGGTCTGTCATAATATAATAGAGACAGTAGATCTAGCTGGTCTGTCATAATATAATAGAGACAGTAGATCTAGCTGACAGTAGATCTAGCTGGTCTGTCATAATATAATAGAGACAGTAGATCTAGCTGGTCTGTCATAATATAATAGAGACAGTAGATCTAGCTGGTCTGTCATAATATAATAGAGACAGTAGATCTAGCTGGTCTGTCATAATATAATAGAGACAGTAGATCTAGCTGGTCTGTCATAATATAATAGAGACAGTAGATCTAGCTGGTCTGTCATAATATAATAGAGACAGTAGATCTAGCTGGTCTGTCATAATATAATAGAGACAGTAGATCTAGCTGGTCTGTCATAATATAATAGAGACAGTAGATCTAGCTGGTCTGTCATAATATAATAGAGACAGTAGATCTAGCTGGTCTGTCATAATATAATAGAGACAGTAGATCTAGCTGGTCTGTCATAATATAATAGAGACAGTAGATCTAGCTGGTCTGTCATAATATAATATAATAGAGACAGTAGATCTAGCTGGTCTGTCATAGATCTAGCTGGTCTGTCATAATATAATAGAGACAGTAGATCTAGCTGGTCTGTCATAATATAATAGAGACAGTAGATCTAGCTGGTCTGTCATAATATAATAGAGACAGTAGATCTAGCTGGTCTGTCATAATATAATAGAGACAGTAGATCTAGCTGGTCTGTCATAATATAATAGAGACAGTAGATCTAGCTGGTCTGTCATAATATAATAGAGACAGTAGATCTAGCTGGTCTGTCATAATATAATAGAGACAGTAGATCTAGCTGGTCTGTCATAATATAATAGAGACAGTAGATCTAGCTGGTCTGTCATAATATAATAATATAGAGAGACAGATCTAGCTGGTCTGTCATAATATAAATAGAGAGAGTAGATCTAGCTGGTCTGTCATAATATAATAGAGACAGTAGATCTAGCTGGTCTGTCATAATATAATAGAGACAGTAGATCTAGCTGGTCTGTCATAATATAATAGAGAGACAGTAGATCTAGCTGGTCTGTCATAATATAATAGAGACAGTAGTATTAGCTGGTCTGTCATAATATAATAGAGACAGTAGATCTAGCTGGTCTGTCATAATATAATAGAGACAGTAGATCTAGCTGGTCTGTCATAATATAATAGAGACAGTAGATCTAGCTGGTCTGTCATAATATAATAGAGACAGTAGATCTAGCTGGTCTGTCATAATATAATAGAGACAGTAGATCTAGCTGGTCTGTCATAATATAATAGAGACAGTAGATCTAGCTGGTCTGTCATAATATAATAGAGACAGTAGATCTAGCTGGTCTGTCATAATATAATAGAGACAGTAGATCTAGCTGGTCTGTCATAATATAATAGAGACAGTAGATCTAGCTGGTCTGTCATAATATAATAGAGACAGTAGATCTAGCTGGTCTGTCATAATATAATAGAGACAGTAGATCTAGCTGGTCTGTCATAATATAATAGAGACAGACAGTAGATCTAGCTGGTCTGTCATAATATAATAGAGACAGTAGATCTAGCTGGTCTGTCATAATATAATAGAGACAGTAGATCTAGCTGGTCTGTCATAATATAATAGAGACAGTAGATCTAGCTGGTCTGTCATAATATAATAGAGACAGTAGATCTAGCTGGTCTGTCATAATATAATAGAGACAGTAGATCTAGCTGGTCTGTCATAATATAATAGAGAGACAGTAGATCTAGCTGGTCTGTCATAATATAATAGAGACAGTAGATCTAGCTGGTCTGTCATAATATAATAGAGACAGTAGATCAGCTGGTCTGTCATAGATAATAGAGACAGTGGTCTGTCATAATCATAATAGAGACAGTAGATCTAGCTGGTCTGTCTCATAATATAATAGAGACAGTAGATCTAGCTGGTCTGTCATAATATAATAGAGACAGTAGATCTAGCTGGTCTGTCATAATATAATAGAGACAGTAGATCTAGCTGGTCTGTCATAATATAATAGAGACAGTAGATCTAGCTGGTCTGTCATAATAATAATAGAGACAGTAGATCTAGCTGGTCTGTCATAATATAATAGAGACAGTAGAGTAGATCTAGCTGGTCTGTCATAATATAATAGAGACAGTAGATCTAGCTGGTCTGTCATAATATAATAGAGACAGTAGATCTAGCTGGTCTGTCATAATATAATAGAGACAGTAGATCTAGCTGGTCTGTCATAATATAATAGAGACAGTAGATCTAGCTGGTCTGTCTGTCATAATATAATAGAGACAGTAGATCTAGCTGGTCTGTCATAATATAAGACAGTAGATCTAGAGACAGTAGATCTAGCTGGTCTGTCATAATATAATAGAGACAGTAGATCTAGCTGGTCTGTCATAATATAATAGAGACAGTAGATCTAGCTGGTCTGTCATAATATAATAGAGACAGTACATCTAGCTGGTCTGTCATAATATAATAGAGACAGTAGATCTAGCTGGTCTGTCAAAATATAATAGACAGTAGATCTAGCTGGTCTGTCATAATATAGAGACAGTAGATCTAGCTGGTCTGTCATAATATAATAGAGAGAGACAGTAGATCTAGCTGGTCTGTCATAATATAATAGAGAGAGACAGTAGATCTAGCTGGTCTGTCATAATATAATAGAGACATTAGATCTAGCTGGTCTGTCATAATATAATAGAGACAGTAGATCTAGCTGGTCTGTCATAATATAAGTAGATCTAGCTGGTCTGTCAGTAGATCTAGACTGGTCTGTCATAATATA
Organism: Oncorhynchus tshawytscha; assembly: GCF_018296145.1. Lineage (NCBI taxonomy): Eukaryota > Metazoa > Chordata > Actinopteri > Salmoniformes > Salmonidae > Oncorhynchus > Oncorhynchus tshawytscha. The sequence goes on along the minus strand of NC_056438.1, from coordinate 81,273,792 downwards.
ATAGAGACAGTAGATCTAGCTGGTCTGTCATAATATAGAGACAGTAGATCTAGCTGGTCTGTCATAATATAATAGAGACAGTAGATCTAGCTGGTCTGTCATAATATAATAGAGACAGTAGATCTAGCTGGTCTGTCATAATATAATAGAGACAGTAGATCTAGCTGGTCTGTCATAATATAATAGAGACAGTAGATCTAGCTGGTCTGTCATAATATAATATAATAGAGACAGTAGATCTAGCTGGTCTGTCATAATATAATAGAGACAGTAGATCTAGCTGGTCTGTCATAATATAATAGAGACAGTAGATCTAGCTGAGTCTAGCTGGTCTGTCATAATAATATAATAGAGACAGTAGATCTAGCTGGTCTGTCATAATATAATAGAGACAGAGACAGTAGATCTAGCTGGTCTGTCATAATATAATAGAGACAGTAGATCTAGCTGGTCTGTCATAATATAATAGAGACAGTAGATCTAGCTGGTCTGTCATAATATAATAGAGACAGTAGATCTAGCTGGTCTGTCATAATATAATAGAGACAGTAGATCTAGCTGGTCTGTCATAATATAATAGAGACAGTAGATCTAGCTGGTCTGTCATAATATAATAGAGACAGTAGATCTAGCTGGTCTGTCATAATATAATAGAGACAGTAGCTATATCTGGTCTGTCATAATATAATAGAGACAGTAGATCTAGCTGGTCTGTCATAATATAATAGAGATATATCTGGTCTGTCATAATATAATAGAGACAGTAGATCTAGTTGGTCTGTCATAATATAATAGAGACAGTAGATCTAGCTGGTCTGTCATAATATAATAGAGACAGTAGATCTAGCTGGTCTGTCATAATATAATAGAGACAGTAGATCTAGCTGGTCTGTCATAATATAATAGAGACAGTAGATCTAGCTGGTCTGTCATAATATAATAGATCTAGACAGTAGATCTAGCTGGTCTGTCATAATATAATAGAGACAGTAGATCTAGCTGGTCTGTCATAATATAATAGAGACAGTAGATCTAGCTGGTCTGTCATAATATAATAGAGACAGTAGATCTAGCTGGTCTGTCATAATATAATAGAGACAGTAGATCTAGCTGGTCTGTCATAATATAATAGAGACAGTAGATCTAGCTGGTCTGTCATAATATAATAGAGACAGTAGATCTAGCTGGTCTGTCATAATATAATAGAGACAGTAGATCTAGCTGGTCTGTCATAATATAATAGAGACAGTAGATCTAGCTGGTCTGTCATAATAATATAATAGAGACAGTAGATCTAGCTGGTCTGTCATAATATAATAGAGACAGTAGATCTAGCTGGTCTGTCATAATATAATAGAGACAGTAGATCTACTGGTCTGTCATAATATAATAGACAGTAGATCTAGCTGGTCTGTCATAATATAATAGAGACAGTAGATCTAGCTGGTCTGTCATAATATAATAGAGACAGTAGATCTAGCTGGTCTGTCATAATATAATAGAGACAGTAGATCTAGCTGGTCTGTCATAATATAATAGAGACAGTAGATCTAGCTGGTCTGTCATAATATAATAGAGACAGTAGATCTAGCTGGTCTGTCATAATATAATAGAGACAGTAGATCTAGCTGGTCTGTCATAATATAATAGAGACAGTAGATCTAGCTGGTCTGTCATAATATAATAGAGACAGTAGATCTAGCTGGTCTGTCATAATATAATAGAGACAGTAGATCTAGCTGGTCTGTCATAATATAATAGAGACAGTAGATCTAGATGTCTAGCTGAGACAGTAGATCTAGCTGGTCTGTCATATAATAGAGAGACAGTAGATCTAGCTGGTCTGTCATAATATAATAGAGACAGTAGATCTAGCTGGTGTCATAATATAATAGAGACAGTAGATCTAGCTGGTCTGTCATAATATAATAGAGACAGTAGATCTAGCTGGTCTGTCATAATATAATAGAGACAGTAGATCTAGCTGGTCTGTCATAATATAATAGAGACAGTAGATCTAGCTGGTCTGTCATAATATAATAGAGACAGTAGATCTAGCTGGTCTGTCATAATATAATAGAGACAGTAGATCTAGCTGGTCTGTCATAATATAATAGAGACAGTAGATCTAGCTGGTCTGTCATAATATAATAGAGACAGTAGATCTAGCTGGTCTGTCATAATATAATAGAGACAGTAGATCTAGCTGGTCTGTCATAATATAATAGAGACAGTAGATCTAGCTGGTCTGTCATAATATAATAATAGACAGTAGATCTAGCTGGTCTGTCATAATATAAGACAGTAGATCTAGCTGGTCTGTCAGAGACAGTAGATCTAGCTGGTCTGTCATAATATAATAGAGACAGTAGATCTAGCTGGTCTGTCATAATAATAATAGAGACAGTAGATCTAGCTGGTCTGTCATAATATAATAGAGACAGTAGATCTAGCTGGTCTGTCATAATACAATAGAGACAGTAGATCTAGCTGGTCTGTCATAATATAATAGAGACAGTAGATCTAGCTGGTCTGTCATAATATAATAGAGACAGTAGATCTAGCTGGTCTGTCATAATATAATAGAGACAGTAGATCTAGCTGGTCTGTCATAATATAATAGAGACAGTAGATCTAGCTGGTCTGTCATAATATAATAGAGACAGTAGATCTAGCTGGTCTGTCATAATATAATAGAGACAGTAGATCTAGCTGGTCTGTCATAATATAATATAATAGAGACAGTAGATCTAGCTGGTCTGTCATAATATAATAGAGACAGTAGATCTAGCTGGTCTGTCATAATATAATAGAGACAGTAGATCTAGCTGGTCTGTCATCTGTCATAATATAATAGAGACAGTAGATCTAGCTGGTCTGTCATAATATAATAGAGACAGTAGATCTAGCTGGTCTGTCATAATATAATAGAGACAGTAGATCTAGCTGGTCTGTCATAACATAGAGACAGTAATAGAGAGACAGTAGATCTAGCTGGTCTGTCATAATATAATAGAGACAGTAGATCTAGCTGGTCTGTCATAATATAATAGAGACAGTAGATCTAGCTGGTCTGTCATAATATAATAGAGACAGTAGATCTAGCTGGTCTGTCATAATATAATAGAGACAGTAGATCTAGCTGGTCTGTCATAATATAATCTAGCTGAGACAGTAGATCTAGCTGGTCTGTCATAATATAATAGAGACAGTAGATCTAGCTGGTCTGTCATAATATAATAGAGACAGTAGATCTAGCTGGTCTGTCATAATATAGAGACAGAGATCTAGCTGGTCTGTCATAATATAATAGAGACAGTAGATCTAGCTGGTCTGTCATAATATAATAGAGACAGTAGATCTAGCTGGTCTGTCATAATATAATAGAGACAGTAGATCTAGCTGGTCTATCATAATACAATAGAGACAGTAGATCTAGCTGGTCTGTCATAACATAATAGAGACAGTAGATCTAGCTAGTCTGTCATAATTTAATAGAGACAGTAGATCTAGCTGGTCGTCATAACATAATAGAGACAGTAGATCTAGCTAGTCTGTCATAATACAATAGAGACAGTAGATCTAGCTGGTCTGTCATAACATAATATAATAGAGACAGTAGATCTAGCTGGTCTGTCATAATATAATAGAGACAGTAATCTAGCTGGTAGAGACAGTAGATCTAGCTGGTCTGTCATAATATAATAGAGACAGTAGATCTAGCTGGTCTGTCATAATATAATAGAGACAGTAGATCTAGCTGGTCTGTCATAATATAATAGAGACAGTAGATCTAGCTGGTCTGTCATAATATAATAGAGACAGTAGATATAGCTGGTCTGTCATAATATAATAGAGACAGTAGATCTAGCTGGTCTGTCATAATATAATAGAGACAGTATATCTAGCTGGTCTGTTATAATACAATATAGACAGTAGATCTAGCTGGTCTGTCATAATACAGTAGAGACAGTAGATCAAGCTGGTCTGTCATAATATAATAGAGACAGTATATCTAGCTGGTCTGTTATAATACAATAGAGACAGTAGTTCTAGCTGGTCTGTCATAATATAATAGAGACAGTAGCTATATCTGGTCTGTCATAATATACTAGAGACAGTAGATTAAGCTGGTCTGTCATAATACAATAGAGACAGTAGCTATATCTGGTCTGTCATAATATACTAGAGACAGTAGATTAAGCTGGTCTGTCATAATACAATAGAGACAGTAGATTAAGCTGGTCTGTCACCCATATTCTATGTTCTGAACTAACCTAATCAAATTCTAATATGAGTGCTGCATTAGAACTAGGATTGTTACCTGTTCAATTCAAAATGTAGTAGTTCTAAGTGTTGGCTGGCTATTCTCTTTAGGGTTACAGAATAGACTGTGTGGCTTTTATATGGCTCTTTAAACATTGTCCCAAACTCACTCACTGTTTTTTGCAAACTCAAGTATATTTCCAACATCTGTTGTGGATCTGCCAACAGTGAGATCTATCGCCATCCCAAGAGCTGACGGCTTCCCAAAATAACCAATTACTCAACAACCCACAGTACCACCCCTTCCCCGCCTCCTTAACTGTGGGCCTGAATGTCTCCCCAGTACCACCCCTTCCCCTCCTCCTTCCCTTTGGAACTGAAAGTCTCCCCAGTACCACCCCTTCCCTGTGAGCCTGAATATCTCCCCCTGTACCACCCCTTCCCTGTGGCCCTGAAAGTCTCCCCCAGTACCAGCCTGAAAGTTTCCCCCAGTACCAGCCCTTCCCCTCCTCCTTCCCTGTGGCCTGAAAGTCTCCCACAGTACCACCCCTTCCCCGCCTCCTTAACTGTGGGCCTGAAAGTCTCCCCAGTACCATCCCTTCCCATCCTCCTTCCCTGTGGGCCTGAAAGTCTCCCCAGTACCACACCTTCCCCCTCCTTCCCTGTGGGCCTGAAAGTCTCCCCAGTACCACACCTTCCCCCTTCTTTCCTGTGAGCCTGAAAGTCTCCCAGTACCACCCCTCCCCCTCCTTCCCTGTGGGCCTGCAAGTCTCCCCAGTACCACCCCCTTCCCCTCCTTCCCTGTGGGCCTGAAAGTCTTCCCTGTACCACCCCCTTTCCCCTCCTTCCCTGTGGGCCTGAAAGTCTCCCCAGTACCACCCCCTCCCTGTGGGCCTGAAAGTCTCCTCAGTACCACCCCTTCCCTGTGGGCCTGAAAGTCTCCCCAGTACCACCCCTTCCCTGTGGGCCTGACTTTAGAAAGGCAGGGCAGGTTGGATAAAGGTCTGTAACAGTTTGGGTCTAGAGTGACTCCCCCTTTGAAGAGGGGGATGACCGCGGCAGCTTTCCAATCTTTAGGAATCTCAGACGATACGAAAGAGAGGTTGAACAGACTAGTAATAGGGGTTGCAAAAATGGCGGCGGATAATTTTAGAAAGAGAGGGTCCGGATTGTCTTGCCCAGCTGATTTGTACGAGTCCAGGTTTTTCAGAACATCTGCTGTCTGGATTTGGGTGAAGGAGAAGCTGGGGAGGCTTGGGCAAGTAGCTGTGGGGGGTGCGGAGCTGCTGGCAGGGCTTGGGGTAGCCAGTTGGAAAACATGGCCAGCAGTAGAGAGATGCTTATTGAAATTCTCGATTATCGTGGATTTGTCGGTGGTGACAGTGTTTCCTCAGTGCAGTGGGCACCTGTGCTTTTTTTCTCCATGGACTTTGCAGTGTCCCAAAACATTTTGGAGTTAGAGCTACAGGATGCACATTTCTGTTTTAAAAAGCTAGCCTTTGCTTTCCTAACTGACTGTGTATATTGGTTCCTAACTTCCCTAATAAATTGCATATCACGGGGGCTATTTGATGCATGGTACGTTTACAAACATATATTATAATAAATAGAATTGAAATTTGTCTCTCATTATGGTAAATTGTGAATTAAGTATAGCCAGTTATAGTTTTAGTGGTGTAGCAGATAATAAGAAAAGACTATCAATATTTACCTGGCTAAAAGAGAGGGAATATAATATCTATTGTTGGAGCATCAGCATTTGTGGGTTCGATTACAGGCTCAAAATGGCCAGAAACAAAGCACTTTCTTCTGAAACCTGTCAGTCTGTTCTTGTTCTGAGAAATGAAGGCTATTCCATGTGAGAAATTGCCAAGAAACTGAAGAGCTAATATTAATAATATGGATGTCAATCTCTCCTGGCTCAAAGTGGAGGAGAGATTGACTTCATCACTACTTGTATTTAAGAGAGGTAATGACATGTTGAATGCACTGAGCTGTCTGTTTGAACGACTGGCACACAGCTCAGACATCCATGCATATCACACCAGACATGCAACATGAGGTCTCTTCACAGTCCCCAAGTCCAGAACAGACTATGGGAGGCACACAGTACTACATAGAGCCATGACTACATGGAACTCTGTTCCACATCAAGTAACTGATGAAAGCAGTAAAATTTGATTTTAAAAACAGATACCAAAAACATGTTATGGAACAGCAGGGACTGTGAAACAACACAAACATTAGCACAGACACACACACACACACACACACATACGGATTTAGTACTGTAGATATGTGGTAGTGGTGGAGTAGGGGCCTGAGGGCACACAGTGTGTTGTAGATATGTGGTAGTGGTGGAGTAGGGACCTGAGGGCACACAGTGTGTTGTAGATATGTGGTAGTGGTGGAGTAGGGGCCTGAGGGCACACAGTGTGTTGTAGATATGTGTTAGTGGTGGAGTAGGGGCCTGAGGGCACGCAGTGTGTTGTAGATATGTGGTAGTGGTGGAGTAGGGGACTGAGGGCACACAGTGTGTTGTAGATATGTGGTAGTGGTGGAGTAGGGGACTGAGGGCACACGGTGTGTTGTAGATATGCGGTAGTGGTGGAGTAGGGGCCTGAGGACACACAGTGTGTTGTAGATATGTGGTAGTGGTGGAGTAGGGGCCTGAGGGCACACAGTGTGTTGTAGATATGTGGTAGTGGTGGAGTAGGGGCCTGAGGGCACACAGTGTGTTGTAGATATGTGGTAGTGGTGGAGTAGGGGCCTGAGGGCACACAGTGTGTTGTAGATATGTGGTAGTGGTGGAGTAGGGGCCTGAGGGCACACAGTGTGTTGTAGATATGTGGTAGTGGTGGAGTAGGGGACTGAGGGCACACAGTGTGTTGTAGATATGTGGTAGTGGTGGAGTAGGGGCCTGAGGGCACACAGTGTGTTGTAGATATGTGGTAGTGGTGGAGTAGGGGACTGAGGGCACACGGTGTGTTGTAGATATGTGGTAGTGGTGGAGTAGGGGCCTGAGGGCACACAGTGTGTTGTGGATATGTGGTAGTGGGGGAGGAGGGGCCTGAGGACACACAGTGTGTTGTAGATATGTGGTAGTGGTGGAGTAGGGGCCTGAGGGCACACAGTGTGTTGTAGATATGTGGTAGTGGTGGAGTAGGGGACTGAGGGCACACGGTGTGTTGTAGATATGTGGTAGTGGTGGAGTAGGGGTCTGAGGGCACACAGTGTGTTGTAGATATGTGGTAGTGGTGGAGTAGGGGACTGAGGGCACACGGTGTGTTGTAGATATGTGGTAGTGGTGGAGTAGGGGTCTGAGGGCACACAGTGTGTTGTAGATATGTGGTAGTGGTGGAGTAGGGGACTGAGGGCACACAGTGTGTTGTAGATATGTGGTAGTCGTGGAGTAGGGGCCTGAGGACACACAGTGTGTTTAGATATGTGGTAGTGGTGGAGTAGGGGCCTGAGGGCACACAGTGTGTTGTAGATATGTGGTAGTGGTGGAGTAGGGGCCTGAGGGCACACAGTGTGTTGTAGATATGTGGTAGTGGTGGAGTAGGGGCCTGAGGGCACACAGTGTGTTGTAGATATGTGGTAGTGGTGGAGTAGGGGCCTGAGGGCACACAGTGTGTTGTAGATATGTGGTAGTGGTGGAGTAGGGGACTGAGGGCACACAGTGTGTTGTAGATATGTGGTAGTGGTGGAGTAGGGGCCTGAGGGCACACAGTGTGTTGTAGATATGTGGTAGTGGTGGAGTAGGGGACTGAGGGCACACGGTGTGTTGTAGATATGTGGTAGTGGTGGAGTAGGGGCCTGAGGGCACACAGTGTGTTGTGGATATGTGGTAGTGGGGGAGGAGGGGCCTGAGGACACACAGTGTGTTGTAGATATGTGGTAGTGGTGGAGTAGGGGCCTGAGGGCACACAGTGTGTTGTAGATATGCGGTAGTGGTGGAGTAGGGGACTGAGGGCACACGGTGTGTTGTAGATATGCGGTAGTGGTGGAGTAGGGGCCTGAGGACACACAGTGTGTTGTAGATATGTGGTAGTGGTGGAGTAGGGGACTGAGGGCACACAGTGTGTTGTAGATATGTGGTAGTGGTGGAGTAGGGGCCTGAGGACACACAGTGTGTTGTAGATATGTGGTAGTGGTGGAGTAGGGGACTGAGGGCACACAGTGTGTTGTAGATATGTGGTAGTCGTGGAGTAGGGGCCTGAGGACACACAGTGTGTTGTAGATATGTGGTAGTGGTGGAGTAGGGGCCTGAGGGCACACAGTGTGTTGTAGATATGTGGTAGTGGTGGAGTAGGGGCCTGAGGGCACACAGTGTGTTGTAGATATGTGGTAGTGGTGGAGTAGGGGCCTGAGGGCACACAGTGTGTTGTAGATATGTGGTAGTGGTGGAGTAGGGGCCTGAGGGCACACAGTGTGTTGTAGATATGTGGTAGTGGTGGAGTAGGGGACTGAGGGCACACAGTGTGTTGTAGATATGTGGTAGTGGTGGAGTAGGGGCCTGAGGGCACACAGTGTGTTGTAGATATGTGGTAGTGGTGGAGTAGGGGACTGAGGGCACACGGTGTGTTGTAGATATGTGGTAGTGGTGGAGTAGGGGCCTGAGGGCACACAGTGTGTTGTGGATATGTGGTAGTGGGGGAGGAGGGGCCTGAGGACACACAGTGTGTTGTAGATATGTGGTAGTGGTGGAGTAGGGGCCTGAGGGCACACAGTGTGTTGTAGATATGCGGTAGTGGTGGAGTAGGGGACTGAGGGCACACGGTGTGTTGTAGATATGCGGTAGTGGTGGAGTAGGGGCCTGAGGACACACAGTGTGTTGTAGATATGTGGTAGTGGTGGAGTAGGGGCCTGAGGGCACACAGTGTTTTGTAGATATGTGGTAGTGGTGGAGTAGGGGCCTGAGGGCACACAGTGTGTTGTAGATATGTGGTAGTGGTGGAGTAGGGGACTGAGGGCACACAGTGTGTTGTAGATATGTGGTAGTGGTGGAGTAGGGGCCTGAGGGCACACAGTGTGTTGTAGATATGTGGTAGTGGTGGAGTAGGGGACTGAGGGCACACAGTGTGTTGTAGATATGTGGTAGTGGTGGAGGAGGGGACTGAGGGCACACAGTGTGTTGTAGATATGTGGTAGTGGTGGAGGAGGGGACTGAGGGCACACAGTGTGTTGTAGATATGTGGTAGTGGTGGAGGAGGGGACTGAGGGCACACAGTGTGTTGTAGATATGTGGTAGTGGTGGAGGAGGGGACTGAGGGCACACAGTGTGTTGTAGATATGTGGTAGTGGTGGAGTAGGGGCCTGAGGGCACAGTGTGTTGTAGATATGTGGTAGTGGTGGAGTAGGGGCCTGAGGGCACAGTGTGTTGTAGATATGTGGTAGTGGTGGAGTAGGGGACTGAGGGCACACAGTGTGTTGTAGATATGTGGTAGTGGTGGAGTAGGGGACTGAGGGCACACAGTGTGTTGTAGATATGTGATAGTGGTGGAGTAGGGGCCTGAGGGCACAGTGTGTTGTAGATATGTGGTAGTGGTAGAGTAGGGGCCTGAGGGCACACAGTGTGTTGTAGATATGTGGTAGTGGTGGAGTAGGGGCCTGAGGGCACACAGTGTGTTGTAGATATGTGTTAGTGGGGAGGAGGGGACTGAGGACACACAGTGTGTTGTAGATATGTGTTAGTGGAGTAGGGGCCTGAGGGCACACAGTGTGTTGTAGATATGTGGTAGTGGGGAGGAGGGGACTGAGGACACACAGTGTGTTGTAGATATGTGTTAGTGGAGTAGGGGCCTGAGGGCACACAGTGTGTTGTAGATATGTGGTAGTGGGGAGGAGGGGACTGAGGACACACAGTGTGTTGTAGATATGTGTTAGTGGAGTAGGGGCCTGAGGGCACACGGTGTGTTGTAGATATGTGGTAGTGGTGGAGTAGGGGCCTGAGGGCACACAGTGTGTTGTAGATATGTGGTAGTGGTGGAGTAGGGGCCTGAGGGCACACGGTGTGTTGTGAAATCTGTGAATGTATTGTAATATTTTTTAAATTGTATAAACTGCCTTCATTTTGCTGGACCCCAGAAAGAGTAGATGCTGCTTGTTTTGATCATGCAGACTGGAACATGTTTTGGGTAGCCTCAGGGAATAATATAGATTTGTACGCTAATTCGGTGAGTGAGTTTATAAGGAAGTGCATAGGAGATGTTGTACCCACCCTAACCAGAAACTGTGGATAGATGTCTGCATTTGAGCAAAACTGAAAGCGCAAACCATAGCATTTAACCATGGAAAGATGACTGGGAGTATGACTGAATATAAACAGTGTAGTTATTCCCTCCGCAAGGCAATCAAACAAGCGAAATGTCAGAATAGGGACAAATTGGAGTCACAATTCAACGGCTCAGACACAAGACGTATGTGAAAGGGTCTACAGACAATCACGGACTACAAAACTCAAATCTGCCACATCACGGACATCAACGTCTTGCTTCCAGACAAGCTCAACACCTTCTTTGCCCACTTTGAGGATAATACAGTGCCACCGACGCAGCCCGCTACCAGGGACTGTGGGCTCTCCTTCTCCGTGGCCGACGTGAGTAAGACATTTAAATGTGTTAACCCTCGCAAGGCTGCCGGCCCAGACGGCATCCCTAGCCGCATCCTCAGAGCATGCACAGACCAGCTTGCTGGTGTGTTTCAATCAATCCCTATCCCAGTCTGCTGTCCCCACATGCTTCAAGATGGCCACTGTTGTTCCTGTACCCAAGAAGGCAAAGGTAACTGAATTGAATGACTATCGCCCCGTAGAACTCAAATCAAATCAAATCAAATTTATTTATATAGCCCTTCGTACATCAGCTGATATCTCAAAGTGCTGTACAGAAACCCAGCCTAAAACCCCAAACAGCAAGCAATGCAGGTGTAGAAGCACGGTGGCTAGGAAAAACTCCCTAGAAAGGCCAAAACCTAGGAAGAAACCTAGAGAGGAACCAGGCTATGTGGGGTGGCCAGTCCTCTTCTGGGCTGTGCCGGGTGAAGATTATAACAGAACATGGCCAAGATGTTCAAATGTTCATAAATGATCAGCATGTTCGAATAATAAGAAGGCAGAACAGTTGAAACTGGAGCAGCAGCACGGCCAGGTGGACTGGGGACAGCAAGGAGTCATCATGTCAGGTAATCCTGGGGCATGGTCCTAGGGCTCAGGTCTTCCTCCGAGAGAAGGAGAGAATTAGAGAACGCACACTTAGATTCACACAGGACACCGAATAGGACAGGAGAAGTACTCCAGATATAACAAACTGACCCTAGCCCCCGGACACATAAACTACTGCAGCATAAATACTGGAGGCTGAGAACTCACTCCTGTTATTATGATGTGCTTTGAGAGACTTGTTAAGGACCATATCACCTCCACCTTACCTGTCACCCTAGACCCACTGCAATTTGCATTCCACCCCAATAGGGGCGGCAGCGTAGCCTAGTGGTTAGAGCGTTGGACTAGTAACCGGAAGGTTGTCGTTCTGCCCCTGAACAGGCAGTTAACCCACTGTTCCTAGGCCGTCATTGAAAATAAGAATTTGTTCTTAACTGACTTGCCTAGTTAAATAAATAAAGGTTAAAAAAAGACAATACAATCACCACCACACTGCCCTATCATTCTGGACAAGAGGAATACCTATGTAAGAATACTGTTCATTGACTACAGCTCAGCATTCAACTCCAAGCTCATCATTAAGCTTGAGGCCCTGAGTCTCAACCCCACCGTGTGTGATTGGGTCCTGGACTTCCTGACGGGCTGCCTCCGGTGGTGAAGGTAGGAAACACCATCACCACCTCGCTGATCCTCAACACTGGGGCCCCACAAGGGTGCGTGCTCAGCCCCCTCCTGTACTCTCTGTTCACCCATGACTGCTTGATCACCAACAACGATGAGACAGCCTATTGCGAGAAGGTGAGTGCACTCGGAGTGTGGTGTTAGGACATCAACAAAACAAAGGAGATGATGGTGGACTTCAGGAAACAGTGGAGGGAGCACCCCAAAATCCACATCGACAGGGACAGCAGTGGAAAAGGTGAAACGTTTTAAGTTCCTCGGCGTACACATCATGGACAAACTGAAATGGTCCACCCACACAGACAGCATGGTGAAGAAGGTGCAACAGTGCCTCTTCAACCTCAGGAGGCTGAAGAAATTTGGCTTGTCTCCTCACAAACTTTTATAGATGCACAATTGAGAGCACAACGCATCACCGGGGGAAAACTATCTGCCCTCCAGGACACCTACAGCACCCGATGTCACAGGAAGGCCAAAAAGATCATCAAAGACAACAACCACCCGAGCCACTGCCTTTTCACCTTGCTACCATCCAGATGGCAAGGTCAGTACAGGTGCATCAAAGCTGGGACTGAGAGACTGAAAAACAGCTTCTATCTCAAGGCCATCAGACTGTTCAACAGCCATCACTAACTCAGAGAGACTGCTGCCTACATACAGACCTGAAATCATTGGCCACTCTAACAAATGGAGTCACTTTATTAATGCCACTTTAATCATGATGTTTACATATCTTTCATTACTAATCCCATATGTATATTGTATTTTATACCATCTACTGCATCTTGCCTGTGCCACTCGGTCATTGCTCATCCATATATTCATATGTACATATTCTTATTCCTTCCCTTTACTTAGATTTGAGTGTATTCGGTAGTTGTTGTGGAATTGTTAGATTACTTGTTGATATTGCTGCACTTTTAGGAACTAGAAGCACAAGCATTTGGCTACACTCGCATTAACATCTGCTAACCATGTGTATGTGACCAATACAATTTGATTTGATAAAAATGGTAACATATAACAGCCTAGGAACAGGGGCAGAACGACAGATTTCTACCTTGTCAGCTCGGGGATTCGATCTAGTACTGACCCAACGCTCTAACCACCTGCCGCCCCTATCTAGGAGGCTGTGGAGGGATCCAAATGGTGGATTTAAAAGAAAACCTGAATCATCAACGTACAATGACACCTTTGTTTTTAAACCCTGGATTTCTAGGCCCTTGATTTTATTGTTGGATCTGATTTTAATAGCGATCATTTCGATGGCCATAATAAATAGATATGCCGATTGTGGACAACCTTATTTTACTCCTCTTGACAGTTTAAAACGTTCTTAGAAGTAGCCATTATTTACTACTTTACACCTCGGGTTACTGTATATAACTTTAACCCATTGTATAAGAGATTCTCTAAAATGGAAATATTACAGGCATTTAAATACAGTATACATTCCAGCCGTACTTTATCAAAGTCAGCTATGAATTTCAGGCCAGGTTTCCCAGATTTTTCAGTGTTCTTTTCACACCCTGATCTGTTTCACCTGTCTTGTGCTTGTCTCCCCCCACCACCAGGTGTCTCCTATTTATCCCCATTATCCCTGTGTATTTATACCTGCGTTCTCTGTTCGTCTGTTGCCAGTTCATCTTGTTTTGTCAGGTCTTACCAACATGATTCCCTTTTCTAAAGTTCTTGTTTCTAGTCTTTCCGGTGCTGACCTTTATGCCTGTCCTGACCCTGAGCCTTCCTGGCCTTCTGTCCCTTATTGACTATAACTTGGATTAAGAACCTCTGCCTGCCCTCGACCTGCCCCTTGGTGTCAAGAAATATTCTGAGAATCAAACTATCCGCCTCCTGTGTCTGCATCTGGGTCAAATCTGGAGTCGTGATAGTTCTATTGTTTCCAGTACTTGTCTTATATTATCTCCAAAGTATCGTCCAAAACTTGTCTGATTAGGATGAATAATATCCAACAATAGCTTTTAAATTCTAAGCGCTATGCACTTTGCTAGAATTGTTGCATCACAACACTGAAGTGTAAGGGGCCTCCAATTTCTTTAATTGACTGACTCTTTATATTTACCACTAGGGTCCTGTTTCAATGATAATGAAATAAGACGTTTTTGTTGAGTATCTGATAATCTACCATTTTTATAGGAATGGTTAAAACATGCTAATAACACTTGATCTTTCTTAAATAAGTTCCTCCAATCCTCCAATATATATATTTTTCTCCTAATGCATTCTGTGCATCTATGGTATTGCTTTTATTGCTATCTATCTGTACTGTTCATCTCTATTTCCTTTCTCAATATGGATCATTTTCACCTTAATGTATTTTGTTTTAAAGATGAGTATTGAATTGCATGGCCTCTAAAGACAGATGTAAAAGTGTCCCATACAATAAGGGGATCTGCTGTACCTACAGTATGTTATGTAGGAAAAAGTCAGTTATAAATGATTCTGTCCTAGTGAAACAAGTTATCATCCAATAGGCTTTGATTACATTTCCAATATCCTCGCCCATGTGGAAATTCCGTTAAGAGTAATGTATATGCCAATTATTTGATGGTCCGACCGCATTCTGTCCCCTATCAACACTTTTTAAACTTTTGTTGCCAGAGAGAATTACCTAAGAGAGTAGTCAAGACGACTAGCATTATTGAGCCTTTGCCAAGTTTATCTCACTAGGTCAGGATATTTAAGCCTCCATATGTCCACTGGTTCCAATATATCCATGATATTCATGATGTTTAAGTGCATGATGTTGATAGTTTGTAGTGTGATTTTCTTTACGGTCCATTGAGGTATTTAAAACCGTATTAATTATTCCCACCATAATAATAGAGTCTTGTATTGCTTGTAGGCTTGATAAATTATTATATATATTTTCAAAGTAGCGTGAATCATTATTATTTGGACCGTATAGATTAATGAGCAAATCTGTTTAGGGTCCAGTAATGTATTTAAAATAATCCATCTACCTTGGGACTCACGAGTGGCTCAGCAGTCTAAGGCACTGCATCTCAGTGCTAGAGGAGTCACTACAGATCTTGGTTTGATTCCAGGCTGTATCACAGCCGGCCATGATTGGGAGTCCCACAGGGTGGCGCACAAATTGTCCCAGCGTCTTCTGCGTTATGGTTTGGCCGGGGTAGGCTGTCATTTTAAATAAGAATTTGTTCTTAACTGTCTTGTTAAATTAAGGTAAAACAAAAACAACCTTGCAGATCTGTTTGAACAATTTGCATTCGGATCAAAATGTTTTTTAATTAATATCATCACCCCTTTTGAGTTTCTTTGGAGAATAATATTTTACCACCCCAGTCCTTTTTCCACACAACTTCATCTAAAATTCTTGAATGAGTTTCGGATCTTTTCTCTTATTTATATTGTGACTGTCACATTCTGACCTTAGTTCCTTTGTTATGTCTTTGTTTTAGTTTAGTCAGGGCGTGAGTTGGGGTGGGTAGTCTATGTTCTTTTTTCTATGTTGTGGTTTTGTGTTTGGCCTGGTATGGTTCCTAATCAGAGGCAGGGGTCGTTCGTTGTCTCTGATTGAGAATCATACTGAGGTAGCCTTTTCCCGCCTATGTTTTGTGGGTGATTATTTCCTGTTTAGTGATTTTTCCATTCACCTTACGGGTCTGTTCGTTTGTCGTTTATTGTTTTGTTCAGTATTCAGTTATTTTATAAAAAATATGAACACTTACCACGCACCTTCTTCCACCACAGACGATCGTTACAGTGACAGACCAGCAATATCCACAATCTCAATTTTATTATTACAGACCAACTACATCTATAGTCTATATTAAATTACGACAGCCCAGATAGATCTACTGTCTCTATTATATTATGACAGATTTGCTAGATCTACTGTCTCAATTATGTTATGGGACTCATCTAGTCGAAATAATGACTGTTTTATTGCTTCTTTAATCAGGACAACAGTTTCCAGCTGCGCTAACATAATTGCAAAAGGGTTTTCTAATAATCAATTAGCCTTTTAAAATGATCAACTTGGATTAGCTAGCACAATTGGAAAACAGGAGTGATGGTTGCTGATAATGGGCCTCTGTACGCCTATGTAGATATTCCATTAAAAATCTGCCTTTTCCAGCTACAATAGTCATTTACAACATTAACAATGTCTACACTGTATTTCTGATGATTTTGATGTTATTTTAATGGACAATTAGCTTTTCTTTCAAAAAGAAGGACATTTCTAAATGACCCCAAACTTTGAACAGTAGTGGAAATACCGTATCAGACAAAGGTTTTAACACACTTACTCATTCAAGTGTTTTCTTTATTTTTACTATTTTCTCAATTGTAGAATAATAGCAAAGACATAAAACTATGTAAAACTACCTCATGAAGCTGGTGGGGGGAGAATGCCAAGAGTGTGCAAAGCTGTCATCTAGGAAAGGGTGCTACTTTCAAGATTCTCAAATATCAGATATATTTTGTTTAACACTATTTTGGTTACTACATGATTCCATATGTGTTATTTCATAGTTTTGATGCCTTCACTATTGTTCTACAATGTAGAAAATAGTAAAAAGTAATGAACAACCCTTAAACTTTTGACTGGTACTGTATTTAGAAAAATATATGGCTGCTTTTGTCTTGGATTTAATACTTGACAGCCGGTTTAAATTGGAGAAGGCGACATATTAGAGTAGCAATGCTTTTAAGTTGATTATGTTGTGCAATGGAAGATATTTTCTTTTTGGTTGTGATAATATATGGTATATTTGTTGTCGTAAGGTGTGTCGTGGAAGAATCAGAATTTGTTGGTAACATATGTAAGATGTTTTATATTCATCAAATGTGTGTAAGTTACTTCTCATCAGAATGGTATTTTTGTATAATACTGTGGCGAGGTTGCAGTTATCTGTTCTATGTCAAGACTAAGTTGCATGGGCCGCAGAGAGGGGAGAGGTCAAAGTGTCATCATGTGTAAACATATCTTTTGCTCCACAATGTCTGTGTGCCAGTCAGTGTCTGTGTGATCTTGTCCAGGATTGGTTGTATTTAGAGTTGGTTGTATCTAAATGACAATTTGATATATGCCTGTTGATATGGAGGATTGGTTTATGGTTCTGAGGTTGAGAGAGGAGACAAAGCTGAACAATGAATTATGCCGATGCTGTCTTATCCTGTGTATCTTTGCTATAAAGGATCCCATTTTGACGTTGTGTGGGGACTCTCAACTTTTACTGAACTGTTGAAAGTCAAAAGGCTATTGCAATGTGGAAGGGGCTCTCAGAGAATTCATTGAGAGACACTGAATTACCTGAGAGTCACCAGATTGTGATAGAGCTGATATAATTAAAGATGGACTTTGATAACTAACTCTGACTTGTGTGTGTGGTTTGCTCCCATGATTTGGTAAATAGAGGAAATTTCCACGACAGGGGGAAGGTGTTACAGGTTTTGGTTTTTCTATTAAATATTTTAGGTTGGACTTTAGCACGTATCGCTTGTTCTGACAACGATTCCTGGACTAAAAAGCTGTAATCCTAGACTAAATAGTATTCTTTATGGATTCTCTATTTCTTCTTAATCCAAGACTTAATCTGTGTCCAGGAAATAGACCCTATATGTGTTGACTAGTGGATCATCTGTGACCATGAGGTAATAAAGAAACTAATAGGATTACAACCGTCCAGTCTGGAACAGCAGAAGTGGAACAAGACAAGTACAGATCAACAGCACAATCCCTACAGAACAGTAAACACACACACGGGGACACAGTACTCAGAAACACATTACTCAATACCAAGGACAACAACCTGCTAGCTTCTACTGGTGAGTAAACCTTGACACACCTCAGTAACAAGGACAACAACCTGTTAGCTTCTACTGGTGAGTAGAATACTGAACACACATACTGTCCCATGTTGTCCTTGGGGAAGAATGTGAACATGTGAATATGAGAGGGTGAGGTTGTTTATTGTCCTTGGGGCAATATGTGTATATGTGAATATGACAGGGAGAGGTTGGTTGTTGTCAAAATAAAATAAAATTTTATTTGGCACATACACGTGTTTAGCGGATGTTATTGTGGGTGTAGCGGAATGCTTGTGTTTCTAATTCTAACAGTGCAGTAATACAGTATCTAACAGTAATATTTAACAATTTTACAACAATACACAGAAATGGAATTAAGAATATACTGTATAAATATTCTGTGAGCAATGTCAGAGAGGCAGAACGAGGCAGTATGTGGACATGTGAATATGAGAGGGACTGTTGGTTGTTGTCTTGGGGACACATGAACTACTGTCATCAAACACAACAAGATGAGTACCAGTGAGATGTTGTGGTGCTGGAAAAAAACGACCTTATACAGTAGCTGGCTATTCTGCTAGAATGGACCTGAGGTAACTACAGTAGTGACCGACCAGCTCGATTCGGTCCTATGTTGCAATATTTGAAATGGTGTTTTTTACATTGGATAAAAGTAGAGACTCCGAGCTAGAAAATGGCATACACTGCAGTTGAGGAAAAATGGGAAAGTAATTCTGCTTTGAAAGTTAATAAAACTGCAAACCCTCTTTTGAGAAAATGGCCCTTGAATGTTTTGGCAGACCTACTGGAGAGCTTTTCTTTGTCTACAATCCTTCAGTCTCTTCAAATCAAATCAAATTTAATTTTTCACATGCACCTTTCACATACAACTGGTGTAGACCTTACAGTGAAATGCTTACTTACAAGCACTTAACAACAGTTTTATGAAAAATAAGGGTTAAGAAATTATATACTAAAATAAAAATAAAAAAATACAAATAATATGTACATGTAGGTAGAGGTAGAGGCAGAGAGAACAGTCTATGACCAGGGTGGCTGGGTCTTTGGCCATTTGTAGGGCCTTCCTCTGACACCTCCTGGTATAGATATCCTGGATGGCAGGAAGCTTAGCCCCAGTGATGTACTGGCTGTACGCACTACCCTCTGTAGCGCCTTGCGGTCGGATGCCAAGTAGTTGCCGTGCAAATCGATGATGTGGCCAGACAACATGCTCTCAGACACATGCATACACACACAATAACATACGCACTATACACACATGTTCACATGGATTTTGCGTTGTAGATATGTGGTAGTGGAGTAGGGCTTGAGGGCACACACTTAGTGTGTTGTGAATTCTGTAATGAATGTATTGTAATTTTTTTTAAATGGTATAACTGCCTTAATTTTGCCAGACCCCAGGAAGAGTAGCTGCGACCTTGGCATCAGCTAATGGGGATCCATAATAAACCCCAGGAAGAGTAGCTGCTGCCTTGGCAGGAACTAATGGGGGTCCATAATAAATACAAATACATATTGTCCAGCTGTAGAACTTTTTGAGGATCAGAGGTCCCATGCCAAAGCTTTTCATCCTCCTGAAAGAGAAGAGGCATTTGGACCATGATAGGTCCTTGTGGACACCGAGGAACTTGAAGCCCTCGACCCACTCCACTATAGCCCCTTCGATGTGAATGGGATTGTGTTCAACCCTCTGTTTACTGTAGTCCTTGATAAGCTCCTTTGTGTTATGACGCTGAGAGAGAGGTTGCTTTTCTGGCACCACACTGCCAGGTCTTTGCCCTCCTCCCTATAGTCTCGTTGTTGTCTGTGATCAGGCCATCCACCGTTGTGTCGTCGGCAAACTTGATTATGGTGTTGGAGTCGTGGGTGAACAGGGAATGACGGAGGGGAAACAGCACACACCTCTGAGGGGCCCCTGTGTTGTTGCTCTCATACATATTTAATTGTTGCTTGCCTCGAAGCATAGAAGGCATTTAGCTTGTCTTGTCGGCCCACGTCACTAGACAGCTTGTGGCTGGGCTTCCCTTTATAATCCGTGATAGTTTGCAAGCCCTGCCACATCCAACGAGCATCAGAGCCGGTGTAGTAGGATTAGATCTCAGTTCTGTATTGACGCTTTTGTAACGGGGTTCTTCCTGGGAAGGAGAGGCGGACCAAAATGCAGCGTGGTTATAAATCATGGTTCTTTAATAAAGAAACTATACATGAATAAACTACAAAAACAAGAAGCGTGCAAACTCGAAACAGTCCCGTGCGGTACAAATACTGACACAGGAGACAACCACCCACACAACCCAACACAAAACAGGCTACCTAAATATGGTTCCCAATCAGAGACAATGACTAACACCTGCATTGAGAACCATATCAGGCCAGACATAGAAATAGACAAACTAGACACACAACATAGAATGCCCACTCAGATCACACCCTGACCAAACAAAACATAGAAACATACAAAGCAAACTATGGTCAGGGTGTGACAGCTTTGCCTGTTTGAAAGTTTGTCGAAGGGTGTAGCGGGATTTCTTATAAGCATACAGATTAGTGTCCCACTCCTTGAAAGAGGCAGCTTTAGCTCAGTGCGGATGTTGCCTGTAATCCATGGCTTCTGGTTGGGATATGTACTTCCTGTCACTGTGGGGACGATGTCGTCAATGCACTTGTTAATGAAGACAGTGACTGATGTGGTAAATTCCTCAACACCACCAGAAGAATCCCAGACCATATTCCAGTCTGTGTGAAACAGTCCTGTAGCTTAACATCCGCTTCATCGGACCACTTCCGTATTGAGTGCGTCACTGGTACTTCCTGTTTGAGTTTTTACTTGGAAGCAGGAATCAGGAGGATAGAGTTGTGGTCAGATTTGCCAAATGTAGGGTGAGCTACAGTAGTTGAGTTATGTTCACATGTAATGATTGGATATAATGATTGTGTAACGAGTTGGAGACAGAAGTGGAGAGGTAGCTCTAGATAACTCGAGGAACAGTCAACAGAATTATGATGTCAGTAAGAGAGAGGCCTGGTGTTTCCATGAGGTTGGGTTAGGTTTAGGGGACCCCTAAACCTCTAACCTTACTTGTCGCCAAACCCTAAAGCTGTTTCACCCCTTTGTCATCCTTTGTTAGTATCCTCATGGTATTCTACTGATCTACTGAATAACCTTAACTAAACTAACCATCTTAACTCAACCTATAAGATAAAATAAATTCCACTAAACTGCTGTTGTTCTCCATCACACTGTACTAATCCAGTATTGTTGCATAGTTCTGTCTGGAAAAGGGATGTTTACCAGCTCAACCTCAAATCTAAATCCTTTTAACTCACAAGATTAGATTAGGGGCTCTATTCAATCTGGATCGCTGAAGCGTTGCAGATTGAGCAATAGTTATGTAAGGGTCATTTCCGATTGAGCCGACATATGCGGCTGTTAAATATGTTTATTAACCAATTCAATCAATACACTCAGCCCATTTCTAAGAATTTGTAAGATACTTATTTGCATAAAATGTACAGAGACCAGTCTCAAAATCAATCAATAGCGTTTATACTCGAGAGTACTGATCATGGTACAATTTACAACAGGTTATAAACTAAAAATGACGTCATAGGTTTTAAACGGTCCTTACCCCACTCCGATACAATGGCAGTATAGTTCACAAGCCTTCCCACATCGTCCACCACCTGTAAAATAATTTTCTACCAGCCCAAGGTCTCTCCTCTCCCTGTGTAGAGATAAGATGTCCCGTAAGGAACACAGCGTTCTAGCCAGTCTGACGATAACTTCATTAGTTTCTACCAAGGAACAGACAGTCTTTGTTCTAATTCTTGATTATAATTACACAGATTATATTCAGTACTATGATTATAATAAGATTCATACATCCATACAGTAACATATTGTATTCTGTTTAGTCATAGTTCTGATTGAAATGTATACATCATTTAGTCATTATTGTCTCAGCTAACGTGAGAACAATGCCTTCAAATGTCAATCATGCTGTTATGCTGAACTTCCGCTAGCGCCCCTGGTCCAGGCGAACTCGGACGAAAACGTCAAAAAGTCATATTCCAGGTCGAATAAACTGGTCAAACTAAGTAGAGAATCAATCTTCAGGATGTTATTTTCATATATATCCAATAACGTCCCAACCGGAGCATTCGTTTTTGTCTACAGAGTAATGGAATGCAAGGCTATATCAACAGTAATATGCTCAACCAGGAACTGGTATTCTGACCGACTACTGACTCATTCCCCTCCCATCTGGTCCCACATCACACTAGAGGCTTCATTCCATGTTCTACTGACTGTTGACATCTAGCGGAAGGCATAGGAAGTGCGAACAGATCCATATCTTGTTTGGATGTGAATAATATCTTGTTTGGACTTGAAATTCAACCAGTCCCAGAATTTCCACTTCCTGTTAGGAAGTTTGCCTGCCCTATGAGTTCGGTTATACTCACAGACATAATTCAAACAGTTTTAGAAACTTCAGAGTGGTTTCTATCCAATAGTAATAATATATGCTTATATTAGCATCTAGGACAGAGTAGGAGGCAGTTTACTATGGGCACGCAATTCATCCAAAGTGAAAATACTGCCTCCTATCCCTAACAGGTTTTAACCCCCTGGAGTCGATTTCTGCGGCCCCATTGAAATGTAATAATATGTCAGTCCCCATAAAAAATAATAATAATAATAAGTCCCCATAAAAAATCTGGCAGTTTAATTACACATGTTTTATGTGTGTGTGTGTGTGTGTGTGTGTGTGTGTGTGTGTGTGTGTGTGTGTGTGTGTGTGTGTGTGTGTGTGTGTGTGTGTGTGTGTGTGTGTGTGTGCGTGTCACTTGGCATATAAATGCGGAAGTAAAAGTAACTGCCTCCAGTATTTCATGGTTTCTTTTCTTCCAGACTGAGCTTCCTGTGATCGGACAAGATGAGGTTTCTGATTGGTTGGGTTGTGTTAGTCATGTCATTTGGGGTCTTGCAATGCGCAGCAGAAGAACCTGCAGCAGGCATCTCAGAGGACACCCTGAAGCGTGAGTCTAACACACACACACACACACACACACACACACACACACACACACACACACACACACACACACACACACACACACACACACACACACACACACACACACACACACACACCCCTCCTTCTGTCTCTCAGAACTGTCTGATGTTGGGGAGAAGCTGGTGGATGAGGAGGTGAGGAGAGCTCTGTATGGAGTAAAACAGATGAAGGAGGTACTGGTGAAGAATGAGGAGAAACATGAAGACCTGATGAAGTCTCTCCAAAACAGCAGTGACAAGAAGAAGGTACGTAATCTTTACCTTTAGGGTTTGAAGGCCATATTTATCTTCTAGGGTTTGAAGGCCATATTTACCTTCTAGGGTTTGAAGGCCATATTTACCTTCTAGGGTTTGAAGTCCATATTTACCTTCTAAGGTTTGAAGGCCATCTTTACCTTCTAGGGTTTGAAGGCCATATTAACCTTCTAGGGTTTGCAGGCCATCTTTACCTTTCAGGATTTGGGGTCTGTCTTTACCTTCTAGAGTTTGTGGTGAATCTTACTTTAAGGTTTAGGTGGTGGACCAAAGTGGCTATGTTCAGAGCACGAGATGTCAGAAATCAGGGTTAGAGGTCAGACGTTATATAGTATTGTTGTTGTCCATTAGGGTGTGGCCCAGCTATACCAAGAGGTGGAGCTAAAGCTGGAGGAGGCAGAGCATCAGTGCCAGGAGTCTCTAAAGGAGGAATGGGAGGCATGTTGGCTGTGTCTGGAGGACGCCTGTAAGACCTTCTACACCTCCACATGCAGGCAGGGCTTCAGCTCCTTCCAGGCCAAGGTACACACACACACACACACACACACACACACACTAAATTAACCTCACCTCACCTAACACCCTCCCCCTGGCCAGGTAGAGAACTTCTTCCGCGGGGTGTCATCTCGGTTCGGCCAGAGAGACCCACGTCCTCTAGATGGAGATATGATGGTGAACCAGAGTGCTGATAAACCCGACAGGGAGGTAGTTCGCATAGAAGACTCCTTCAACAGCCTCATCGCCAAGGTACTGGACAAGTCCATCTACAGAAAATGTCACCACTAAGTCAGAAGTCAATTTCCATTGTTCTCATTGTCAGTTTATTCTGTTTATCCATCTTGTTTGATGAGCAAGGTAGTGTCAGTTGATTAGCGAGTTAGTGTCAGTTGACCAGCGAGGTAGCATCAGTTGACTATCGAGGTGGTGTCAGTTAACTAGCGAGGTAGCGTCAGTAGACTAGTGAGGTGGTGTCAGTTATCTGGGGAAGTAGGTTCAGTTAACTGGGGAAGTAGTTTCAGTTGACTAGTGATATAGCGAGGAAGTGTCAGTTGATGTTTGAGGTAGTGTCAGTTGACTAGTGAGGTTTAGTCAGTTGACCAGTGAGGTAGTGTCAGTTGACTAGTGAGGTAGTGTCCGTTGACTAGTGATGTAGTGTCAGTTGATGTTTGAGGTAGTGTCAGTTGATGTTTGAGGTAGTGTCAGTTGACTAGTGATGTAGTGCCAGTTGACTAGTGAGGTGGTGTCAGTTAACTGGGGAAGTAGGTTCAGTTAACTGGGGAAGTAGTTCCAGTTGTCTAGTGATGTATTGTCAGTTGACTAGTGAGATAGCGAGGAAGTGTCAGTTGACTAGTGAGGCCATGGCAGTTGACTAGTGAGGCAGTGTCAGTTGACTATGAGGCAGTATCAGTTGACGAGTGAGATAGTGTCAGTTGACTAGTGAGGTAGAGTCAGTTGGCTAGTGAGGTAGAGTTAGTTGACTAGTGAGGCAGTGTCAGTGGACTAGTGAGGTATTGTCAGTTGACTAGTGAGGTAGAGTTAGTTGACTAGTGAGGTTGTGTCAGTTGACTAGTGAGGTAGTGTCAGTTGATGTTTGAGGTAGTGTCAGTTGACTAGTGATGTAGTGTCAGTTGACTAGTGATGTAGTGCCAGTTGAGTAGTGAGGTAGAGTCAGTTGAGTAGTGAGGTAGAGTTAGTTGACTAGTGAGGTAGAGTTAGTTGACTAGTGAGGCAGTGTCAGTTGACTAGTGAGGTATTGTCAGTTGACTAGTGAGGTAGAGTTAGTTGACTAGTGAGGTTGTGTCAGTTGAGTAGTGATATAGTGTCAGTTGACTAGTAAGGTAGAGTTAGTTGACTAGTGAGGTCGTGTCAGTTAACTTGTGAGGTATTGTCAGTTGACAAGTGAGGTATTGTCAGTTGCTTTCTGAGGTAGAGTCAGTTGATTAGTTAGGTAGTGTCAGTTCGCTATTGAGGTAGTGTCAGTTGATGTTTGAGGTAGTGTCAGTTGACTAGTGAGGTTTAGTCAGTTGACCAGTGAGGTAGTGTCAGTTGACTAGTGAGGTAGTGTCCGTTGACTAGTGATGTAGTGTCAGTTGATGTTTGAGGTAGTGTCAGTTGATGTTTGAGGTAGTGTCAGTTGACTAGTGATGTAGTGCCAGTTGACTAGTGAGGTGGTGTCAGTTAACTGGGGAAGTAGGTTCAGTTAACTGGGGAAGTAGTTCCAGTTGTCTAGTGATGTATTGTCAGTTGACTAGTGAGATAGCGAGGAAGTGTCAGTTGACTAGTGAGGCCATGGCAGTTGACTAGTGAGGCAGTGTCAGTTGACTAGTGAGGCAGTATCAGTTGACGAGTGAGATAGTGTCAGTTGACTAGTGAGGTAGAGTCAGTTGACTAGTGAGGTAGAGTTAGTTGACTAGTGAGGCAGTGTCAGTGGACTAGTGAGGTATTGTCAGTTGACTAGTGAGGTAGAATTAGTTGACTAGTGAGGTTGTGTCAGTTGACTAGTGAGGTAGTGTCAGTTGATGTTTGAGGTAGTGTCAGTTGACTAGTGATGTAGTGTCAGTTGACTAGTGATGTAGTGCCAGTTGAGTAGTGAGGTAGAGTCAGTTGAGTAGTGAGGTAGAGTTAGTTGACTAGTGAGGTAGAGTTAGTTGACTAGTGAGGCAGTGTCAGTTGACTAGTGAGGTATTGTCAGTTGACTAGTGAGGTAGAGTTAGTTGACTAGTGAGGTTGTGTCAGTTGAGTAGTGATATAGTGTCAGTTGACTAGTAAGGTAGAGTTAGTTGACTAGTGAGGTCGTGTCAGTTAACTTGTGAGGTATTGTCAGTTGACAAGTGAGGTATTGTCAGTTGCTTTCTGAGGTAGAGTCAGTTGATTAGTTAGGTAGTGTCAGTTCGCTATTGAGGTAGTGTCAGTTGATGTTTGAGGTAGTGTCAGTTGACTAGTGAGGTTTAGTCAGTTGACCAGTGAGGTAGTGTCAGTTGACTAGTGAGGTAGTGTCCGTTGACTAGTGATGTAGTGTCAGTTGATGTTTGAGGTAGTGTCAGTTGATGTTTGAGGTAGTGTCAGTTGACTAGTGATGTAGTGCCAGTTGACTAGTGAGGTGGTGTCAGTTAACTGGGGAAGTAGGTTCAGTTAACTGGGGAAGTAGTTCCAGTTGTCTAGTGATGTATTGTCAGTTGACTAGTGAGATAGCGAGGAAGTGTCAGTTGACTAGTGAGGTCGTGTCAGTTGACTAGTGAGGCAGTGCCAGTTGACGAGTGAGATAGTGTCAGTTGACTAGTGAGGTAGAGTTAGTTGACTAGTGCTCTAGTGTCAGTTGTCTAGTGATGTGGTGTCAGTTGACTAGTGATGTTGTGTCTGTTGTCTAGTGCTGTAGTGTCAGTTGACTAGTGATGTAGTGTCAGTTGACTAGTGCTGTAGTGTCAGTTGACCTGTTCTCTCCCTCCCAGGTGGGCTCCCTGTTTGAGCGCAGTGTGGTGCTGGTGGACAAGATGCAAGGTAAACTGGACCAAAACCTCCAGAAGGCCTTTGACCCCCAGAGCAGAGGCCAAGCCCGGGGCCAACAGCCTACCCAGGACCCCTTCTTCCTGGGGATGGACTTGGGCTTCATCCACAGAGTGGGGCTGGAGGACGTGCTGGACTCCTTCTTTAACTTTGGGAAGAGTGTTGTGGAGGACTTTGGGGACGTGGTCACACGAGTGTTTGATGACCTCAAAGACGTTGTGGAGGAGGAGAGGAAGAGAGGTAGCTCTAACACAAAACTAGAAACATTATTGATATTGTTCTATTACAAAGAGATAACCCTAACCGAACCCAACACAGAACTAGAATCTCTATTGATAGCTATAATAGTTAATGACAGATAATCTGTTCCTCTGGTCCAGAGAGGGAGCTGTTCCCTCATTTCCTCCAGAACAGGAAGTTGTGTAGAGAGTTGAGGAGGCAGACTTCAGAATGCTGGCAGCTGCAGAACCAGTGTCAGTCCTGCCAAGGGGTGCTGCTCACAGGTAACACACACACACACACACACACACACACACACACAAAAACACACACACAAAAACACACACACACACTCTCCAACTGCCTCCTGTCCCCTATGTGTGTCAGAGTGTCCCAGTGTGCGGGAGCTGCATGTGGAACTGGATGAGGTGTCTCAGCTGCGGGACATGTCGAAGGAGCAGTACGACGAGGTAACATAGCATAGTATTGTGTAGCATTCCGTATCATAGCATAGCATAGGATAACATACCATCCGTTCTGTTTAATCCATTACTCCAGGTTCTGAGCATTGTGCAGCAGCACACAGGTGACACGGCGAGCTGGATAAGCAACATGGCTACTGAGTTCAGCTGGGTGACAGAAATGGTCAACAACAACACCACACCTGATACCATATTCCGCATCAGAAAGGTAAGACAGACAGACAGACAGACAGACAGACAGACAGACAGACAGACAGACAGACAGACAGACAGACAGACAGACAGACAGACAGACAGACAGACAGACAGACAGACAGACAGACAGACAGACAGACAGACAGTACATACCGTAAAACTTAAATGAATAACCGAGGCATTCATTTGCTTAAATCCCTGAACACAACATGCTCTTATTAGAGAAAGGTTTATATTGTGGTGTCAGTATATTGTTGTTTCTACCCAGGAGGTGTCAGTATTAGTACAGCATATTGTTTCTACCCAGGAGGTGTCAGTATATTGTTGTTTCTACCCAGGTGGTGTCAGTATATTGTTGTTTCTACCCAGGAGGTGTCAGTATATTGTTGTTTCTACCCAGGTGGTGTCAGTATATTGTTGTTTCTACCCAGGTGGTGTCAGTATATTGTTGTTTCTACCCAGGTGGTGTCAGTATATTGTTGTTTCTACCCAGGTGGTGTCAGTATATTGTTGTTTCTACCCAGGTGGTGTCAGTATATTGTTGTTTCTACCCAGGTGATGTCAGTATATTGTTGTTTCTACCCAGGAGGTGTCAGTATATTGTTGTTTCTACCCAGGTGGTGTCAGTATATTGTTGTTTCTACCCAGGTGGTGTCAGTATATTGTTCTTACTACCCAGGAGGTGTCAGTATATATTTGTTTCTACCCAGGTGGTGTCAGTATATTGTTGTTTCTACCCAGGTGTTGTCAGTATGAGTACAGTATGTTGTTTCTACCCAGGTGGTGTCAGTATGAGTACAACACATTGTTGTTTTTACCCAGGTGGTGTCAGAGGGAGTTGATGGCGGCAGCTCGTCAGGGGGAGACACCAAGGTGGAGCTGAACATCCTAAACTCTCCTCCTCTCCTTCTGACCATCCCAGCTGGTGTGGAGCTGCAGGACCCCGCCTTTATCAATTTCGTCGCTCAGGAGGCCCTGGGGATGTACAAGCAGATGTTCAGGTAATATATACTACTACTATGTTAAACTAACATTTTTACCGAACAACATTCCAGAGCGCCACTGAACATGCCTGTGTTGATTAATGCTATTTTCTGCTTTCAGACACAATGACGACTAAGCATGAAGAAAGTTCACTCACTGTCATGTCATAGTTAGTGGACAGTACGCTGTGTGTTTTTGTTTACTAGATTTAATGTATATAGTTTTGTAAACAAATGAATATTTATTTATTTAGGGAACATTTTAAGATTAATGAAACAACTTATTGTAATGTTGGAATTAATTACATGTAAAATTGAACCAAAGTAACTTGTACCAGTTGTCATGTTGCATGTTGTACAATAAAAGGAGGAGCTAGATTCAAGTACAACATTTTCATTTAACACTGACTTTTTGGCTTCAAACTTCAAAAGTTCAGAACTTTTTTTTCTTCTAGTGGTACTCAGCTAGCATACAAAAGCTACAAATGGTGAAATTAACAAAGCTTCTCTTTTACAAATTCAGTATTACAGGGATAAATAAGGCCCCTCATCCCCGATTCTCTGCTGGGTGCGCTATATCACGTTCACCTAGTGTGGTCTCATTCAAATGATCCAAAGTCTATACTATATGAAGAGCATGCTTGAAGAAGCACAGGGCAAAGTTATATTTCTAAGAAAATGTACTTCTTTCCTGATTTTTTTTGTGCTGTATAAAAAACTAGGCTGCACTGCATTACACACTGCAATGGATAGGCATTCTCAATCACTAGCCCCAGACTGCCCTGCTCTTGCTGATGTAACCAGTGCTGTGCTGCACCGCTGTAACTCTGCGTTGTGTGTGGTTGATTGAGACTATAGACGTGGACTTTGGAGGTCAGGTAGTTTTAATTAAGCAGAATTCACTCTCTGCATCTGCATCCAAAAGAAAATAAAACATTTATAGAGCACATATGGTCTGCGAATCGTCACCTCTTTCTACAACAGATGCACAATTGGAGGAACTGGGATCATTCGAGGAGCTAGCCATCATTCACACATACAATAGCCTGCTAATACCTTAGCTAGCTATTAACCACATGTTGAATTCAGAATGTTGATATCATCCTAAAAAGTACAATTACATCTTAACAATACCATCCACTTATGAGTAACTTCTTAATATACAACAGTATTCATGAACAGAACACTGTGTGTATGACTTTGTGTTAAAAGAATCAAACTTTTCTGAAGACGACAGAAAAAGCGTGCCTAACTCTCATAGTGCATCAAAATGATTTGAGCATGCAGGGCAAAACGTAAGTACACACTCCTCTACTCCCAGGATGCAGGCATGCATAATAACAAATCAACATGACATATTAATATATGAACCTGGTGAAATTAAAAGGGTAGTAAAAGGGTTAACATCAGTCTAACAGTTGTTAAAGCACTGTGTGAATTTCACCAGGTTCATATATCTCCTCACTCCCTATGTCAAGTTGATTTGTTGCCTATCCAATGAGTGTGCTGTGTACGGTGGATCTTCAGCAGGTGAGCAAAAGGCTTCTTCCGAAAATGTAATATTTGTGGATACGAACTAGGCCTACTAATATCCTGTTCAGTTGGTAGTACTACTACAGACTAGTTCTTTAAATGATTTCCAAAGCTTTTTAGGGTCATTTTTGTTTTCAATGATTTTCTCAGCAAAGTAACCCCTCTTAGCTTCATCCATCCTGCTCTGTGCTTCATTTCTGTGACGTTTATATAGGACAAAATCAGACTGTTCTTGAGAGTTCTTAAAAAATTGTAATGCCTTATTCCTTGCTTGGATAGATTCTAGAATCTCATGATTAAACCAAGGGTATGATTCTGTCACTATCATCATTAAACCAAGGGCTAGAGTATGATTCTGTCACTATCAAGATTAAGCCAAGGGTATGATTCTGTCACTATCAAGATTAAGCCAAGGGTATGATTCTGTCACTATCATGATTAAACCGAGGGTATGATTCTGTCACTATCAAGATTAAACCAAGAGTATGATTCTGTCACTATCAAGATTAAGCCAAGGGTATGATTCTGTCACTATCAAGATTAAGCCAAGGGTATGATTCTGTCACTATCATGATTAAACCGAGGGTATGATTCTGTCACTATCAAGATTAAGCCATGGGCATGATTCTGTCACTATCATGATTAAGCCAAGGGTATGATTCTGTCACTATCATGATTAAACCAAGGGCTAGAGTATGATTCTGTCACTATCATGATTAAACCAAGGGTATGATTCTGTCACTATCATGATTAAACCAAGGGTATGATTCTGTCACTATCAACTGATGTTCAACATTTCAACAGGCTAATAAACAACACACTAACAGTGAATCACTCAGGAGCAGGGCAGGCAGCCTAAGGAACAAAATGAATTATTTAGGCAATATTATTATTATTATTATTATTAAGTAGGCTATATTATGATTATTACTTTTATTATTATTATTATTATTTAGGCTATATGACTATTATTTAGGCTATATTATTATCATTATTTCGAGGCTATATTATTATTACTATTATTTAGGCTATATTATTATTATTATTTCAAGTCTATATTATTATTATCATTATTATTTAGGCTATATTACTATTATTATTATTTTTAGGCTATATTATTATTATTATTTAGGCTATATTATTATTAGGGCCTTAGATTTGCGTATGTCATTTAGGGGAAAATTGAAAAAAAGGGGGCTATCCCTCAGTTAACCAGGTAGGCCAGTTGAGAACAAGTTCTCATTTACAACTGCGACCTGGCCAAGGTAAAGCAAAGCAGTGTGACACAAACAACACAGAGTCACACATGGAAAAAACAAGCATACGGTCAATAAATAACACAACAGAAAAGTGTATATATAGTGTGTGCAAATGAAGTAAGATTAATTACAATTTAATTACAAAATAATTACAATTTAGCAATTAAACTCTGGAGTGATAGATGTGCAGAAGATGAGTGTGCAAGTACAGATACTGGGGTGCAAAGGAAAACATTTGTTTGAATAACAATATGGGGATGAGGTAGTTGGGTGGGCTACTTACAGATGGGCTATATACAGGTGCAATGATCTGTGAGCTGCTCTGACAGCTGATGCTTAAAGTTAGTGAGGGAGATATGACTCACCAGCTTCAGTGATTTTTGCAGTTCGTTCCAGTCATTGGCAGCAGAGAACTGGAAGGAAAGGCGGCCAAAGTAGGAATTGGCTTTGGGGGTGACCAGTCAAATATACCTGCTGGAGTGTGTGCTATGGATGGGTGCTGCTATGGTGACCAGTGGAGCGTTACCTAGCAAACTTATAGATGACCTGGAGCCAGTGGGTTTGGCGACAAATATGAAGTGAGGACCAGCCAACGAGAGCATACAGGTCGCAGTGGTGGGTAGTATATGGGGCTTAGGTGACAAAACGGATGGCACTATGATAGACTGCATCGAATTTGCTGAGTAGAGTGTTGGAGATCGTATGTTTTGCAGCATGAGTGAAGGATGCTTTGTTGCGAAATTGGAAGCCGATTCTAGATTTAATTTTGGATTGGAGATGCTTAATGTGAGTCTGGAAGAAGAGTTTACAGTCTAACCAGACACCCAGGTATTTGTAGTTGTCCACATATTCTAAGTCAGAACTGTCCAGAGTAGTGATGCTAGACGAGCGGGCAGGTCCGGGCAGCGATCGGTTGAAGAGCATGCATTTAGTTTTACTTGCATTTAAGAGCAGTTGTAGGCCACGGATGGAGTGTTGTATGGCATTGAAGCTCGTCTGTAGGTTAGTTAACACAAATCAAATCACATTTTATTGGTCACATACACATGGTTTGCAGATGTTAATGCGAGAGTAGCTACATGTTCAAATGACCTCAACTAAACTGCACCCCTGCACATTGACTCGGTACCGGTACCCCTGTATATATCCTCGTTGTTGTTATGTAATTATCTTACTTTTAGATAAAAACATTTTTTAAATCAATTTAGTTATTTTAGTAAATATTTTCCTAACTCCTTTTCTTGAACTGCATTGTTGGTTAAGGGATTGTAAGTAAGCATTTCAGACTTGTTGTTTTTGGCACATGTAACAAATACCATTTGATTTGATTTGATCAGATCCCTCTGTGGTT
Source organism: Oncorhynchus tshawytscha (assembly GCF_018296145.1). Classification (NCBI taxonomy): domain Eukaryota; kingdom Metazoa; phylum Chordata; class Actinopteri; order Salmoniformes; family Salmonidae; genus Oncorhynchus; species Oncorhynchus tshawytscha. Next base: position 81,241,002 of record NC_056438.1, on the reverse strand, counting down.
TATGGTTAGTTAATCACTCCCAATGGGTCCTTCTGGATCTGGAAGCTGGATGGTCTCATCACTTCACTTAACTTTACTGCTCAGAACTTTCTCTGTCATAGGAACACACTCTTTATTGTCTACACATGCACACATGAACACACACACTCATTCACTCACACACCCGGTCTATTATTTCAAAAACAAACAAACAAGTGGATAGTTGTGGGGCTGAGGTTCATATTGATAGTTGTGGGGCGGATGTGGCAGCAAGAGATGGGTTACAGTAAAGCATTTATCCCTGTGTGCCTCATAATGGTGGTAATACTGAGCTCTGTCTGTCTGTTTGTCTTGTCTGCCTGGCAGTCCGTCTCTAATTGAATTACGGCATTAACTCAATAGACTAGACTACTGATACCATATGAATGACAGACTCGGCTACTGATACCATATGAATGACAGACTAGGCTACTGATACCATATGAATGACAGACTAGACTACTGATGCCATATGAATAACAGACTAGGCTACTGATACCATATGAATGACCGACTAGACTACTCCACCCACTCAGCGTATTGTGATGTGAAATCTAAGTGGAAAATATATTGGATTCACAAAAAGTCATCAACCTAAACTGCATATTTGAGGATGAAATTTGAACCACAGAAATATGTATCACTTACAGATGCCACATTATATTTGTGTGTGTGTGGGCAGTGAATCGGAAGGATTGCAGTATAGACTGTAGTTCAATCTCTTGCCCCCACGATGGCGCCATTCATCCAGACCAGCAGCTTACTGTCAACCTGAAAACTCTTTATCCTCTTCATAGTCCCAGAATGGAACCACAGGTTGTTGAATGGAACCACGTGTTGTTGAATGGAACCACGTGTTGTTGAATGGAACCACGTGTTGTTGAATGGAACCACACGTTGTTGAATGGAACCACGTGTTGTTGAAAGGAACCACGTGTTGTGACATGGATTCAGGATGGATTCTTCATGAAGTCAGGAGGCAGACTGTCTACTTATAGTGTTTTATATCTGAAGGCCACCTAATATAACCCGCTTACACTCACCAGGGAATATAGAGTTATGTGGTATGTGTATGTCGGCCATCTTAATATGAAGTCAACTATTTGGTGCAATGTAGTGTGTGTGTATGTCGGCCATCTTAATATGAGGTCAATTGTTTGGTGTAATGTGGTGTGTGTAGGTCGGCCATCTTAATATGAAGTCAATTGTTTGGTGTGATGTAGTGTGTGTATGTCGGCCATCTTAATATGAGGTCAATTGTTTGGTGTAATGTGGTGTGTGTATGTCGGCCATCTTAATATGAGGTCAACTGTTTGGTGTGATGTGGTGTGTGTAAGTCGGCCATCTTAATATGAGGTCAATTGTTTGGTGTGATGTGGTGTGTGTAAGTCGGCCATCTTAATATGAGGTCAACTGTTTGGTGGGATGTTGTGTGTGTATGTGTCGGTCATTTTAATATGAAATAATCTAAAGAAAAGCTGCATGACCCGAGTATAGATTGTTGATCTCTATCTATTAAACTATCTGGAACTTTGATTTGATTTGATTTATTTATTTATTTATTTATATTTAATTACAGGTATACTGTATGCAGACAGCTGATGAAACTGTGGGTTTGCACAACCAAAGAAAATTGTGAACAACTGTCAGAAACCATGTGGTTTGCTGATGTCAACATTGTGAACAGAGTGCCCCATGGAGGCAGCAGGGTTATGGTATGGGCAGCCATAAGCTACGGACAATGAACAAAATTGCATTTTATCGAATCTTTGACAAGATCCTGAGGCCCATTGTAGTGCCATTCATCCGCCGCCATTAAAAAAATCTAATCAAATCCCCCAAAAATGATGCACTGAATTCAACCGTAAAATACTTACTTACAAAGTCTTAACCAACAATGCAGTTTTAATAAGTAAATAGAGTTATGAAAATATTTACTAAATAAACTAAAGTAACACAATAAAATAACAATATTTACAGGGGGTACCGGTACCGAGTCAATATGAGGGGTACAGGTTAGTTGAGGTAATTTGTATATGTAGGTAGGGGTAAAGTGACTATGCATAGATAGTAAACAGTGAGTAGCAGCATTGTAAAAACAAAGGGGGGGGGATTTGATTAATTGTTCAACAGTCTTATGGCTTGGGGGTAGAAGCTCTTATGGCGCCTTTTGGACCTAGACTTGAAGCTCTGGTACTGCTTGATGTGCGGTAGCAGAGAGAACAGTCTAGGATTGAGTGACTAGTATTTGACAATTTTTTTGGGCCTTCCTCTGACTCTGACTAGTATATTGGTCCTGGATGTCAGGAAGCTTGGACCCAGTGATGTACCTGGCCATACCCACTACCCTCTGTAGTGCCTTACGGTAGGATGCTGAGCAAATGCCATACCAGGCAGTAATGCAACTAGTCAGGATGCTCTCGATGGCGCAGCTGTGTAACTTTTTGAGGATCTGGGGACCCTTGCCAAATCTTTTCCGAGGGGGGAAAGGCGAGGGGGAAAAAACGGTCGTGTCCTCTTCATGATTTTCTCGGTGTGTTTGGACCATGATAGTTTGTTGGTGATGTGGACACCAAGGAACTTGAAACTCTCGACCCGCTCCACTGCAGCACCTTCGATGTGAATGTCGTAAGGATCTGTACACAAATCTTGGAAGCTGAAAATGTCCCAGTTCTTCCATAGCCTGCGTACTCACCAGACTTGTCAACCATTGAGCATGTTTGAGATGCTCTGGATTGATGTGTATGACAACGTTCCCAGGTTACCTTTGCTTTCTTGGGCACAGGGACTATATTGGTCTGCTTGGAACATGTAGGTATTACAGACTCGGTCAGGGAGAGGTTGAAAATGTCAGTGAAGACACTTGCCAGTTGGTCCGGGCATGCTCTGAGTACACGTCCTGATAATCCGTCTGGCCCTGCAGCCTTGTCAATGCTGACCAGTTTAAAGGTCTTGCTCTCATCGGCTATGGAGAGCGTGATCAAACAGTCGTCCGGAACAGCTGGTGCTCTCATGCATGCTTCAGTGTTGTGTGCCTAGAATCAAGCACAAAAGGCATTTAGCCCAAATGGTAGACTTGCATCATTGGGCAGCTCACGGCTGGGTTTCCCTTTGTAGTTCATAATAGTTTGCAAGGCTTGCCACATCCGACAAGTGTCACCCTACCCTTAGTGTGATGACATCTGTAGAATCTTTTATGTGAATAGTGAAGAAGGCACAGCTGATGATCCACTGATAAAACTTCAGATAACCTGAGATCAGGACTAAAAGTTTCAAAAAAGACATGGACACAAACAGCAACGTTCCTTTCTACCGAGGTGGTGTTTGTTCAACTGCATGTTCTATCCCTATTGTGTATGAAAGTGCAGAGGCTGTGTGGAGTGACGCGCTGAGGGAGAGAGAGAGAGAGAGAGAGAGAGAGAGAGAGATGAGGAAGAAAGGCGCTACAAGGTGCCATTATAGGAAGAAGAAGATCGGTATCTTTCTATCTAACAACCAACAGCCTGCTTGGACCAGCACATTGCAGCACGCTACTCTGCCTACCTTCTGCGATAAGTACGTTACCCAATCTAGCTTCTGATTTATAAACTAGCTGTTTTCATTTGGGGGAATATGAAGGAGGATCTATAAGTTAAGTTGTGGAATGTATTTTTATGCAGAATGTATCCTCTTGACGCCCAGTTCTGCCCAGTGGAACGGGGTGAAGTGTGCAACACAGCGGCACTCCCAAACTTTATGAAATGGAGAGGAGAGACTCTAAACAGAATTCCTTCTTTGAATGAATATGACACATAATTTCTTATTTAATCTTCAAATTAATTTAGAAGAATACAGAATTATGAATTTCCTGCACATAGACACATTAATATGTTTTTGTGCGGTTCTATTTTTATTAGTTTAATTTAGCAATTTGTGTACAATATATAATAGTTTGTTTTACCAGTTATATTTGAACAGTTAGTGTGTTTTTCCCTTCTAGAATGGCACGGTGTCATAGAGCCACTCTAGTGCTGTTGGTCTGCGGCATCCTAATGCACTACAGAATCTACTGCTCGTCTATAGGACTCAGGTATCCCAAGATAAGGTTGGTTATTCATTCCTATTTAAAATAGATATTAGTTCTGATCGGGGTTAATCTCAGACTGAAGCCATCTCTATTCTTTATCAAGATTTATGAATCAAAGCTAAATTAAACAGTGTTTTTATCAACAGGAATCAGTGTTCAATATTGGAATATTATATGGACATTTTTATGCAGAATAGCACAGGCTATTATAGTTTATGTATTTTATAACAACATTTTAAATGTTTGTTATGGAATAGTCTAAAATGATTGCAAATCATATTTGATCTATATAATATTTTTCATATGTCTTTATTTTGACTGATAGGCTTGAACGTGTGTAACGTCAGCTGGTGTTAGTTTGTTGAAATAGACAGAGGTCCCGTCCAGACAGGACAATAGAACCCGTATTACATTAGAGAAACAGTAGATAGTATAGTAGATGTACTACATCATGACACCCTGAATAAAATGAGAGGAATGAATGAAACCTGCAGGAGCATAGCCCTGCCTGGGATGAAGATGGGGCGCGGGGGAGCCGTGGGGAGAGCCGAGGGGAGAGGGGAGAGCCATGGGGAGAGCCGAGGGGAGAGGGAGAGCCGAGGGGAAAGGGGAGAGCCGAGGGGAGAGGGGAGAACCGAGGGGAGAGGGCAGAGCCGTGGGGAGAGCCGAGGGGAAAGGGGAGAGCCGAGGGGAGAGGGCAGAGCCATGGGGAGAGCCGAGGGGAGAGGGGAGAGCCATGGGGAGAGCCATGGGCAGAGCCATGGGGAGAGCTGAGGGGAGAGAGCCATGGGGAGAGCCAAGGGGAGAGCTGTGGGGAGAGGGGCAGAGCCTTGAGCCTGAGGGCAGAGCTGGGGAGAGCCAAGGGGAGAGCTGTGGGGAGGGGAGAGCCAAGGGCAGAGCTGTGGGGAGAGGGGAGAGCCGAGGGCAGAGCCATGGGCAGAGCCTTGGGGAAATCCAAAGTGAGAGCCAAGGCTCCATCAACATTTATTATATTTATCAGAGTTATCCATAATTTACCTGCATATTTCAATCAATTATTTTGCAGTTGTCAGACAGTCCTTATAGCTTAGAGTTTCAAATCATGGTGGAATGAATAACCTTATTATTGACCTTACTGTTATAATAATGAATGTGTGTGAATAAATCTTTCAAAATGTAGTTAATTAGATATTATTATTTTAAATCCACATTACTAAATGAAGTTTCGACGGAACAATACATTGTTGCCTTTCTGAACCACGTGGCTGAACAATACCTTGTCATCTGAAGCCTTGGAAGGCCATTGCCTAAGACCAGCCAGATCTCTACATTTGTTTTGTTTGTTTTTACAGGGTCTTTGAGATTCTTTGTAATGAAAGCACTATATAAAAATATATGTATTAATATTAGCTAACAGAAACACAGTATTGTCATTGTTTGGACACGAAAACGATAGGTTAGTAGGGTACTAGGGGGTAACCTTAAGAACAATGTCTAACTGCTGACACAAAAAAGCAACGTTTGGAAAACAAATTGGTATGTGGATGAAGGTCATGCTTTGGTGAATAAACTATAAAGGGAAATAAATGGAATGTTGCTATTAGGAAAGGGCCGTTTTCAGGGGTAACTGCCCCCCATTTAATCAGTTTTATTTAGTAAGTAATACTTAAAAGCTAAAGCTAAGTCTAGTTGTCTTCTTTGATGATTGAAACAAAATATGGGGGGAAATTGTTTTGCCCATGTCACCATTAATATCCTCACAATGAGGAGATTTGATGTAAAGTCCCTCTTTTTAACCCACCTGCACATTCATTTTCTTTGTCTTTGTTTATTGTTCCTTTTCCATACAATCCATTATGTACAATTGCACTAAATATAATTTGAACAATGCAAGATTTTAAATCCCAGCGGTCTTTAAAATTAAATTCAGGAGCAAAAGGTTTTCAATGGTTGTTTTTAATTAATTTTAAAAAAGCATTGGAATATAATATTGGAATGGAATATAAATAAACATTAAATAACATTGGAATATAACCTTTTATAACAATAACTTAACTAATTAACTCAGTGTTACAATGATGGGCCAAATCACTTATGCTCTACTATTGCACAATTCTAATATGTACCTGCAGAGGGTTAGACCATTCTCCTTGTATGACTGGTGGAGGAGAGTCAGGCGTGTTCTACTGATGCTGAAAGAGAAATTACAGATACAAATATTTTAGCATTATTATACAATAGATATGAAATGGCATTCTGAGATATCACTACACACTTCATACACGTAAGGTTAGCTAGCTAGCCAGCCATCTACCATCAGCTAATGTTATCTAGCTAACAGGAAGCTTTAACTTGGGGTCTTTGTTAAAAAGTGTAGCTAGTTAAATATTGAACCATAGCTCAATCCATTGAGTACTAGCAATACAAACCGATTGTCATAGCTAGATAAAGTTAACCAAATAAGATTAATGTTAGCTAGTTAACATTAGGCTACAACTAGCAACGCAGAATAGCATTCTGACAAAACATTACTAACGGTACACAGTTCATAAATGGAAGTTAATTTTAGATAGCAAGCCAGCCATCTGACCTCAGCTAACATTAGCTAGCTAACAACAAGCTTTAAAACTTCTCGGGATCAGTGTCCTGTCCACGGGACGGTTGAGTTAACGTAGGCTAATGCGATTAGCATGAGGTTGTAAGTAACAAGAAAACTTTCAAGGACATAGACATATCTGATATTGGCAGAAAGCTTAAATTCTTGTTAAAACCTCTTGGAACCACCCACCCCAGATCCGGGATAATTGTCATCAACTACGTTAAATAGCATAGCGCAACGGTCAAATAATCTTACTAGAAAATATTCATATTCATGAAATCACAAGTGAAATATAGCGAAACACAGCTTAGCCTTTTGTTAATCACCCTGTCGTCTCAGATTTTGAAATTATGCTTTACAGCGAAAAACAATGCAAGCGTTTGTGTAAGTTTATCGATATACTAGCAAAACATTATGTACACCTAGCGGCAGGTAACTTGGTCACGAAAATCAGAAAAGCAATCAAATTAATTGTTTACCTTTGATGATCTTCGGATGTTTTCACTCACGAGACTCCCAGTTAGACAGCAAATGTTCCTTTTGTTCCATAAAGATATTTTTTATATCCAAATACCTCCACTAGTTTGATGCGTTATGCCCAGGAATCCACCAGAAATAGCGGTCACGACAACGCAGAAAAAAAATCAAAATTATATCCATAATATCGACAGAAACATGGCAAACGTTTTTTATAATCAATCCTCAAGGTGTTTTTCAAATATCTATTCGATAATATATCAACCGGGACAGTTGGCTTTTCACTAGGACCGGGAGGAAAAATGGCTACCTCTCTGTTTTGCGCAAAAATCACACTGAGAGCCAACAACTGACCACTTACGCAATGTGGACGTTTACACTCATTCTTCAAAATAAAGGCCTGACACTACGTCTAAAGGCTTTAGACACCTTAGGGAAGCCACAGAAAAAGGAATCTGGTTGATATCCCTTTCAATGGGCAATAGGGATGCATAGAAAGACAGGGGTTTCAAAATAAGAGTCACTTCCTGATTGGATTTTTCTCAGGCTTTCGCCTGCAATATCAGTTCTGTTAAACTCACAGACAATATTTTCACAGTTTTGGAAACTTTAGTGTGTATTCTATCCTAAGCTGTCAATTATATGCATATTCTAGCATCTGGTCCTGAGAAATAGGCTGTTTACTTTGGGAACGTTATTTTTCCAAAAATAAAAATAGTGCCCCCTAGCTTCAAGACTCTAATTTACAGTAGCTATTACAATTAAATAATACCATGCTATTGTTTGAGGAGAGTGTACAATTTTGAACATGAAAAGTTATTAATAAACAAATTATGCACATTTGGGCAGTCTTGATACAAACATTTTAGCATAAATGTAATCGTTCATTGGATCAGTCTAAAACTTTGCACATACGCTGCTGCCATCTAGTGGCCAAAATCAAAATTACACCTGGTCTGGAATAATACATGATGGCCTTTCTCTTGCATTTCAAAGATGATGGTACAAAAAAAATGTTGTTTTTTATTTGTATTGTCTTTTACAATATCTATTGTGTTATTTTGAAATCCAAGATGGCAAGATGGCGTAGCAGTAGGACGTGTGTATTTGTCTTATCTCGTGTCTTATCCTGTGTAAATAGCCGGTCTTTTTCGTATATATCTTAATCTCACATTCTATCTACGAAATAAATATACTTTCCTGCAACCCGTCTCACCCAATGTGGTACGGATCTGCTATTTTTATTCCTTATAACTGGAACTTCCATCAGGAGCTAACTAGCTACTGGTCTTTGTTAGCCACGGCTAGCGGTCTTCACCTTTTTCCTCGGTCACCAGCCAGCCTTAGCTCTCACAACACCTGCCAGTCTGCACAGCGCAATATCAACCCAGAGCATATCGGAATTCTCTCTATCATATCACTGGATTCCTGCCGCTCTGGATCATAACACCGGATCACCACAGCTAGCTAGCTGCAAACGAGTGGCTAACGCCACTGTCACGAAGCAAGCACCAGCTAGCCTTGAGCTATCTTCGAGCTAGGTCCATATACCAGCTAATTCTTGGGCTTACCTCCTTTGCCAATTAGCCTGGACCCTTTATTGTCGACACGAAGCCCCGCCGATCCATCACGACTGGACTGCCGACGTGATTTCCTGATGTGGTCTCAACAGGCTATTCTGTTACGATGTCGCCGAAGAGCCATCTACTAGCCCCGGCCCGCTAGCTTTTCTGAACGGTGTGTCCCCTTCTCGCCTAGCGTAGTAGTGACTACCGAATGGCATCCCGACTCACCTATTGCTGCTCTTTTGACCCTATAATCACTCGGCTACATAGCTGATGTCCCCTGGACTGTTTCAATAACATGGTACCTCATTTTGTTAACCTGTTGGCCCCAACCTCAAACTCAGGTCCTGTATGTACCTAACTGACTCACTCTGCCCATTCATCACCCTTTACCCGTTGTTGTTTTAGCTCTCCTGATCAACACCTGTGATTGCTTTATGCCTCTCTCTAATGTCAATATGCCATGTCTAGTGCTGTCTTGGCTAGTTCTTATTGTTTTATTTCACTGTAGATCCCTCAGTCCTGCTCAAAATGCCTTAGATAGCTCTTTTGTCCCACCCCACATACATGCGGAGATCTCACCTGGCTTAACTGGTGCCTCCAGAGACGAAACCGCTCACTGTTACTCAACACCTAGGTTTACCTCCACTGTACTCACATCCTACCATACCATTGTCTGTACATTATGCCCTGAATCTATTCTAACACGCACAGAAATCTGCTCATTTTATTCTCTGCCCCCAATGCACTAGACAACCAGTTCTTATAGCTTTTAGCCGTAACCTTCTTGGGACTCGGTGTCCCGCTATTTTTAGAAGCACAACCATCTGAGGACAGTGCCCCACATCAAAATATTTTTCAACAAGCACAGGCTTAACAAAATCACAAATAGCGATTAAATAAATCACTTACATTTGAAGATCTTCCTCTGTTTGCAATCCCAAGGGTCCCAGCTACAATATGAATGGTCGTTTTTTTCGATAAAATCGTTCTTATAGCTTTTTATAAAATAAGAGCCTGGGAGCTGAAAAGAAAACTAATTCTGGGCGGATTTTCTTCTGATTTTCACCTGCCATATCAGCCCATTATTTTAACAGTTTTAGTAACCTTCTGATGTAGAGGTTAAAACCTCTTTTACCACAGGGATAAACTGAAAATGGTGTCCCGCTCTTCTTGACACTGGGATAGAAGCCAACCACATCCGGTGAAATTGGAGAACAGACAAGGAACAGACCGTCATTGTTCCAAACTCTTGACTACATTATATTCAATACTGGGAGCAAGAGAGAAAATTCATACATGTACAGTAACATAATAGTATTCGGATTAGTCAGTCCTGATTGAAATGTATACATAATTAGTCATCATTGATAAAATTTCCCTTAACAGTAAGTTTACTTTGAGCATGTCAGACAGGCAGAAATTCAGGATACTGCCCCCTAGCCCTAAGGAGTTTAACATCAGAAGCCTAAATGTGTTTCATTCACTGCTTTAGCACACTCCGCCAACCCTGATGCCCTGATGCCCTAGCCGTGTCTGAATCCTGGCTTAGGAAGATCACCAAAAACCCTGTAATTTCCATCCCTAACTATAACATTTTCCATCAAGATAGAACTGCCAAAGGGACTGGAGTTGCAATCTACTGCAGAGATAGCTCTACTTGCACATCATCATCTGCACATTTATCACTCCAGTGTTAATGCTAAATTGTCATTATTTCGCCACTATAGCCTGTTTATTGCCTTTACCTCCCTTATCCTACCTCATTTGCACACACTGTATATAGACATTTTCTATTGTATTATTGACTGCATGTTTGTTTATTCCATGTGTAACTCTGTTGTTGTTTGTGTTGCACTGCTTTGCTTTATCTTGGCCAGGTCACAGTTGTAAATGAGAACTTGTTCTCAACTAGCCTACCTGGTTAAATAAAGGTGAAATAAAAAATATACATATTTTATGTTATAGCCTACGTTTGTTGTTTTCTTTCATGTATACAGAATGTGTTTTAATGTGTTTACCAGTAGGTTATTTACACCATTGTTTTTGTCATTCCAGACTAGAAAATAAAGTGTATGAAGAGGAGGGGAATATGTTAACAGACATATCTTTTGACAACGATCAGATATCGATACGAAGCCTGCCTTCTTTAGATGACGTTTACACATTGAAGTACCCGACAGAGAAAGGGTAGAGAACTGACTTATGATTCTACAGAAGAATGATGAGCGTAACCTCATTACTGATACCTTTTCGATTTTGCTTATTTGTGACCCACCACCTAGATTTGGTCTTTTGTAGCAAAATGTGAAATGGTGTTTTTTACATTAGATAAAAGCAGAGACTCAGAGCTACAATTTTTTTTTTTAATTTCACCTTTATTTAACCAGGTAGGCTAGTTGAGAACAAGTTATCATTTACAACTGCGACCTGGCCAAGATAAAGCATAGCAGTGTGAACAGACAACAACATAGAGTTACACATGGAGTAAACAATAAACAAGTCAATAACACAGTAGAAAAAAAAGAGTCTATATACATTGTGTGCAAAAGGCATGAGGAGGTAGGCAATAAATAGGCCATAAGAGCAAATAATTACAATTTAGCAGATTAACACTGGAGTGATAAATTATCAGATGATCATGTGCAAGTAGAGATACTGGTGTGCAAAAGAGCAGAAAAGTAAATAAATAAAACAGTATGGGGATGAGGTAGATAAATTGGATGGGCTATTTACAGATGGACTATGTACAGCTGCAGCGATCAGTTAGCTGCTCAGATAGCAGATGTTTAAAGTTGGTGAGGGAAATAAAAGTCTCCAACTTCAGCGATTTTTGCAATTCGTTCCAGTCACAGGCAGCGGAGAACTGGAAGGAAAGGCGGCCAAATGAGATGTTGGCTTTAGATCATACACTGCATTTGAGGAACAATGGGAAAGCAATTCTGCTTTGAAAGTTGATCAACTTTTATACTCACTTTTGAGAAAATCTCCTTTGAATGTTTTGGTATCTAGTCAAGAGCTCTGCTTTGTCTACACCGATTCAGCATCATTCACACCCTCTTATTAATCTTTAGCCCCACTCATCTCGTTTCGCTTTCGGAGCACTCTGACCGATGATTTGTTTACATATGGATAACATGAAAACAGCCACACAAACTCTGCTGGCAACAATTTATTTTAGCTTTTTTGCAAACATTTACTGACACCGGACATGTTCAACGGGAGTTGTACAAATGTCGCGTAACCTCAGCTAACAAGCCAGCCAGCTAACGTTAGCTAGTTAAACAACAATGAACAAAGTACAAACAATGCTACAATGCTGGGGGCTAACCAAACAGGTTAAACTTAGCTACAGTTGAAGTCGGAAGTTTACACACACCTCAGCCAAATACGTTTAAACTCAGTTTTTCACAGTTCCTGACATTTAATCCGAGTAAAAATTCCCTGTCTTAGGTCAGTTAGGATCGCCACTTTATTTTAATAATGTGAAGTGTCAGAATAATAGCAGAGAGAATTATTTATTTCAGATTTGATTTCTTTCATCACATTCCCATTGGGTCAAAAGTTAACATACACTCAATTAGTATTTGGTAGCATTGCCTTTAAATTGTTTAACTTGGGTCAAACGTTTCGGGAAGCCTTCCACAAGCTTCCCACAATAAGTTGGGTGAATTCCGGCCCATTCCTCCTGACAGAACTGGTGTAACTGAATCAGGTTTGTAGGCCTCCTTGCTCGCACACGCTTTTTCAGTTCTGCCCACAAATTTTCTATGGGATTGAGGTCAGGGCTTTGTGATGGCCACTCCAATACTTTGACTTTGTTGTCCTTAAGCCATTTTGCCACAACTTTGGAAGTATGCTTGGGGTCATTGTCCATTTGGAAGACCCATTTGTGACCAAGCTTTAACTTCCTGACTGATGCATGAGATGTTGCTTCAATATATCCACGTAATTTTCCTGCCTCATGATGCCATCTATTTTGTGAAGTGCACCAGTCCCTCCTGCTGCAAAGCACCCCCATAACATGACGCTGCCACCCCTGTGCTTCACGGTTGGGATGGTGTTCTTCGGCTTGCAAGCTTCCCCCTTTTTCCTCCAAACATAACAATGGTCATTGTGGCCAAACAGTTCTATTTTTGTTTCATTAGACCAGAGGACATTTCTCAAAACGCACGATCTTTGTCCTCATGTGCAGTTGCAAACCGTAGTCTGGCTTTTTTATGGTGGTTTTGGAGCAGTGGCTTCTTCCTTGCTGAGCGGCCTTTCAGGATATGTCGATATAGGACTCATTTTACTGTGGATATAGATACTTTTGTACCTGTTTCATCCAGCATCTTCACAAGGTCCTTTGCTGTTGTTCTGGGATTGATTTGCACTTTTCGCACCAAAGTACGTTCATCTCCAGGAGACAGAATGCGTCTCCTTCCTGAGTGGTATGACAACTGTGTAGTCCCATAGTGTTTATACTTGTGTACTATTGTTTGTACAGATGAACGTGGTACCCTCAGGCATTTGGAAATTGCTGCCAAGGATGAACCAGACTTGTGGAGGTCTACAGTTTTTTTCTGAGGTCTTGGCTGATTTCTTTTGATTTTCCCATGATGTCAAGCAAAGAGGCACTGAGTTTGAAGGTAGGCCTTGAAATACATCCACAGGTACACCTCCAATTGACTCAATTGATGTCATTTGGTGTAGCCTAGTGGTTAGAGTGTTGGACTAGTAACTGGAAGGTTGCAAGTTGAAATCCCTGAGCTGACAAGGTACAAATCTGTCATTCTGCCCCTGAACAGGCAGTTAAACCCACTGTTCCTAGGCCATCATTGAAAATAAGAATTTGGACTTAACTGACTTGTCTAGTTAAATAAAGGTTAAAAAAATGTTTTTTTTAAATTAGCTGATCAGAAGCTTCTAAAGCATGACATCATTTTCTGGAATCTTCCAAGCTGTTTAAAGGCACAGTCAACTTAGTGTATGTAAACTTCTGACCCACTGGAATTGTGATATTATACATGAAATAATCTGTCTGTAAACAATTGTTGGAAAAATTACTTGTGTCATACACAAAGTAGATGTCCTAACCGACTTGCCAAAACTATAGTTTGTTCACAAGAAATTTGTGGAGTGGTTGAAAATGGGTTTTAATGACTCCAACCTAAGTGTATGCAAACTTCCGACTTCTAACAGGAAAAGCTGGGATCTCTGGGATCTGAATAATAATGCCAGCTACAGAGCTAGCCAGCTAACAGTACACTGTAGTTTAAGACATATACCTAGCTAGTCAGCTAACAGTACACTGTAGTTTAAGACATATACCTAGCTAGTCAGCTAACAGTACACTGTAGTTTAAGACATATACCTAGCTAGTCAGCTAACAGTACACTGTAGTTTAAGACATATACCTAGCTAGTCAGCTAACAGTACACTGTAGTTTAAGACATATACCTAGCTAGTCAGCTAACAGTAAACTTCAGTTTAAGACATATTCTGCTAGTCAAAACAGTACATTCTGAGTTTAAGACATTGTGTTCAGTTGTTCACATGTTCGAGAAGGCATTTCTGCCCAAAAAGCATTCTGATGTTTCTAGCATTGTGTTGTTGTGTTGTGGTTCTGATTCGTATGTGTCTAGGGTTGTGTTGTTATGTAAGGGTTCTGATTGTAATGTGTCTAGGGTTGTGTTGTTATGTTGTGGTTCTGATTCGTATGTGTCTAGGGTTGTGTTGTTGTGTTGTGGTTTCTGATTGTAATGTGTCTAGGGTTGTGTTGTTGTGTTGTGGTTCTGATTGTAATGTGTCTAGGGTTGTGTTGTTGTGTTGTGGTTCTGATTCGTATGTGTCTAGGGTTGTGTTGTTATGTAAGGGTTCTGATTGTAATGTGTCTAGGGTTGTGTTGTTGTGTTGTGGTTCTGATTGTAATGTGTCTAGGGTTGTGTTGTTGTGTTGTGGTTTCTGATTGTATGTGTCTAGGGTTGTGTTGTTATGTTGTGGTTTCTGATTGTAATGTGTCTAGGGTTGTGTTGTTGTGTTGTGGTTCTGATTGTAATGTGTCTAGGGTTGTGTTGTTGTGTTGTGTTTCTGATTCGTATGTGTCTAGGGTTGTGTTGTTATGTAAGGGTTCTGATTGTAATGTGTCTAGGGTTGTGTTGTTATGTTGTGGTTCTGATTGTAATGTGTCTAGGGTTGTGTTGTTGTGTTGTGGTTTCTGATTGTAATGTGTCTAGGGTTGTGTTGTTGTGTTGTGCCGGGTTTCTGATTGTAATGTGTCTAGGGTTGTGTTGTTGTGTTGTGGTTCTGATTGTATGTGTCTAGGGTTGTGTTGTTGTGTTGTGGTTCTGATTCGTATGTGTCTAGGGTTGTGTTGTTATGTAAGGGTTCTGATTGTAATGTGTCTAGGGTTGTGTTGTTGTGTTGTGGTTCTGATTCGTATGTGTCTAGGGTTGTGTTGTTGTGTTGTGGTTCTGATTCGTATGTGTCTAGGGTTGTGTTGTTTCGGGGTTCAGTTTCTAATATGTCTTGTGTTGTGTATTGGTTCTGATTCTAATGTTTCTAGGGTTGTGTTGTGTAGGGGTTCTGATTCTAATGTGTCTAGGTTTGTGTTATTGTGTCTGGGTTCTGATTCTAACGTGTCTGGTGTTGTGTTGGGGTTCTGATTCTTATTTGTCGATTGTGTTGCATAGGGGTTCTGATTCTAATGTTTCTAGAGTTGTGTTGTGTAGGGGTTCTGATTATAACGTGTCTAGGGTTGTGTTGGTGTGTCAAGTTCTGATTTTAACATGTCTCTGTGTTGTTGTGTTGTCTCAGAACAGAGAGACGTGCGGAGGAGGTGGTAGCTAGAACATTGAGGGAGATTCTGGGCCAGCTGACAGCGAGGCAGTATCTCACTGCACTGATGATGATACCTGTAGGGTAAGAGACCTGTTATTCACTGCTCTGATGATGATGCCTGATGGGACCTTTTATTCACTGCTCTGATGATACCTGTATGAACCTGTTATTCACTGCTCTGATGATGATACCTGTATAGCCTACAGTAGTATGACCTGTGTGGTAGGAGGATCTACAGTATGTAGTAGGATCTATGCAGTAGGATCAACTGTATGTAGTAGGATCTACTGTATGTAGTAGGATCTATGTAGAAGGATCTACAGTATGTAGTAGGATCTATGTAGTAGGATCTACTGTATGTAGTAGGATCTATGTAGTAGGATCTACAGTATGTAATGGGATCTACAGTATGTAGTAGGATCTATGTAGTAGGATCTACAGTATGTAGTAGGATCTACTGTTTGTAGTAGGATCTAGAGTATGTAGTAGGATCTATGTAGTAGGATCTACAGTATGTAGTAGGATCTACTGTATGTAGTAGGATCTATGTAGTAGGATCTACTGTATGTAGTAGGATCTACAGTATGTAGTAGGATCTAATGTAGTAGGATCTACTGTATGTAGTAGGATCTATGTAGTAGGATCTACAGTATGTAGTAGGATCTACTGTATGTAGTAGGATCTATGTAGTAGGATCTACAGTATGTAGTAGGATCTACAGTATGTAGTAGGATCTATGTAGCAGGATCTACTGTATGTAGTAGGGTCTACTGTATGTAGTAGGATCTACTGTATGTAGTAGGATCTACTGTATGTAGTAGGATCTATGTAGTAGGATCTACAGTATGTAGTAGGATCTACAGTATGTAGTAGGATCTACAATATGTAGTAGGATCTACTGTATGTAGTAGGATCTACAGTATGTTGTAGGACCTACTGTATGTAGTACGATCTATGTAGTAGGATCTACATTATGTAGTAGGATCTACAGTTTGTAGTAGGACCTACTGTATGTAGTAGGCTCTATGTAGTAGGATCTACAGTATGTAGTAGGATCTACTGTATGATTATAGGATATATGGAGTAGGATCTACTGTATGTAGTAGGATCTACAGTATGTAGTAGGATCTAATGTAGTAGGATCTACTGTATGTAGGATCTATAGTAGGATCTACAGTATGTAGTAGGATCTACTGTATGTAGTAGGGATCTACAGTATGTAGTAGGATCTACAGTATGTAGTAGGATCTACAGGATCTATGTAGTAGGATCTATGTAGTAGTAGATCTACTGTATGTAGTAGGATCTACTGGGTCTACTGTATGTCTATGTAGTAGGATCTACAGTATGTAGTAGGATCTACATGTAGTAGGATCTACAATATGTAGTAGGATCTACTGTATGTAGTAGGATCTACAGTATGTTGTAGGACCTACTGTATGTAGTACGATCTATGTAGTAGGATCTACATTATGTAGTAGGATCTACAGTTTGTAGTAGGACCTACTGTATGTAGTAGGCTCTATGTAGTAGGATCTACAGTATGTAGTAGGATCTACTGTATGATTATAGGATATATGGAGTAGGATCTATGTGGTAGGATCTATGTAGTAGGATCTATAGTATGTAGTAGGATATATGTAGTAGGATCTACTGTATGTAGTAGGGTCTACTGTATGTAGTAGGATCTATGTAGTAGGATCTACTGTATGTAGTAGGATCTACTGTATGTAGTAGGATCTATGTAGTAGGATCTACAGTATGTAGTAGGATCTACTGTGTGTTGTAGGATTTATGTAGTTGGATTTACTGTATGTAGTAGGATCTACTGTGTGTAGGAGGATCTATATAGTACAGTAGGATCTACTGTATGTAGTAGGATCTATGTAGTACAGTAGGATCTAGTGTATGTAGTAGGATCTACTGTATGTAGTAAGATCTATTTAGTAGGATTTATATACTAATATGACATATAGTATGACGTAGTAATATGATGTTTATGTGTTTATTTGAGGAGAGTGTTATGTAGTACCATGCTGTACTAATATGTTGTCCCATGTCAATGCAGTGAGGAGAGTCGAATGGAGGATGAATCGGAGCCGTTATCAAAGCGTCACTCAGACGGCATCTTCACAGACGGCTACAGTCGCTACAGGAAACAGATGGCTATGAAGAAGTACCTGGAGGCAGTGTTGGGGAGAAGGTACAGACAGCGATTTAGGAACAAAGTATGGAGGCTCACATATTCGTAGCGATTCTAGCCCTCCCTTACCCTGACCCTAAACCTAACTCTGACCCTAACTCTGACCCTAACCCTAACTCTGACCCTAACCCTAACTTTGACCCTAACTCTGACCCCAATTCTGACCCTAACTCTCTGTTATATATACTCATCCTTCAAACTACATCCTTATGAATGCTATACTATATCTGACCAAAATGTGGTTTGTGCCTGTGTTCCTTAAACGTATATTTACAGTTGAAGTCGAAAGCTTACAGTACATACAATTTAGCCAAATACATTTAAACTCAGTTTTTCACAATTCCTGACATATAATCATAGTAAAAATTCCCTGTCTTAGGTCAGTTAGGATCACCAGTTAATTTTAAGAATGTGAAATGTCAGAATAAATACTAGAGAAAATGATTTATTTCAGCTTTTATTTCTTTCATCACATTCCCAGTGGGTCAGAAGTTAACATACACTCAATTAGTATTTGGTAGCATTGATTTTAAATTGTTTAACTTGGGTCAAACGTTTCGGGAAGCCTTCCACAAGCTTCCCACAATAAATTGGGTGATTTTTTGGCCCATTCCTCCTGACAGAGCTGGTGTAACTGAATAAGGTTTGTACATTAGGTCTCCTTGCTCGCACACGCCTTTTCAGTTCTGCCCACAAATGTTCTATGGGATTGAGGTCAGGGCTTTGTGATGGCCACTCCAATACCTTGACTTTGTTGTCCTTAAGCCATTTTGCCACAACTTTGGAAGTATGCTTGGGGTCATTGTCCATTTGGAAGACCCATTTGTGACCGAGTTTTAACTTCCTGACTGATGTCTTGAGATGTTGCTTCAATATATCCACATACTTTTCCTGCCTCATGATGCCATCTATTTTTTGAAGGGCACCCGTCCCTCCTGCAGCAAATTACCCCCATAACATGACGCTGCCACCCTCGTGCTTCACGGTTTGGATGGTGTTCTTCGGCTTGCAAGCTTCCCCCTTTTTCCTGGCTTCTTCCTTGCTGAGCAGCCTTTCAGGTTATGTCGATATAGGAGTCGTTTTACTGTGGATATAGATACTTTTGTACCGGTTTCCTCATGCATCTTCACAAGGTCCTTTTCTCTTGTTCTGGGATTGATTTGCACTTTTCACACCAAAGTACGTTCATCTCCAGGAGACAGAATGCGTCTCCATTCTGAGCGGTATGGCGGCTGAGTGGTCCCATGGTGTTTATATTTGCGTACTGATGTTTGTACAGATGAACGTAGTACCTTCAGCCATTTGGAATTTGCAATTTCAAATGGTCTACAATTTTTGGTCTTGGCTGATATGGTCTTGGCAATTTTTGGTCTTGGCTGATTTCTTTTAATTTTCCCATGATGTCAAGCAGAGGCACTGAGTTTGAAGGTAGGCCTTGAAATACATCCACAGGTGCACCTCCAATTGACTGAAATGATGTCAATTAGCCGATCAGAAGCTTACAAAGCCATGACAAGCTGTTTAAAAGCACAGTAAACTTAGTGTATGTAAACTTCTGACCCACTGGAATTGTGATGCAGTGAATTTTAAGTGAAATAATCTGTCTGTAAACAATTTTGGGAAAAATGACTTGTGTCATGCTCACAGTTTATGTCCTAACCGACTGGCCGAAACTACAGTTTGTTAACAAGAAATGTGTGGAGTGGTTGAAAAACGAGTTTTAATGACTCCAACCTAAGTGTATGTAAACTTCTGAATTCAACTGCCTATACATACTTGTTTAAGCAATATTGGATGTTCATGTCAATATATATAAAAAACAGATAAAAAGGAAATTGTGCACCTTCAATTTTATGCTCTTGAAATATTTAAGAAGTACTATACATATGCAGAAAATAAAGAGATTTGAAAAAGACAATCAAAGCATTGAATGTTATACTTATTTTTGCAACCAATATTTTATGTTTCCAAGCAGGCCCAAAGAGTAAAACTTATATTTACAAGCAGGTTTTGGTTAGTATAGTATTTGACCAATTCTCTCCTAAGGACCCTTAACCCTGTCATTCCTTTAGGGTCATATGTAGGGCGTTGCCTTGATAAAATGCAGGTCATTTGAGTGAATGTGTGTTATACTCATTATGCATGTACACTCAGACTAGTCTTTCTTTGAATTATTTTGGGAAGATGAACAGAGGTTTAGAGTTAGGATACAGAGGGGGTCAATGCAGTACCCCTAACCAGGTCTGGCTTGTTTGTTCTTCTAGTATGGTAACTGATATGATCCATGTATAGAAACCACAAAGCTGACCTAATTTGAATCTGTATGGTTAGAGAGCATGATAGAGTGAAAGATGTGATAGAATGACAGAGGCCACACATTGTTATGGAATCAGTAGTGTATGGAGACTGGGCAGAGTGAGGTCTGGTCAGTTGCACAACTGAATGCATTCAACCAACATGTGTCTTCTACATTTAACATAACCAGCAGCATACCACCCGGCATCCCAATGCTGGCTTGCCTCTGAAGCTATGCAGCACCCTAAACATTGCCCTGTGAGGGTGCTGTCTTTCGGATGGGATGTTAAACGGGTGTCCTGATCAGTAAAGATCCCATGGCACTTATCGTAAGAGTAGGGGTGCTAAATTCCCAATCTGGCCCTCATATCATCATGGCTACCAGCCTTAAATTAGCTCATTCATCCCCCCTCTTTTAACCTGTAACTATTAAGGCATGTCCAAAAGTCCATGTCCAGAAGCAGACCAACCTTTGTGTCTAGTGTTTGTTAGAGTTGTGAACCAACGACAGTGTTACATGTTGATATCAAGGGATTATTGATTGTTTAATATTGGCATCAAGTATGAAGGTAAGATGCAGACCATGTCGAATAAACAATAGTTTAATGATCCAATAGGGGCAGGCAATAGACAGGTCAAGGCAGGCATGCAGAGGTCAACAATCCATAGTGGGGCAAAGGTACAGTTCGGCAGGCAGGCTCAGGGGCTGGCAGAGTGGTCAAGCAGGCGGGCTCAGTGTCAGGACAGGCAAGGGTGAAAACCAGGAGGGCGAGAAAAGAGAGACTGGGAAAAAGCAGGAGCTGAGAAACAAAACACTGGTTGACTTGACAAACTGTTTGTCCGGTGCCAGTTCGTCTTTGTCAAGTCAGCGGTTTTGTTTCTCAGCTCCTGCTTTACCCAGTCTTTTTCTCCCCCTCCTGGTTTTCACCCTTTTCCAAAACCACCTTTATTCTACAACATTCTCCTACAACCTTTATTCTACAATCATGTCATAATCCCCAACACTGTAAAAGTTAAATTTTATTTGTCACATTAGCCGAATACAACATGTGTAGACCTTACAGTAAAATGCTTACTTTACAAGACCTTAACCAACAATGCTTTAAGAAGTTAAGATAACAAGTGTTAGGGAAAAAAATAGATAGGTAGAAAATAGAAAATTTAAGTAACAAATACTGTCTAACAACCTCTGTCCTACCATCCACAATACTGTCCTACATCTACCTGTATTCAATATTCATATCTACAACACTGTCCTACCAAAACCTTTTTTCTAGCGTCCTATCATCAATCAAATTTATTTATATAGCCCTTCGTACATCAGCTGATATCTCAAAGTGCTGTACAGAAACCCAGCCTAAAACCCCAAACAGCAAGCAAAGCAGGTGTAGAAGCACGGTGACTAGGAAAAACTCCCTAGAAAGGCCAAAACCTAGGAAGAAACCTAGAGAGGAACCAGGCTATGTGGGGTGGCCAGTCCTCTTCTGGCTGTGCCGGGTGGAGATTATAACAGAACATGGCCAAGATGTTCAAATGTTCATAAATGACCAGCATGGTCGAATAATAATAAGGCAGAACAGTTGAAACTGGAGCAGCAGCACGGTCAGGTGGACTGGGGACAGCAAGGAGTCATCATGTCAGGTAGTCCTGGGGCATGGTCCTAGGGCTCAGGTCCTCCAAGAGAGAGAAAGAAAGAGAGAAGGAGAGAATTAGAGAATGCACACTTAGATTCACACAGGACACCGAATAGGACAGGAGAAGTACTCCAGATATAACAAACTGACCCTAGCCCTCGACACATAAACTACTGCAGCATAAATACTGGAGGCTGAGACAGGAGGGGTCAGGAGACACTGTGGCCCCATCCGAGGACGCCCCCGGACAGGGCCAAACAGGGAGGATATAACCCCACCCACTTTGCCAAAGCACAGCCCCCACACCACTAGAGGGATATCTTCAACCACCAACTTACCATCCTGAGACAAGGCCGAGTATAGCCCACAAAGATCTCCGCCACGGCACAACCCAAGGGGGGGGGGGCCAACCCAGACAGGATGACCACATCAGTGAATCAACCCACTCAGGTGACGCACCCCCTCCAGGGACGGCATGAGAGAGCCCCAGTAAGCCAGTGACTCAGCCCCTGTAATAGGGTTAGAGGCAGAGAATCCCAGTGGAAAGAGGGGAACCGGCCAGGCAGGTTAGACTACTAACGTTATCACTGACCTCAAATCCAGTCTCTCTGAGCATTCACAGTCAGCCCACTAACACCCCTATCAGATCACAGCAACACTCAAATGAGGCAAAGTCAAAGGAACTGCACAAATGTTATAGATTGAAGGGGAAAAAATGAGGCAACAACAAATTCAATCCCTTCCAGTGAAAAGCCTAAACAGTATATTTGACCTTTCAGCTTCCCTATCAAATCTAAATATATTAAGCAGACAACCTAAGACAATTAACAAAAAGGACTTGAAGAATGCAAAAACTTAAGAAAGGAATTGAGAAACCTATCAAACCAAAAACTTAGAGACCCAAAAAAGCAGAGCCTACACCTTCACTATGGTGAATCACTTAAACAATACAGAAATACACTACCTTAAAAAGAAGGAACAGCACGTCAGAAATCAGCTCAATGTAATTGAAGAATCCATAGAATCTAACCACTTCTGGGAAAATTGGAACACACTAAACAAACACGAAGAGTTCTATCCAAAACGGAGATGTATGGATAAACCACTTCTCCAATCTTTTTGTCTCTGCAACAAAGAACAAACAGCAAAAACATATACATGATCAATTTCAAATCTTAGAATCAACTATTAAAGACTACAAGAACCCACTGGATTCTCCAATTACATTGAATGACAAAATACAAACCCTCTAACCCAAAAAGTCCTGTGAGTTTGATGGTGTCCTAAATGAAATGATAAAATATACAGACCACAAATTCCAATTGGCTATACTTAAACTCTTTAACATCCTTAGCTCTGGCATCTTCCCCAATATTTGGAAACGAGGAGTGATCACCCCAATCCCCAAAAGGGGAGACAACTTTGACCCCAATATCTAACGCTGGGAAAATCCTCTGCATTATCATTAACAGCAGACTCGTACATTTCCTCAGTGAAAACAATGTACTGAGAAAATGTCAAATTGCCTTTTTACCAAATTACCATACGACAGACCACATATTCACCCTGCACAACGTAATAGACAGACAAACCAAAACAAAAGTCTTCTCATGCCTTGTTGATTTCAAAAAATATTTTGCCTCAATTTGGCACAAGGGTTGGATATACAAATTGATGGAAAGCATTGTTGGGGGAAAAAACATACAATATTACAAAATCCATGAACAAACAAGTGTGCGGTTAAAATTCTAAAAAAACAAACATTTATTTCCACAGGCTCGTAGGGTGAGACAGGGATGCAGCTTGAGCCCTCTTCAACATATATACAGGTATATCAACAAATTGGCGAGGGCCCTTGAACAGTCGGCCTCACCCTTTTAGAAGCTAAAGTCAAATCGTCTACGGTTTGCTGATGATCTGGTGCTTCTCTCCCCAACCAAGGAGGGTCTACAAGCAGCACCTAGATCTTCTGCACAGATTGACAGACCTGGGCCCTGACAGTAATTCTCAGTAAAACAAAAAAAAAAGTGCTATTCTAAAAAAAGGTCCAGTTACCAGGATCACAAATACAAGTTGCATCTCGACACTGTTGCCCTAGAGCACACAAAAAACTATACACACATCGGCCTAAACATTAGCACCACAGGTAACTTCCACAAAGCTATGAACAACCTGAGAGAAGACGAAAAGGGCCTTCTTGCCATCAAAAGGAACATAAAATTCTACATCCAATTAGGATCTAGCTAAAAATACTTGAATCAGTTATAGAACCAATTTCCCTTTACGGTTGTGAGGTCCACTCACCATTTATTGTGAATTCATGTTTGGTACAAACACCAAATGTGACCCTGAGGAAACTAGGCATGTGTCACAAGTCACGAATTCACAGGAGAGCCATTTAATTGTAAAAAATTGTTTATCTAAATGCGTTTTTTGGCAGAAATGCCTTTTGAGTTCTGTATTAGTATCCAAGTCTGTACCCAAACAATTTGAGCTGCTACTTCTAAAAAATCACCTTTCCAGAAACAAGTCTCTCACTGTTGCCGCTGGCTATAGACCTCCCTCTGCCCCCAGCTGTGCCCTGGACACCATATGTGAATTGATTGCCACCCGTCTATCTTCTGAGCTCGTGCTACTAGGTGACCTAAACTGGGACATGCTTAACACCCCGGCCATCCTACAATCCAAGCTTGATACCCTAAATCTCACACAAATTATCAATGAACCTACCAGGTACAACTCCAAATCTGTAAACATGGGCACCCTCATAGATGTCATCCTAACTAACTCACCCTCCAAATACACCTCTGCTGTTTTCAATCAAGATCTCAGCGATCACTGCCTCATTGCCTGCATCCGTAATCGGTCTGCGACCAAACAACCACCCCTCATCCCTGTCAAACGCTCCCTAAAACACTTCTGCAAGCAGGCCTTTCTAATCGACCTGGCCGGGGTATCTTGGAATGACATTGCCCTAATCCCGTCAGCAGATTATGCCTGGCTATTCTTTAAAAGTGCCTTCCTCACCATCTTAAATCAGCATGCCCCATTCAAGAAATGTAGAACTTGGAACAGATATAGTCCTTGGTTCACTCCAGACTTGACTGCCTTTGACAAGCACAAAAACATCCTGTGGCGTTCTTCATTAGCATCGAACAGCCCCCATTCTGCAGTAGCATCGAATAGCCGCTGTTATATATTAGCATCGAACAGCCCCCGTTCTGCATTAGCATCTAATAGCCCCCGTTATATATTAGCATCGAATAGTCCCGTGATATGTATCTTTTCAGGGAAGTTAGGAACAAATATACACAGGCAGTTAGAAAAGCTTAGGCTAGCTTTTTCAAACAGAAATTTGCATCCTGTAGTACTAACTCAAAAAAGTTCTGGGACACTGTAAAGTCCATGGAGAATAAGAGCACCCCCTCCCAGCTGCCCACTGCTCTGAGGCTAGGAAACACTGTCACCACCGATAAATCCACTATAATTGAGAATTTCAATAAGCATTTCTCTACGGCTGTACATGCTATCCACCTGGCTACCACTACCCCGGTAAACTGCCCGGCACCCTCCACAGCAACCTGCCAAAGCCCCAACCATTTCTCCTTTACCCAAATCCAGATAGCTGATGTTCTGAAAGAGCTGCAAAATCTGGACCCCTACAAATCAGCCCGGTTA
Organism: Oncorhynchus tshawytscha; assembly: GCF_018296145.1. Lineage (NCBI taxonomy): Eukaryota > Metazoa > Chordata > Actinopteri > Salmoniformes > Salmonidae > Oncorhynchus > Oncorhynchus tshawytscha. The sequence continues at coordinate 81,215,666 of NC_056438.1, read as the reverse complement.
AAAATCTGACCCTTTCTTTCTAAAATTATCTGCCGAAATTGTTGCAACCCCTATAACTAGCCTGTTCAGACTCTCTTTCGTATTGTCTGAGATTCCTAAAGGTTGTAAAGCTGCCGCGGTCATCCCCTTCTTCAAAGGGGGAGACACTCTAGACCCAAACTGCTACAGACCTATATCTATCCGACCCTGTCTTTCTAAGGTCTTCGAAAGCCAAGTTAACAAACAGATTACCAACCATTTCGAATTCCACCGTATCTTCTCCGCTATGCAATCTGGTTTCAGAGCTGGTCATCGGTGCACCTCAGCCATGCTCAAGGTCCTAAACGATATCATAACCGCCATCGATAACAGACACTACTGTACAGATAACAGACACTACTGTAAGAATGTGGTGATTGACAGACTCGACAGCCTTCGTTTCTCAAATGATTGCCTCGCCTGGTTTACCAACTACTCTAACACTCTAACTGTCTGGATAATTTCCTGATGGTCAATATAGGACCGCACTGACTGTATGCTGTCCTGATGGTCGATACAGGACCGCTCTGACTGTCTGCTGTCCTGATGGTCGATACAGGACCGCTCTGACTGTCTGTATGCTGTCCTGAAGGTTGATTACAGGACCACTCTGTTTGTCTGCTGTCCTGAAGGTCGATACAGGACCACTATAACTGTCTGTCTGCTGTCCTGAAGGTCGATACAGGACCACTCTGTCTGTATGCTGTCCTAAAGGTCGATACAGGACCACTCTAACCGTCTGTACGCTGTCCTGAAGGTCGACAAAGGACCACTCTAACCGTCTGTACGCTGTCATGAAGGTCGATACAGGACCACTCTAACAGTATGTCTGCTGTCCTGAAGGTCGATACAGGACCACTCTAACTGTCTGTCTGCTGTCCTGAAGGTCGATACAGGACCACTCTGTCTGTCTGCTGTCCTGATGGTCGATACAGGACCACTCTGTCTGTACGCTGTCCTGAAGGTCGATAAAGGACCACTCTAACCGTCTGTCTGCTGTCCTGAAGGTCGATACAGGACCACTCTAACTGTCTGTCTGCTGTCCTGAAGGTCGATACAGGACCACTCTGTCTGTCTGCTGTCCTGAAGGTCGATACAGGACCACTCTGTCTGTATGCTGTCCTGATGGTCGATACAGGACCACTCTGTCTGTATGCTGTCCTGATTGTCGATACAGGACCACTCTGTATGTCTGCTGTCCTGCTGGTCGATACAGGACCACACTTACAATCTGCTGTCTTGAATGTCAATAAAAGACCGCTCTAACTGTCTGGATAATTTCCTGATGGTCAATACAGGACCACACTGACTGTCTGCTGTCCTGATGGTCGATACAGGACCACTCTGTCTGTACGCTGTCCTGATGGTTGATTCAGGACCGCTCTGACTGTCTGCTGTCCTGATGGTCGATACAGGACCGCTCTGACTGTCTGTACGCTGTCCTGAAGGTTGATACAGGACAACTCTGTTTGTCTGCTGTCCTGAAGGTCGATACAGGACCACTCTGTTTGTCTGTATGCTGTCCTGAAGGTCGATACAGGACCACTCTAACTGTCTGTCTGCTGTCCTGATGGTCGATACAGGACCACTCTGTCTGTATGCTGTCCTGATGGTCTATACAGGACCACTCTAACTGTCTGTCTGCTGTCCTGCTGGTCGATACAGGACCGCTCTGTCTGTATGCTGTCCTGATGGTCGATACAGGACCACTCTGACTGTCTGCTGTCCTGATGGTCGATAATGGACCGCTCTGACTGTCTGCTGTCCTGATGGTCGATAGAGGACCGCTCTGACTGTCTGTCTGCTGTCCTGAAGGTCAATACAGGACCACTCTAACTGTCTGTCTGCTGTCCTGCTGGTCGATACAGGACCCCGCTGTCTTTATGCTGTCCTGATGGTTGAAACAGGACCGTTCTGACTGTCTGCTGTGCTGATGGTCAATACAGGATGACTCTGACTGTCTGCTGTCCTGATGGTCGATACAGGACCGCACTGACTGTCTGCTGTCCTGATGGTTGATACAGGATGACTCTGACTGTCTGGTGTCTTTATTGTCTGTACAGGACCACTCTAACTGTCTGTACGCTGTCCTAAAGGTCGATACAGGACCACTCTAACCGTCTGTACGCTGTCCTGAAGGTCGACACAGGACCACTCTAACTGTCTGTCTGCTGTCCTGAAGGTCGATACAGGACCACTCTAACTGTCTGTCTGCTGTCCTGATGGTCGATACAGGACCGCTGCTTGTCTGTATGCTGTCCTGATGGTCGATACAGGACCGCTCTGTCTGTATGCTGTCCTGATGGTCAATACAGGATGACTCTGACTGTCTGCTGTCCTGATGGTCGATAATGGACCGCTCTGACTGTCTGCTGTCCTGATGGTCGATACAGGACCGCTCTGACTGTCTGTATGCTGTCCTGAAGGTCGATTACAGGACCACTCTGTCTGTCTGCTGTCCTGTCTGTCTGTCCTGTCCTGAATGGTCGATACAGGACCCCTCTGTCTGTGGTGCTGGACCTGATGCTGTCCTGATGGTCGATACAGGACCACTCTGTTCTGACTGTCTGCTGTCCTGATGGTTGATACAGGATGACTCTGACTGTCTGGTGTCTTTATTGTCTGTACAGGACCACTCTAACTGTCTGTACGCTGTCCTAAAGGTCGATACAGGACCACTCTAACCGTCTGTACGCTGTCCTGAAGGTCGACACAGGACCACTCTAACTGTCTGTCTGATATCCTGAAGGTCGATACAGGACCATTCTGTCTGTCTGCTGTCCTGATGGTCGATACAGGACCACTCTGTCTGTATGCTGTCCTGATGGTCGATACAGGACCACTCTGTATGTCTGCTGTCCTGCTGGTCGTGACAGGACCACACTTACAATCTGCTGTCTTGAATGTCAATAAAGGACCACTCTAACTTTCTGGATAATTTCCTGATGGTCAATACAGGACCACACTGACTGTCTGCTGTCGTGATGGTCGATACAGGACCACTCTGTCTGTATGCTGTCCTGATGGTCGATACAGGACCGCTCTGACTGTCTGCTGTCCTGATGGTCGATACAGGACCCCTCTGTCTGTATGCTGTCCTGATGGTCGAAACAGGACCGCTCTGACTGTCTGCTGTCCTGATGGTCAATACAGGATGACTCTGACTGTCTGCTGTCCTGATGGTCGATACAGGACCGCTCTGACTGTCTGCTGTCCTGATGGTCGATACAGGATGACTCTGACTGTCTGGTGTCTTGATTGTCTGTACAGGACCACTCTAACTGTCTGTACGCTGTCCTGAAGGTCAATACAGGACCACTCTAACCGTCTGTACGCTGTACTGAAGGTCGATACAGTACCACTCTAACCGTCTGTACGCTGTCCTGAAGGTCAATACAGGACCACTCTAACAGTCTGTACGCTGTTCTGAAGGTGATACAGGACCACTCTGTCTGTATGCTGTCCTGATGGTCGATACAGGACCACTCTGTATGTCTGCTGTCCTGATGGTCGATACAGGACCGCTCTGACTGTCTGTACGCTGTCCTGAATGTCGATACAGGACAACTCTGTTTGTCTGCTGTCCTGAAGGTCGATACAGGACCACTCTGTTTGTCTGTATGCTGTCCTGAAGGTCGATACAGGACCACTCTAACTGTCTGTCTGCTGTCCTGAAGGTCGATACAGGACCACTCTGGACCGCTCTGACTGTCTGCTGTCCTGATGGTCGATACAGGACCGCTCTGACTGTCTGTATGCTGTCCTGAAGGTCGATTACAGGACCACTCTGTTTGTCTGCTGTCCTGAAGGTCAATACAGGACCACTCTGTTGTCTGTCTGCTGTCCTGAAGGTCGATACAGGACCACTCTGTTTGTCTGTATGCTGTCCTGATGGTCGATGGTCGATACAGGACCACTCTGACTGTCTGTCTGCTGTCCTGAAGGTCGATTACAGGACCACTCTGTCTTGTCTGCTGTCCTGAAGGTCAATACAGGACCACTCTGACTGTCTGTCTGCTGTCCTGAAGGTCGATACAGGACCCTCTCTGTCTGTATGCTGTCCTGATGGTCCTGATGGTCGAAACAGGACCGCTCTGACTGTCTGCTGTCCTGATGGTCGATACAGGACCACTCTGACTGTCTGCTGTCCTGATGGTCGATACAGGACCGCTCTGACTGTCTGTCTGCTGTCCTGATGGTCGATACAGGACCACTCTGTTTGTCTGTATGCTGTCCTGATGGTCGATACAGGACCACTCTGACTGTCTGTATGCTGTCCTGATGGTCGATACAGGACCTCTCTGTCTGTCTGCTGTCCTGATGGTCGATACAGGATGACTCTGACTGTCTGGTGTCTTGATTGTCTGTACAGGACCACTCTAACTGTCTGTACACTGTCCTGAAGGTCAACCACTCTAACCGTACAGGACCACTCTAACCGTCTGTACGCTGTCCTGAAGGTCGATACAGGACCACTCTGTCTGTATGCTGTCCTGATGGTCGATACAGGACCACTCTGTCTGTATGCTGTCCTGATGGTCGACACAGGACCACTCTGTATGTCTGCTGTCCTGATGGTCGATACAGGACCGCTCTGACTGTCTGTACGCTGTCCTGAATGTCGATACAGGACAACTCTGTTTGTCTGCTGTCCTGAAGGTCGATACAGGACCACTCTGTTTGTCTGTCTGCTGTCCTGAAGGTCGATACAGGACCACTCTGTCTGTATGCTGTCCTGATGGTCGATACAGGACCACTCTGTCTGTATGCTGTCCTGATGGTCGACACAGGACCACTCTGACTGTCTGTACGCTGTCCTGAAGGTCGATACAGGACCACTCTGTTTGTCTGTATGCTGTCCTGAAGGTCGATACAGGACCACTCTAACTGTCTGTCTGCTGTCCTGAAGGTCGATACAGGACCACTCTGTTTGTCTGTATGCTGTCCTGAAGGTCGATACAGGACCGCTCTGACTGTCTGCTGTCCTGATGGTCGATCCAGGACCACTCTGACTGTCTGCTGTCCTGATGGTCGATACAGGACCGCTCTGACTGTCTGTATGCTGTCCTGAAGGTCGATTCGACAGGACCACTCTGTTTGTCTGCTGTCCTGAAGGTCAATACAGGACCACTCTAACTGTCTGTCTGCTGTCCTGAAGGTCGATACAGGACCACTCTGTTTGTCTGTATGCTGTCCTGATGGTCGATACAGGACCACTCTGACTGTCTGTCTGCTGTCCTGAAGGTCGATCAGGACCACTCTGTTTGTCTGCTGTCCTGAAGGTCAATACAGGACCACTCTAACTGTCTGTCTGCTGTCCTGAAGGTCGATACAGGACCCCTCTGTCTGTATGCTGTCCTGATGGTTGAAACAGGACCGTTCTGACTGTCTGCTGTGCTGATGGTCAATACAGGATGACTCTGACTGTCTGCTGTCCTGATGGTCGATACAGGACCGCTCTGTTTGTCTGCTGTCCTGAAGGTCGATACAGGACCACTCTGTTTGTCTGTATGCTGTCCTGAAGGTCGATACAGGACTGTCTGTATGCTGTCCTGATGGACAATACAGGACCTCTCTGTCTGTATGCTGTCCTGATGGTCGATACAGGATGACTCTGACTGTCTGGTGTCTTGATTGTCTGTACAGGACCACTCTAACTGTCTGTACACTGTCCTGAAGGTCAATACAGGACCACTCTAACCGTCTGTACGCTGTCTGAAGGTCGATACAGGACCACTCTAACCGTCTGTACGCTGTCCTGAAGGTTGATACAGGACCACTCTGTCTGTATGCTGTCCTGATGGTCGATACAGGACCACTCTGTATGTCTGCTGTGTCCTGATGGTCGATACAGGACCGCTCTGACTGTCTGTCCTGAACGCTGTCCTGAATGTCGATACAGGACAACTCTGTTTGTCTGCTGTCCTGAAGGTCGATACAGGACCACTCTGTTTGTCTGTATGCTGTCCTGAATGTTGATACAGGACCACTCTGTCTGTATGCTGTCCTGATGGTCGATACAGGACCACTCTGTCTGTATGCTGTCCTGATGGTCGATACAGGACCACTCTGACTGTCTGTACTGTCCTGAAGGTCGATACAGGACCACTCTGTTTGTCTGTATGCTGTCCTGAAGGTCGATACAGGACCAACTCTGTCTGAAGGTACGCTGTCCTGAAGGTCCTGAAGGTCAGGGACCACTCTAACCGTCTGTACGCTGTCCTGAAGGTCGATACAGGACCACTCTGTCTGTCTGCTGTCCTGATGGTCGATACAGGACCACTCTGTCTGTATGCTGTCCTGATGGTCGATACAGGACCGCTCTGACTGTCTGTACGCTGTCCTGAAGTTCGATACAGGACAACTCTGTTTGTCTGCTGTCCTGAAGGTCGATACAGGACCACTCTAACTGTCTGTCTGCTGTTCTGATGGTCGATACAGGACCACTCTGTATGTCTGCTGTCCTGCTGGTCGATACAGGACCGCTCTGACTGTCTGTATGCTGTCCTGAAGGTCGATTACAGGACCACTCTGTTTGTCTGCTGTCCTGAAGGTCGATACAGGACCACTCTAACTGTCTGTCTGCTGTCCTGAAGGTCGATACAGGACCACTCTGTTTGTCTGTATGCTGTCCTGATGGTCGATACAGGACCACTCTGACTGTCTGTCTGCTGTCCTGAAGGTCGATACAGGACCACTCTGTTTGTCTGCTGTCCTGAAGGTCAATACAGGACCACTCTAACTGTCTGTCTGCTGTCCTGAAGGTCGATACAGGACCCCTCTGTCTGTATGCTGTCCTGATGGTTGAAACAGGACCGTTCTGACTGTCTGCTGTGCTGATGGTCAATACAGGATGACTCTGACTGTCTGCTGTCCTGATCCTGATGGTCGATACACAGACCGCTCTGACTGTCTGTCTGCTGTCCTGAAGGTCGATACAGGACCACTCTGTTTGTCTGTATGCTGTCCTGATGGTCGATACAGGACCACTCTGACTGTCTGTATGCTGTCCTGATGGACAATACAGGACCTCTCTGTCTGTATGCTGTCCTGATGGTCGATGGATGACTCTGACTGTCTGGTGTCTTGATTGTCTGTACAGGACCACTCTAACTGTCTGTACACTGTCCTGAAGGTCAATACAGGACCACTCTAACCGTCTGTACGCTGTCCTGAAGGTCGATACAGGACCACTCTAACCGTCTGTACGCTGTCCTGAAGGTCGATACAGGACCACTCTGTCTGTATGCTGTCCTGATGGTCGATACAGGACCACTCTGTATGTCTGCTGTCCTGATGGTCGATACAGGACCGCTCTGACTGTCTGTACGCTGTCCTGAATGTCGATACAGGACAACTCTGTTTGTCTGCTGTCCTGAAGGTCGATGTATGCTGTCAGGACCACTCTGTTTGTCTGTATGCTGTCCTGAATGCTGTCCTGATGGTCGACAGGACCACTGTCTGTGTCTGTATGCTGTCTGATGGTCGATACAGGACCACTCTGTCTGTATGCTGTCCTGATGGTCGACACAGGACCACTCTGACTGTCTGTACGCTGTCCTGAAGGTCGATACAGGACCACTCTGTTTGTCTGTATGCTGTCCTGATGGTCGACACAGGACCACTCTGACTGTCTGTACGCTGTCCTGAAGGTCGATACAGGACCACTCTGTTTGTCTGTATGCTGTCCTGAAGGTCGATACAGGACCACTCTAACTGTCTGTATGCTGTCCTGAAGGTCGATACAGGACCGCTCTGACTGTCTGCTGTCCTGATGGTCGATCCAGGACCGCTCTGTCTGTATGCTGTCCTGATGGTCGATACAGGACCACTCTGTTTGTCTGCTGTCCTGAAGGTCAATACAGGACCACTCTAACTGTCTGTCTGCTGTCCTGAAGGTCGATACAGGACCACTCTGTTTGTCTGTATGCTGTCCTGATGGTCGATACAGGACCACTCTGACCACTCTGACTGTCTGTCTGCTGTCCTGAAGGTCGATTACAGGACCACTCTGTTTGTCTGCTGTCCTGAAGGTCAATACAGGACCACTCTAACTGTCTGTCTGCTGTCCTGAAGGTCGATACAGGACCCCTCTGTCTGTATGCTGTCCTGATGGTTGAAACAGGACCGTTCTGACTGTCTGCTGTGCTGATGGTCAATACAGGACCACTGACTCTGACTGTCTGCTGTCCTGATGGTCGATACAGGACCGCTCTGACTGTCTGTCTGCTGTCCCGAAGGTCGATACAGGACCACTCTGTTTGTCTGTATGCTGTCCTGATGGTCGATACAGGACCACTCTGACTGTCTGTATGCTGTCCTGATGGACAATACAGGACCTCTCTGTCTGTATGCTGTCCTGATGGTCGATACAGGATGACTCTGACTGTCTGGTGTCTTGATTGTCTGTAGGACCACTCTAACTGTCTGTACACTGTCCTGAAGGTCAATACAGGACCACTCTAACCTGTCTGTACGCTGTCCTGAAGGTCGATACAGGACCACTCTAACCGTCTGTACGCTGTCCTGAAGGTTGATACAGGACCACTCTGTCTGTATGCTGTCCTGATGGTCGATATAGGACCACTCTGTATGTCTGCTGTCCTGATGGTCGATACAGGACCGCTCTGACTGTCTGTATGCTGTCCTGAATGGTCGATACAGGACAACTCTGTTTGTCTGCTGTCCTGAAGGTCGATACAGGACCACTCTGTTTGTCTGTATGCTGTCCTGAATGTCGATACAGGACCACTCTGTCTGTATGCTGTCCTGATGGTCGATGTCCAGGACCACTCTGTCTGTATGCTGTCCTGATGGTCGACACAGGACCACTCTGACTGTCTGTACGCTGTCCTGAAGGTTGATACAGGACCACTCTGTTTGTCTGTATGCTGTCCTGAAGGTCGACACAGGACCACTCTGACTGTCTTTACGCTGTCCTGAAGGTCGATACAGGACCACTCTAACTGTCTGTACGCTGTCCTGAAGGTCGATACAGGACCACTCTAACAGTCTGTCTGCTGTCCTGAAGGTCGATACAGGACCACTCTGTCTGTATGCTGTCCTGATGGTCGATACAGGACCGCTCTGACTGTCTGTACTGTCCTGAAGGTCGATACAGGACAACTCTGTTTGTCTGCTGTCCTGAAGGTCGATACAGGACCACTCTAACTGTCTGTATGCTGTCCTGAAGGTCGATACAGGACCACTCTGTGTCTGTTTGTCCTGATGCTGTCCTGAAGGTCGATACAGGACCACTCTGTCTGTCTGTCTGCTGTCCTGAAGGTCGATACAGGACCACTCTGTTTGTCTGTATGCTGTCCTGAAGGTCGATACAGGACCACTCTAACTGTCTGTCTGTCTGTCCTGATGGTCGATACATGGACCGTCTGTCTGACTGTCTGCTGTCCTGATGGTCGATACAGGACCGCTCTGACTGTCTGTACGCTGTCCTGAAGGTCGATACAGGACAACTCTGTTTGTCTGCTGTCCTGAAGGTCGATACAGGACCACTCTGTTTGTCTGTATGCTGTCCTGAAGGTCGATACAGGACCACTCTAACTGTCTGTCTGCTGTCCTGAAGGTCGATACAGGACCACTCTGTCTGTATGCTGTCCTGATGGTCGATACAGGACCACTCTGACAGTCTGTCTGCTGTCCTGAAGGTCGATACAGGACCACTCTGTCTGTATGCTGTCCTGATGGTCGATACAGGACCGCTCTGACTGTCTGTACGCTGTCCTGAAGGTCGATACAGGACAACTCTGTTTGTCTGCTGTCCTGAAGGTCGATACAGGACCACTCTGTTTGTCTGTATGCTGTCCTGAAGGTCGATACAGGACCACTCTGAACTGTCTGTCTGCTGTCCTGATGGTCGATACAGGACCGCTCTGTCTGTATGCTGTCCTGATGGTCGATACAGGACCGCTCTGTCTGTATGCTGTCCTGATGGTCGATACAGGACCGCTCTGACTGTCTGCTGTCCTGATGGTCGATACAGGACCACTCTGTCTGTATGCTGTCCTGATAGTCGATACAGGACCGCTCTGACTGTCTGCTGTCCTGATGGTCGATACAGGATGACTCTGACTGTCTGGTGTCTTGATTGTCTGTACAGGACCACTCTAACTGTCTGTACGCTGTCCTGAAGGTCGATACAGGACCACTCTAACCGTCTGTACGCTGTACTGAAGGTCGATACAGTACCACTCTAACCGTCTGTACGCTGTCCTGAAGGTCAATACAGGACCACTCTAACAGTCTGTACGCTGTCCTGAAGGTCGATACAGGACCACTCTGTCTGTATGCTGTCCTGATGGTCGATACAGGACCACTCTGTATGTCTGCTGTCCTGATGGTCGATACAGGACCGCTCTGACTGTCTGTACGCTGTCCTGAATGTCGATACAGGACAACTCTGTTTGTCTGCTGTCCTGAAGGTCGATACAGGACCACTCTGTTTGTCTGTATGCTGTCCTGAAGGTCGATACAGGACCACTCTAACTGTCTGTCTGCTGTCCTGAAGGTCGATACAGGACCACTCTGACTGTCTGCTGTCCTGATGGTCGATACAGGACCACTCTGTCTGTATGCTGTCCTGATGGTCGACACAGGACCACTCTGACTGTCTGTGGTCGACGGACTGTCTGAAGGTCGATACAGGACAACTCTGTTTGTCTGTATGCTGTCCTGAAGGTCGATACAGGACCACACTAACCGTCTGTATGCTGTCCTGAAGGTCGATACAGGACCACTCTAACTGTCTGTACGCTGTCCTGAAGGTCGATACAGGACCACTCTAACCGTCTGTACGCTGTCCTGAAGGTCGATACAAGACCACTCTAACAGTCTGTCTGCTGTCCTGAAGGTCGATACAGGACCACTCTGTCTGTATGCTGTCCTGATGGTCGATACAGGACCGCTCTGACTGTCTGTACGCTGTCCTGAAGGTCGATACAGGACAACTCTGTTTGTCTGCTGTCCTGAAGGTCGATACAGGACCACTCTGTTTGTTTGTATGCTGTCCTGAAGGTCGATACAGGACCACTCTAACTGTCTGTCTGCTGTCCTGAAGGTCGATACAGGACCACTCTAACTGTCTGTCTGCTGTCCTGCTGGTCGATAATGGACCGCTCTGACTGTCTGCTGTCCTGATGGTCGATACAGGACCGCTCTGACTGTCTGTATGCTGTCCTGAAGGTCGATTACAGGACCACTCTGTTTGTCTGCTGTCCTGAAGGTCAATACAGGACCACTCTAACTGTCTGTCTGCTGTCCTGAAGGTCGATACAGGACCCCGCTGTCTTTATGCTGTCCTGATGGTTGAAACAGGACCGTTCTGACTGTCTGCTGTGCTGATGGTCAATACAGGATGACTCTGACTGTCTGCTGTCCTGATGGTCGATACTGGACTGCACTGACTGTCTGCTGTCCTGATGGTCGATACAGGACTGCACTGACTGTCTGCTGTCCTGATGGTTGATACAGGATGACTCTGACTGTCTGGTGTCTTTATTGTCTGTACAGGACCACTCTAACTGTCTGTACGCTGTCCTAAAGGTCGATACAGGACCACTCTAACCGTCTGTACGCTGTCCTGAAGGTCGACACAGGACCACTCTAACTGTCTGTCTGATATCCTGAAGGTCGATACAGGACCACTCTGACTGTCTGCTGTCCTGATGGTCAATACAGGATGACTCTGACTGTCTGCTGTCCTGATGGTCGATACAGGACCGCTCTGACTGTCTGCTGTGCTGATGGTCGATACAGGACCACTCTGACTGTCTGTATGCTGTCCTGAAGGTCGATACAGGACCACACTGTTTCTCTGCTGTCCTGAAGGTCAATACAGGACCTCTCTGTCTGTACGCTGTCCTGAAGGTCGATTACAGGACCACTCTGTTTGTCTGCTGTCCTGAAGGTCAATACAGGACCACTCTAACTGTCTATCTGCTGTCCTGAAGGTCGATACAGGACCACTCTGTCTGTATGCTGTCCTGATGGTCGATACAGGACCGCTCTGTCTGTATGCTGTCCTGATGGTCGATACAGGACCGCTCTGACTGTCTGCTGTCCTGATGGTCGATACAGGAGCGCTGTCCTGAATGTCTGCTGTCCTGATGGTTGAGACAGGATGACTCTGACTGTCTGGTGTCTTGATTGTCTGTACAGGACCACTCTAACTGTCTGTACACTGTCCTGAAGGTCGATACAGGACCACTCTAACCGTCTGTACGCTGTCCTGAAGGTCGATACAGGACCACTCTAACAGTCTGTCTGCTGTCCTGAAGGTCGATACAGGACCACTCTACTGTCTGTCTGCTGTCTGTCTGCTGTCCTGTCCTGAAGGTTGATACAGGACCACTCTGTCTGTCTGTCTGATGGTCCTGATGGTGGATACAGGACCACTCTGTCTGTATGCTGTCCTGATTGTCGATACAGGACCACTCTGTCTGTCTGCTGTCCTGAATGTCGATATAGGACCACTCTGTCTGTCTGCTGTCCTGATGGTGGATACAGGACCACTCTGTCTGTATGCTGTCCTGAAGGTCGATACAGGACCACTCTGTCTGTCTGTCTGCTGTCCTGCTGGTCGATACAGGACCACTCTCTGTCTGTCTGATGGTCGATACAGGACCGCTCTGTCTGTCTGCTGTCCTGATGGTCTACAGGACCGGACTCTGACTGTCTGCTGTCCTGATGGTCGATACAGGACCCCTCTGTCTGTATGCTGTCCTGATGGTCGATACAGGACCCCTCTGTCTGTATGCTGTCCTGATGGTCGATACAGGACCACTCTGTCTGTATGCTGTCCTGATGGTCGATACAGGACCACTCTGTCTGTGGTCGATGCTGTCCTGATGGTCGATGGTCGATACAGGACCACACTTACAATCTGCTGTCCTGAATGTCAATAAAGGACCAATCTGACTGTATGGATAATTTCCTGATGGTCAATACAGGACCACACTGACTGTCTGCTGTCCTGATGGTCGATACAGGACCACTCTGTCTGTATGCTGTCCTGATGGTCGATACTGGACCGCTCTGACTGTCTGCTGTCCTGATGGTCGATACAGGACCGCTCTGACTGTCTGTACGCTGTCCTGAATGTCGATACAGGACAACTCTGTTTGTCTGCTGTCCTGAAGGTCGATACAGGACCACTCTGTTTGTCTGTATGCTGTCCTGAAGGTCGATACAGGACCACTCTAACTGTCTGTCTGCTGTCCTGAAGGTCGATACAGGACCACTCTGTCTGTATGCTGTCCTGATGGTCGATACAGGACCACTCTGACTGTCTGTACGCTGTCCTGAAGGTCGATACAGGACCACTCTGTTTGTCTGTATGCTGTCCTGAAGGTCGATACAGGACCACTCTGACTGTCTGTCTGCTGTCCTGCTGGTCGATACAGGACAGCTCTGTCTGTATGCTGTCCTGATGGACAATACAGGACCTCTCTGTCTGTATACTGTCCTGATGGTCGATACAGGACCCCTCTGACTGTCTGCTGTCCTGATGGTCGATACAGGACCACTCTGTCTGTATGCTGTCCTAATGGTCGATACAGGACTGCTCTGACTGTCTGCTGTCCTGATGGTCGATACAGGACCCCTCTGTCTGTATGCTGTCCTGATGGTCGAAACAGGACCGCTCTGACTGTCTGCTGTCCTGATGGTCAATACATGATGACTCTGACTGTCTGCTGTCCTGATGGTCGATACAGGACCGCTCTGACTGTCTGCTGTCCTGATGGTTGATACAGGATGACTCTGACTGACTGGTGTCTTGATTGTCTGTACAGGACCACTCTAACTGTCTGTATGCTGTCCTGAAGGTTCATACAAGACCACACTAACCGTCTGTACGCTGTCCTGAAGGTCGATACAGGACCACTCTAACCGTCTGTACGCTGTCCTGAAGGTCGATACAAGACCACTCTAACAGTCTGTCTGCTGTCCTGAAGGTCGATACAGGACCACTCTGTCTGTATGCTGTCCTGATGGTCGATACAGGACCGCTCTGACTGTCTGTACGCTGTCCTGAAGGTCGATACAGGACAACTCTGTTTGTCTGCTGTCCTGAAGGTCGATACAGGACCACTCTGTTTGTCTGTATGCTGTCCTGAAGGTCGATACAGGACCACTCTAACTGTCTGTCTGCTGTCCTGAAGGTCGATACAGGAACACTCTGTTTGTCTGTATGCTGTCCTGAAGGTCGATACAGGACCACTCTGACTGTCTGTCTGCTGTCCTGCTGGTCGATACAGGACAGCTCTGTCTGTATGCTGTCCTGATGGACAATACAGGACCTCTCTGTCTGTATACTGTCCTGATGGTCGATACAGGACCCCTCTGACTGTCTGCTGTCCTGATGGTCGATACAGGACCACTCTGTCTGTATGCTGTCCTAATGGTCGATACAGGACTGCTCTGACTGTCTGCTGTCCTGATGGTCAATACATGATGACTCTGACTGTATGCTGTCCTGATGGTCGATACAGGACTGCTCTGACTGTCTGCTGTCCTGATGGTCGATACAGGACCCCTCTGTCTGTATGCTGTCCTGATGGTCGAAACAGGACCGCTCTGACTGTCTGCTGTCCTGATGGTCAATACATGATGACTCTGACTGTCTGCTGTCCTGATGGTCGATACAGGACCGCTCTGACTGTCTGCTGTCCTGATGGTTGATACAGGATGACTCTGACTGACTGGTGTCTTGATTGTCTGTACAGGACCACTCTAACTGTCTGTATGCTGTCCTGAAGGTTCATACAAGACCACACTAACCGTCTGTACGCTGTCCTGAAGGTCGACACAGGACCACTCTAACTGTCTGTACGCTGTCCTGAAGGTCGATACAGGACCACTCTAACCGTCTGTACGCTGTCCTGAAGGTCGATACAAGACCACTCTAACAGTCTGTCTGCTGTCCTGAAGGTCGATACAGGACCACTCTGTCTGTATGCTGTCCTGATGGTCGATACAGGACCGCTCTGACTGTCTGTACGCTGTCCTGAAGGTCGATACAGGACAACTCTGTTTGTCTGCTGTCCTGAAGGTCGATACAGGACCACTCTGTTTGTCTGTATGCTGTCCTGAAGGTCGATACAGGACCACTCTAACTGTCTGTCTGCTGTCCTGAAGGTCGATACAGGAACACTGTTTGTCTGTATGCTGTCCTGAAGGTCGATACAGGACCACTCTGACTGTCTGTCTGCTGTCCTGCTGGTCGATACAGGACAGCTCTGTCTGTATGCTGTCCTGATGGACAATACAGGACCTCTCTGTCTGTATACTGTCCTGATGGTCGATACAGGACCCTCTGACTGTCTGCTGTCCTGATGGTCGATACAGGACCACTCTGTCTGTATGCTGTCCTGATGGTCGATACAGGACCACTCTGTCTGTCTGCTGTCCTGAATGGTCGATACAGGACCGCTCTGACTGTCTGCTGTCCTGATGGTCGATACAGGACCACTCTGTTTGTCTGTATGCTGTCCTGAAGGTCGATACAGGACCACTCTAACTGTCTGTCTGCTGTCCTGATGGTCGATACAGGACCGCTCTGACTGTCTGCTGTCCTGATGGTCGACTGGACCCACTCTAACTGTCTGTCTGTCTGATGGTCGATACAGGACCGCTCTGACTGTCTGCTGTCCTGATGGTCGATACAGGACCGCTGTCTGACTGTCTGCTGTCCTGATGGTCGATACAGGATGACTCTGACTGTCTGGTGTCTTGATTGTCTGTAAGGTCGATACAGGACCACTCTAACTGTCTGTACGCTGTCCTGAAGGTCGATACAGGACCACTCTAACAGAAGGTCAATACAGGACCACTCTAACTGTCTGTGTCCTGAAGGTCGATACAGGACCACTCTGTCTGTATGCTGTCCTGATGGTCGATACAGGACCACTCTGTATGTCTGCTGTCCTGATGGTCGATACAGGACCGCTCTGACTGTCTGTACGCTGTCCTGAATGTCGATACAGGACAACTCTGTCTGTATGCTGTCCTGAAGGTCGATACAGGACCACTCTGTTTGTCTGTCTGCTGTCCTGAAGGTCGATACAGGACCACTGTTTGTCTGTATGCTGTCCTGAAGGTCGATACAGGACCACTCTGACTGTCTGTCTGCTGTCCTGAAGGTCGATACAGGACCAGCTCTGTCTGTATGCTGTCCTGATGGACAATCAGGACCTCTCTGTCTGTATACTGTCCTGATGGTCGATACAGGACCCCTCTGACTGTCTGCTGTCCTGAATGGTCGATACAGGACCACTCTAACTGTCTGTCTGCTGTCCTGCTGATGGTCGATACAGGACCGCTCTGACTGTCTGCTGTCCTGATGGTCGATCAGGACAGGTCTGCTGTCCTGAACACAGGACCACTCTGTTTGTCTGTATGCTGTCCTGAAGGTCGATACAGGACCACTCTAACTGTCTGTCTGCTGTCCTGATGGTCGATACAGGACCGCTCTGACTGTCTGCTGTCCTGATGGTCGATCCAGGACCGCTCTGTCTGTATGCTGTCCTGATGGTCGATACAGGACCGCTCTGTCTGTATGCTGTCCTGATGGTCGATACAGGACCGCTCTGACTGTCTGCTGTCCTGATGGTCGATACAGGACCACTCTGTCTGTATGCTGTCCTGATAGTCGATACAGGACCACTCTAACTGTCTGTACGCTGTCCTGAAGGTCGATACAGTACCACTCTAACCGTCTGTACGCTGTCCTGAAGGTCAATACAGGACCACTCTAACAGTCTGTACGCTGTCCTGAAGGTCGATACAGGACCACTCTGTCTGTATGCTGTCCTGATGGTCGATACAGGACCACTCTGTATGTCTGCTGTCCTGATGGTCGATACAGGACCGGTCTGACTGTCTGTACGCTGTCCTGAATGTCGATACAGGACAACTCTGTCTGCTGTCCTGAAGGTCGATACAGGACCACTCTGTTTGTCTGTATGCTGTCCTGAAGGTCGATACAGGACCACTCTAACTGTCTGTCTGCTGTCCTGAAGGTCGATACAGGACCACTCTGTCTGTATGCTGTCCTGATGGTCGATACAGGACAACTCTGTTTGTCTGCTGTCCTGAAGGTCGATACAGGACCACTCTGTTTGTCTGTATGCTGTCCTGAAGGTCGATACAGGACCACTCTAACTGTCTGTCTGCTGTCCTGCTGGTCGATACAGGACCTCTCTGACTGTCTGTTGTCCTGATGGTCGATACAGGACCGCTCTGTCTGTATGCTGCCCTGATGGTCGATACAGGACCGCTCTGACTGTCAAATCAAATCAAATCAAATTTATTTATATAGCCCTTCGTACATCAGCTTATATCTCAAAGTGCTGTACAGAAACCCAGCCTAAAACCCCAAACAGCAAGCAATGCAGGTGTAGAAGCACGGTGGCTAGGAAAAACTCCCTAGAAAGGCCAAAACCTAGGAAGAAACCTAGAGAGGAACCAGGCTATGTGGGGTGGCCAGTCCTCTTCTGGCTGTGCCGGGTGGAGATTATAACAGAACATGGCCAAGATGTTCAAATGTTCATAAATGACCAGCATGGTCGAATAATAAGAACAGTAAGGCAGAACAGTTGAAACTGGAGCAGCAGGTGGACACAGTCAGGTGGAAGTCAGGTCAGAAACTGGAACAGCAGCATGGCCAGGTGGACTGGGGACAGCAAGGAGTCATCATGTCAGGTAGTCCTGGGGCATGGTCCTAGGGCTCAGGTCCTCCGAGAGAGAGAAAGAAAGAGAGAAGGAGAGAATTAGAGAACGCACACTTAGATTCACACAGGACACCGAATAGGACAGGAGAAGTACTCCAGATATAACAAACTGACCCCAGCCCCCCGACACATAAACTACTGCAGCATAAATACTGGAGGCTGAGACAGGAGGGGTCAGGAGACACTGTGGCCCCATCCGAGGACACCCCGGACAGGGCCAAACAGGAAGGATATAACCCCACCCACTTTGCCAAAGCACAGCCCCCACACCACTAGAGGGATATCTTCAACCACCAACTTACCATCCTGAGACAAGGCTGAGTATAGCCCACAAAGATCTCCGCCACGGCACAACCCAAGGGGGGCGCCAACCCAGACAGGATGACCACAACAGTGAATCAACCCACTCAGGTGACGCACCCCCTCCAGGGACGGCATGAGAGAGCCCCAGTAAGCCAGTGACCCAGCCCCTGTAATAGGGTTAGAGGCAGAGAATCCCAGTGGAAAGAGGGGAACCGGCCAGGCAGAGACAGCAAGGGCGGTTCGTTGCTCCAGAGCCTTTCCGTTCACCTTCCCACTCCTGGGCCAGACTACACTCAATCATATGACCCACTGAAGAGATGAGTCTTCAGTAAAGACTTAAAGGTTGAGACCGAGTTTGCGTCTCTGACATGGGTAGGCAGACCGTTCCATAAAAATGGAGCTCTATAGGAGAAAGCCCTGCCTCCAGCTGTTTGCTTAGAAATTCTAGGGACAATTAGGAGGCCTGCGTCTTGTGACCGTAGCGTACGTGTAGGTATGTACGGCAGGACCAAATCAGAGAGATAGGTAGGAGCAAGCCCATGTAATGCTTTGTAGGTTAGCAGTAAAACCTTGAAATCAGCCCTTGCTTTGACAGGAAGCCAGTGTAGGGAGGCTAGCACTGGAGTAATATGATCAAATTTTTTGGTTCTAGTCAGGATTCTAGCAGCCGTATTTAGCACTAACTGAAGTTTATTTAGTGCTTTATCCGGGTAGCCGGAAAATAGAGCATTGCAGTAGTCTAACCTAGAAGTGACAAAAGCATGGATTAATTTTTCTGCATCATTTTTGGACAGAAAGTTTCTGATTTTTGCAATGTTACGTAGATGGAAAAAGATGTCCTTGAAATGGTCTTGATATGTTCTTCAAAAGAGAGATCAGGGTCCAGAGTAACGCCGAGGTCCTTCACAGTTTTATTTGAGACGACTGTACAACCATTAAGATTAATTGTCAGATTCAACAGAAGATCTCTTTGTTTCTTGGGACCTAGAACAAGCATCTCTGTTTTGTCCGAGTTTAATAGTAGAAAGTTTGCAGCCATCCACTTCCTTATGTCTGAAACACATGCTTCTAGCGAGGGCAATTTTGGGGCTTCACCATGTTTCATTGAAATGTACAGCTGTACATTTAACTTCTGTCTGCTGTCCTGATGGTCGATACAGGACCCCTCTGTCTGTATGCTGTCCTGATGGTCGATACAGGACCCCTCTGTCTTTATGCTGTCCTGAAGGTCGATACAGGACCACTCTGTCTGTATGCTGTCCTGATGGTCGATACAGGACCACTCTGTCTGTATGCTGTTCTGATGGTCGATACAGGACCACTCTGTATGTCTGCTGTCCTGCTGGTCGATACAGGACCACACTTACAATCTGCTGTCCTGAATGTCAATAAAGGACCAATCTGACTGTATGGATAATTTCCTGATGGTCAATACAGGACCACACTGACTGTCTGCTGTCCTGATGGTCGATACAGGACCACTCTGTCTGTATGCTGTCCTGATGGTCGATACTGGACCGCTCTGACTGTCTGCTGTCCTGATGGTCGATACAGGACCGCTCTGACTGTCTGTACGCTGTCCTGAATGTCGATACAGGACAACTCTGTTTGTCTGCTGTCCTGAAGGTCGATACAGGACCACTCTAACTGTCTGTCTGTGTTCTGATGCTGTCCTGCTGCTGTCCTGATACAGGACCACTCTTGTCTGTCTGACTGCTGTTCTACAGGACCACACTGACTGTCTGCTGTCCTGATGGTCGACAGGACCACTCTGCTCTGACTGTCTGACTGTCCTGATGGTCGATACAGGACACAGGACCGCTCTGTCTGTCTACTGTCCTGATGGACCACTCTGTCTGCTGTTCTAATGGTCAGGACCGCTCTGTCTGTCTACTGTCCTGATGGTCGACACAGGACCGCTTTGTCTGTATGCTGTCCTGATTTTCACCGCTCTGTCTGTCTGCTGTTCTAATGGTCAATACAGGACCACATTGACTGTCTGGTGTCCTGATGGTCGATATAGGACCACGCTATCTGCTACAGCAGTTAAACTCTAAAACAAGGTGTTGAATGAATAGTGGATAGAATGGCCGCTCTAACTGTTGTGTCTTTGGGAAAGGAGTGCTGCTAGCGTGACACCTCAACAACATCTGGTGAAATTGCAGAGCGCGAAATTCAAACTACAGAATTATAAATATTTAACTTTCTTAAAATCACAACATCAAAATAAAGCTTAACTTCTTGTTAATCCAGCAGATATGTCAGTTCTAAAATGCTTTACGGCGAAAGCACACCATGCAATTATCTGACGCGCTTCAGTCAATACTCCACTCATTTTCCCTCCATCAAAATGCATACAAAATGAATCTCAAATGTTACTAGTAAAGTCAAACAATGTTTATAATCAAATCTTAGGTACCCTAATATGTAAATAAACTATAAAATGTAAGACGGAGAATCATTATTGTCTTTACCGGAGAAAAATACCAAAGAACGCGCTTTCATTCACGCACTTGGAAACACTACAGCCAAAATGGGAGCCACCTAGAAAAACTACAATTTCTGGCAAATTTTTCCAAAATCCAGCCCGAAACTCTTTCTAACAACTATTGACATCTAGTGGAAGCCCTAGGAACTGCAATCTAGGAGGACTTCGCCTTATAATAAAAGTGATAGCCATTGAAAATAGTGGTAGGCTGGTGGATGGTTTGTCCTCGGGGTTTCGCCTGCCACATCAGTTCTGTTATTCTCACAGACATAATTATAACAGTTTTAGAGACTGTAGAGTGTTTTCTATCCAAATCATATATTATAAGCATATCCTAGCTTCTGGGTCTGAGTAACAGGCAGTTTACTTTGGGCACGCTTTTCATCCGGACGTCAAAATACTGCCCCCTATCCCAAACAAGTTTTAAGAAGGAAATAAGATGTTAGGGTTAGGTAGGGTCTTGACATTCTGCTACAGCAGTTAAACCCTTACCACCTCTCCCTGCTCTCACTGCTCTCACACTATATATTAGACCCCAAACACAACACGTTCCGACGACCACACATGGTTAATTCTATGCTGGTCAACACGTTCCGAGGACCACACATGTTTAATTCTATGCTGGTCAACATGTTCCCGAGGACCACACATGGTTAATTCTATGCCACGCAACACATTCCGAGGACCACACATTCCCCTGTCAATAACAGGTTATTCTGCATTCAACATTTGAAAACGTCACCATTTTATAGCATTATGTTTAATAGGCCATTCTCATCTTGTCTCTAGCAGAAGAGTGGACAGGCTCATCTTGCCTGTAGAGTGGAACGTCACCATTTTATAGCATTATGTTTAATAGAGACCAGCTTGGTCAGGACGACTGATGTCCCATTCCTCTTTTTAGAAACACTGGAGAGCTGACGTGCGTGCGTGTGTCTGTCTGTCTGTCTGTCTGTCTGTCTGTCTGTCTGGCTCTGTCTGTCAACAGCTCTGTGCTAGTTGTGGTCACTCCACCAGTGGTGAGAGGACATCACGTTCTTTATAGACACCTTATGTATATTTAAAGACATATTCCTGTAAATAGCACTACCGGTTAATAATTGAACAGCTATTTGCTGAAATATATGACTATGGCTGTGTGCTGTGATCTTGGAGCAGGGCAGGAGTCAGGAGATGTAACTACGCTGTACGGCAAGGTTAGTGCAGCTAGGTTGGTATGGCTGGGTTGGTACGGCTAGGTTGGTACGGCTAGGTTGGTACGGCTAGGTTGGTATGGCTAGGTTGGTATGGCTAGCTTAGTAAGACTGGGTTAGTACGGCTATGTTGGTATGGCTAGGTTGGTACGGCTAGCTTAGTAAGGCTGGGTTAGTACGGCTAGGTTGAGGCTGAGAATGTACACAACTACAGTAGATATATTTTATGTGCAGGTTACAGAGCTGACACAACAATAACTACTTAAATTCCATTACACTCATTAACTCTGTCGACAGGCTGGTCTTGTCTGTAGAGTGGACAGGCTGGTCTTGTCTGTAGAGTGGACAGGTTCATCTTGTCTTGGACAGGTTCATCTTGTCTGTAGAGTGGACAGGTTTCATCTTGTCTGTAGAGTGGACAGGTTCATCTTGTCTGTAGAGTGGACAGGTTCATCTTGTCTGTAGAGTGGACAGGTTCATCTTGTCTGTAGAGTGGACAGGTTCATCTTGTCTGTAGAGTGGACAGGTTCATCTTGTCTGTAGAGTGGACAGGTTCATCTTGTCTGTAGAGTGGACAGGTTCATCTTGTCTGTAGAGTGGACAGGTTCATCTTGTCTGTAGAGTGGACAGGCACATCTTGTCTGTGGAATGGACAGGCACATCTTGTCTGTAGAATGGACAGGTTCATCTTGTCTGTAGTCTGGACAGGTCCATCTTGTCTGTAGAGTGGCCAGGTCCATCTTGTCTGTAGAGTGGCCAGGCTCATCTTGTCTGTAGAGTGGCCAGGCTCATCTTGTCTGTAGAGTGGCCAGGTTCATCTTGTCTGTAGAGTGGACAGGTTCATCTTGTCTGTAGAGTGGACAGGCTCATCTTGTCTGTCAGGTTCATCTTGTCTGTAGAGTGGACAGGCACATCTTGTCTGTGGAGTGGACAGGCTGGAGAGTGGACAGGCACATCTTGTCTGTGGAGTGGACAGGTACATCTTGTCTGTAGAGTGGACAGGTTCATCTTGTCTGTAGAGTGGCCAGGTCCATCTTGTCTGTAGAGTGGCCAGGTCCATCTTGTCTGTAGAGTGGCCAGGCTCATCTTGTCTGTAGAGTGGCCAGGCTGGTCTTGTCTGTAGAGTGGACAGGCACTTCTTATCTGTGGAGTGGACAGGCACTTCTTGTCTGAGGAGTGGACAGGCACATATTGTCTGTAGAGTGGACAGGCACATCTTGTCTGTGGAGTGGACAGGCACATCTTGTCTGTGGAGTGGACTGGCACATCTTGTCTGTGGAGTGGACAGGTTCATCTTATCTGTATTCTGGACAGTTTAATCTTGTCTGTAGTCTGGACAGGTTCATCTTGTCTGTAGAGTGGACAGGCTGGTCTTTTCTGTAGAGTGGACAGGCTCATCTTGTCTGAGGAATGGACAGGTTCATCTTGTCTGTAGTCTGGACAGGTTCATCTTGTCTGTAGACTGGACAGGTTCATCTTGTCTGTAGACTGGACAAGCTCATCTTGTCTGTAGACTGGACAGGCACATCTTGTCTGTGGAGTGGACGGGCACATCTTGTCTGTGGAGTGGACAGGCTGGTATTTTCTGTGGAGTGGACAGGCACATCTTGTCTGTGGAGTGGACAGGCACATCTTGTATGTGGAGTGGACAGGCTGGTCTTGTCTGTAGAGTGGATGGGCTGGTCTTGTCTGTAGAGTGGACAGGCTGGTCTTGTCTGTAGAGTGGACAGGTTCATATTGTCTGTGGAGTGGACAGATTCATCTTGTCTGTAGAGTGGCCAGGTTCAGCTTGTCTGTACACTGGACAGGTTCATCTTGTCAGTACACTGGACAGGCTCATTGTCTGTAGAGTGGACAGGTTCATATTGTCTGTGGAGTGGACAGATTCATCTTGTCTGTAGAGTGGCCAGGTTCAGCTTGTCTGTACACTGGACAGGTTCATCTTGTCAGTACACTGGACAGGCTCATTGTCTGTAGAGTGGACAGGTTCATCTTGTCTGTTGAATGGACAGGTTAATCTTGTCTGTAGAGTGGACAGACTTGTCTTGTCTGTAGAGTGGCCAGGCTGGTCTTGTCTGTGGAATGGACAGGCTCATCTTGTCTGTAGTCTGGACAGTTTAATCTTGTCTGGACAGGTTCATCTTGTCTGTAGAGTGGACAGGCTGGTCTTGTCTGTAGAGTGGACAGGCTGGTCTTGTCTGTAGAGTGGACAGGTTCAACTTGTCAGTAGACTGGCCAGGTTCATCTTGTCTGTAGACTGGAAGGTTTCATCTTGTCTGTAGACTGGACAGGTTCATCTTGTCTGTAGTGTGGACAGGTTCAGCTTGTCTGTAGAGTGGCCAGGCTCATCTTGTCTGTAGAGTGGCCAGGCTCATATTGTCTGTAGAATGGACAGGCTGGTCTTGTCTGTAGAGTGGACAGGCTGGTCTTGTCTGTAGAGTGGACAGGCTGGTCTTGTCTGTAGAGTGGACAGGTTCATCTTGTCTGTAGAGTGGACAGGTTCATCTTGTCTGTATTCTGAACAGTTTAATCTTGTCTGTAGTCTGGACAGGCTCGTCTTGTCTGTCGAGTGGCCAGGCTCATCTTGTCTGTAGAGTGGACAGGCTGGTCTTGTCTGTAGACTGGACAGGCACATCTTGTCTGTAGAGTGGACAGGCTCATCTTGTCTGTAGAGTGGACAGGTTAATCTTGTCTGTAGAGTGGCCAGGCTCAGTCTTGTCTGTAGAGTGGACAGGCACATCTTGTCTGTAGAGTGGACAGGTTCAGTCTGGAGGCAGGTCAGAGTTGTCTGTAGAGTGGACAGGCACTGTATCTTGTCTGTCTGTAGAGTGGACAGGCACATCTTGTCTGTGTGGACAGGTTCATCTTGTCTGTGGTGGACAGGCTCATCTTGTCTGTAGAGTGGACAGGCTCATCTTGTCTGTAGAGTGGACAGGCTCATTGTCTGTAGAGTGGACAGGTTCATCTTGTCTGTAGTCATTTAATCTTGTCTGTAGGTTCTGGACAGGTTCTTGTCTGTCTTGTCTGTCTGTAGAGTGGACAGGTTAATCTTGTCTGTAGAGTGGGCAGGCTAGTCTTGTCTGTAGAGTGGACAGGCTGGTCTTGTCTGTAGAGTGGACAGGTTCATCTTGTCTGTGGAGTGGACAGGTTCATCTTGTCTGTCGAGTGGCCAGGCTGGCCTTGTCTGTAGAGTGGACAGGCTATTCTTGTCTGTAGAATGGACAGGTTAATCTTGTCTGTAGAGTGGACAGACTCGTCTTGTCTGTAGAGTGGCCAGGCTGGTCTTGTCTGTGGAATGGACAGGCTCATCGTGTCTGTAGTCTGGACAGTTTAATCTCGTCTGTAGTCTGGACAGTTTCATCTTGTCTGTATAGTGGACAGGCTGGTCTTGTCTGTAGAGTGGACAGGCTGGTCTTGTCTGTAGAGTGGACAGGTTCAACTTGTCAGTAGAGTGGCCAGGTTCATCTTGTCTGTAGACTGGAAGGTTTCATCTTGTCTGTAGAGTGGCCAGGTTCATCTTGTCTGTAGAGTGGACAGGTTCATCTTGTCTGTAGAGTGGCAGGTTCATCTTGTCTGTAGAGTGGCCAGGTTCATCTTGTTCTTAGAGTGGCCAGGTTCATCTTGTCTGTAGAGTGGACAGGTTCATCTTGTCTGTAGAGTGGACAGACATATCTTGTCTGTGGAATGGACGGGCACATCTTGTCTGTGGAATGGACGGGCACATCTTGTCTGTGGAGTGGACAGGCAAATCTTGTCTGTAGAATGGACAGGTTCATCTTGTCTGTAGTCTGGACAGGTCATCTTGTCTGTAGACTGGACAGGTTGTCTGTAGAGTGGCCAGGTCCATCTTGTCTGTAGAGTGGCCAGGCTCATCTTGTCTGTAGAGTGGCCAGGCTCATCTTGTCTGTAGAGTGGCCAGGTCCATCTTGTCTGTAGAGTGGACAGGTTCATCTTGTCTGGCCAGGCTCATCTTGTCTGTAGAGTGGACAGGCTCATCTTGTCTGTAGAGTGGACAGGCTCATCTTGTCTGTAGAGTGGACAGGCACATCTTGTCTGTGGAGTGGACAGGCACATCTTGTCTGTGGAGTGGACAGGTCTTGTCTGTATCTTGTCTTGTCTGTAGAGTGGACAGGTTCATCTTGTCTGTAGTCTGGCCAGTGGACAGGTTCATCTTGTCTGTAGAGTGGACAGGTTCATCTTGTCTGTAGAGTGGACAGGTTCATCTTGTCTGTAGAGTGGACAGGTTCATCTTGTCTGTAGAGTGGACAGGCACATCTTGTCTGTGGGAGTCTGTAGAGTGGACAGGTTCATCTTGTCTGTAGAGTGGACAGGCACATCTTGTCTGTAGAGTGGACAGGTTCATCTTGTCTGTAGAGTGGACAGGTTCATCTTGTCTGTAGAGGACAGGTTCATCTTGTCTGTGGACAGGTGGACAGGCTCATCTTGTCTGTAGAGTGGACAGGCTCATCTTGTCTGTAGAGTGGACAGGCTCATCTTGTCTGTAGAGTGGACAGGTTCATCTTGTCTGTAGAGTGGACAGGTTCATCTTGTCTGTAGAGTGGACAGGTTCATCTTGTCTGTAGAGTGGACAGGTTCATCTTGTCTGTAGAGTGGACAGGTTCATCTTGTCTGTCTGTAGAGTGGACAGGCTCATCTTGTCTGTAGAGTGGACAGGCTCATCTTGTCTGTAGAGTGGACAGGCTCATCTTGTCTGTAGACAGGCATGGACAGGTTCATCTTGTCTGTAGTCTGGACAGGTTCATCTTGTCTGTAGAGTGGACAGGCTGGTCT
Organism: Oncorhynchus tshawytscha; assembly: GCF_018296145.1. NCBI lineage: Eukaryota > Metazoa > Chordata > Actinopteri > Salmoniformes > Salmonidae > Oncorhynchus > Oncorhynchus tshawytscha. The sequence goes on along the minus strand of NC_056438.1, from coordinate 81,189,126 downwards.
TGTCTGTAGAGTGGACAGGCTGGTCTTGTCTGTAGAGTGGACAGGTTCATCTTGTCTGTAGTGGAGGTTCATCTTGTGGCCAGGTTCATCTTGTCTGTAGACTGGAAGGTTTCATCTTGTCTGTAGAGTGGCCAGGTTCATCTTGTCTGTAGAGTGGACAGGTTCATCTTGTCTGTAGAGTGGCCAGGTTCATCTTGTCTGTAGAGTGGCCAGGTTCATCTTGTCTGTAGAGTGGACAGGTTCATCTTGTCTGTAGAGTGGACAGACATATCTTGTCTGTGGAATGGACGGGCACATCTTGTCTGTGGAGTGGACAGGCACATCTTGTCTGTGGAGTGGACAGGCAGGTCATCTTGTCTGTAGAATGGACAGGTTCATCTTGTCTGTCTCTTGTCTGTAGAGTGGACAGGTCCATCTTGTCTGTAGAGTGGACAGGTCCATCTTGTCTGTAGAGTGGACAGGTTCATCTTGTCTGTAGAGTGGCCAGGCTCATCTTGTCTGTAGAGGCTGGTCTTGTGGTGGACAGGCTCATCTTGTCTGTGTGGACAGGCACTTGTCTGTCTGTCTGTAGGAGTGGACAGGCACATCTTGTCTGTAGAGTGGACAGGCACATCTTGTCTGTGGAGTGGACAGGCACATCTTGTCTGTGGAGTGGACAGGCATCTTGTCTGACTTGCACATCTTGTCTGTAGAGTGGACAGGTTCATCTTGTCTGTATTCTGGACAGTTTAATCTTGTCTGTAGTCTGGACAGGTTAATCTTGTCTGTAGAGTGGACAGGCTGGTCTTTTCTGTAGAGTGGACAGGCTCATCTTGTCTGAGGAATGGACAGGCTCATCTTGTCTGTAGTCTGGACAGGTTCATCTTGTCTGTAGAGTGGACAGGTTCATCTTGTCTGTAGACTGGACAGGCTCATCTTGTCTGTAGACTGGACAGGCACATCTTGTCTGTGGAGTGGACGGGCACATCTTGTCTGTGGAGTGGACAGGCTGGTATTTTCTGTGGAGTGGACAGGCACATCTTGTCTGTGGAGTGGACAGGCACATCTTGTATGTGGAGTGGACAGGCTATTCTTGTCTGTAGAGTGGATAGGCTGGTCTTGTCTGTAGAGTGGACAGGTTCATCTTGTCTGTGGAGTGGACAGGTTCATCTTGTCTGTAGAGTGGCCAGGTTCATTGTCTGTAGAGTGGACAGGTTCATCTTGTCTGTAGAGGGACTTGGACAGGTTCATCTTGTCTGTAGAGTGGACAGGCATCTTGTCTGTAGGGAGTGGACAGGTTCATCTTGTCTGTAGAGTGGTCTGTAGAGGCTCATCTTGTCTTGTCTGTAGAGTGGACAGGCTGGTCTTGTCTGTAGAGTGGACAGGCACATCTTGTCTGTGGAGTGGACAGGCACTTGTCTGTGTCTCTTGTCTGTGAGTGGACAGGTTCATCTTGTCTGTGGAGACAGGTGTCTGTAGAGTGGACAGGTTCATCTTGTCTGTAGAGTGGACAGGCTCATCTTGTCTGTAGAGTGGACAGGTTCATCTTGTCTGTAGTGGACAGGTTCTCTTGTCTGTAGACAGTTTCATCTTGTCTGTAGTGGACAGGTTCATCTTGTCTGTAGAGTGGACAGGTTCATCTTGTCTGTCTGTAGAGTGGACAGGTTCATCTTGTCTGTAGAGTGGACAGGCTCATCTTGTCTGTAGAGTGGACAGGCTGGTCTTGTCTGTAGATGGACTTTGTCTGTAGAGTGGACAGGTTCAATCTTGTCTGTAGAGTGGAGGTTCAGTCTGTAGAGTGGACAGGTTCAGCTTGTCTGTAGAGTGGACAGGTTCATCTTGTCTGTATTCTGGACAGTTTAATCTTGTCTGTAGTCTGGACAGGTTCAGCTTGTCTGTAGAGTGGACAGGCTCATCTTGTCTGAGGAATGGACAGGTTCATCTTGTCTGTAGTCTGGACAGTTTCATCTTGTCTGTAGAGTGGACAGGCTGGTCTTGTCTGTAGAGTGGACAGGCTGGTCTTGTCTGTAGAGTGGACAGGTTCAACTTGTCAGTAGAGTGGCCAGGTTCATCTTGTCTGTAGACTGGAAGGTTTCATCTTGTCTGTAGAGTGGCCAGGTTCATCTTGTCTGTAGAGTGGACAGGTTCATCTTGTCTGTAGAGTGGACAGGTTCATCTTGTCTGTAGAGTGGACAGGTTCATCTTGTCTGTAGAGTGGACAGGTTCATCTTGTCTGTAGAGTGGCCAGGTTCATCTTGTCTGTAGAGTGGACAGGTTCATCTTGTCTGTAGAGTGGACAGACATATCTTGTCTGTGGAATGGACGGGCACATCTTGTCTGTGGAATGGACGGGCACATCTTGTCTGTGGAGTGGACAGGCAAATCTTGTCTGTAGAATGGACAGGTTCATCTTGTCTGTAGTCTGGACAGGTCCATCTTGTCTGTAGAGTGGCCAGGTCCATCTTGTCTGTAGAGTGGCCAGGCTCATCTTGTCTGTAGAGTGGCCAGGCTCATCTTGTCTGTAGAGTGGCCAGGTCCATCTTGTCTGTAGAGTGGACAGGTTCATCTTGTCTGGCCAGGCTCATCTTGTCTGTAGAGTGGCAGGCTCATCTTGTCTGTGAGTGGACAGGCACATCTTGTCTGTGGAGAGTGGACAGGCTCATCTTGTCTGTAGAGTGGACAGGTTCATCTTGTCTGTAGAGTGGACAGGTTCATCTTGTCTGTAGAGTGGACAGGTCTTGTCTGTAGAGTGGACAGGTTCATCTTGTCTGTAGAGTGGACAGGTTCTGTATCTTGTCTGTAGAGTGGAGGTTCATCTTGTCTGTAGAGTGGACAGGTCCATCTTGTCTGTAGAGTGGACAGGTTCATCTTGTCTGGACAGGTTCATCTTGTCTGTGGAGTGGACAGGTTCATCTTGTCTGTAGAGTGGACAGGTTCATCTTGTCTGTAGAGTGGACAGGCATATCTTGTCTGTGGAATGGACGGACACATCTTGTCTGTAGAATGGACAGGTTCATCTTGTCTGTAGTCTGGACAGGTTCATATTGTCTGTAGAGTGGCCAGGTCCATCTTGTCTGTAGAGTGGCCAGGTCCATCTTGTCTGTAGAGTGGCCAGGCTCATCTTGTCTGTAGAGTGGCCAGGCTGGTCTTGTCTGTAGAGTGGACAGGCTCATCTTGTCTGTAGAGTGGAGGCAGGGACAGGCATCTTGTCTGTGGACAGGTTCATCTTGTCTGTAGACAGGCACATCTTGTCTGTAGAGTGGACAGGCTCTTGTCTGTAGAGTGGACAGGCTCATCTTGTCTGTAATGGACAGGTTCATCTTGTCTGTAGTCTGGACAGGTTTCATCTTGTCTGTAGAGTGGACAGGTTGGTCTTGTCTGTAGAGTGGACAGGCTCTTGTCTGTATCTTGTCTGTAGTGGACAGGTTCATCTTGTCTGTAGAGTGGACAGGTTCATCTTGTCTGTAGAGGACAGGTTCATCTTGTCTGTAGAGTGGACAGGTTCATCTTGTCTGTAGACTGGACAGGTTCATCTTGTCTGTAGAGTGGACAGGTTCATCTTGTCTGTAGAGTGGCCAGGTTCGTCTTGTCTGGTTCATCTTGTCTGTAGAGTGGCCAGGTTCATCTTGTCTGTAGAGTGGACAGGTTCATCTTGTCTGTAGAGTGGGTTCAGGTCTTGTCTGTAGAGTGGATCTTGTCTGTAGGAATGGACAGTGGACAGGACAGGCACATCTTGTCTGTGGAGTGGACAGGCAATCTTGTCTGTAGAGTGGACAGGTTCATCTTGTCTGTGGAATGGACAGGTCCATCTTGTCTGTAGAGTGGACAGGCACATCTTGTCTGTAGAGTGGACAGGTCTCATCTTGTCTGTAGAGTGGCAGGTCATCTTGTCTGTAGAGTGGACAGGTTCATCTTGTCTGTAGAGTGGACAGGTTCATCTTGTCTGTAGAGTGGCCAGGCTGGACAGGCTCTTGTCTGTAGAGTGGACAGGTTCATCTTGTCTGTGTGGACAGGCTGTCTGGAGTGGACAGGCACTCTTGTCTGAGGAGTGGACAGGCACTTGTATTGTCTTGTAGAGTGGACAGGCACATCTTGTCTGTGGAGTGGACAGGCACATCTTGTCTGTGGAGTGGACTGGCACATCTTGTCAGTGGAGTGGACAGGTTCATCTTATCTGTATTCTGGACAGTTTAATCTTGTCTGTAGTCTGGACAGGTTCATCTTGTCTGTAGAGTGGACAGGCTGGTCTTTTCTGTAGAGTGGACAGGCTCATCTTGTCTGAGGAATGGACAGGTTCATCTTGTCTGTAGTCTGGACAGGTTCATCTTGTCTGTAGACTGGACAGGTTCATCTTGTCTGTAGACTGGACAAGCTCATCTTGTCTGTAGACTGGACAGGCACATCTTGTCTGTGGAGTGGACGGGCACATCTTGTCTGTGGAGTGGACAGGCTGGTATTTTCTGTGGAGTGGACAGGCACATCTTGTCTGTGGAGTGGACAGGCACATCTTGTATGTGGAGTGGACAGGCTATTCTTGTCTGTAGAGTGGATAGGCTGGTCTTGTCTGTAGAGTGGACAGGTTCATATTGTCTGTGGAGTGGACAGATTCATCTTGTCTGTAGAGTGGCCAGGTTCAGCTTGTCTGTACACTGGACAGGTTCATCTTGTCAGTACACTGGACAGGCTCATTGTCTGTAGAGTGGACAGGTTCATCTTGTCTGTGGAGTGGACAGGTTCATCTTGTCTGTGGAGTGGACAGGTTCATCTTGTCTGTCGAGTGGCCAGGCTCATCTTGTCTGTAGAGTGGACAGGCTGGTCTTGTCTGTAGAGTGGACAGGCTGGTCTTGTCTGTAGAGTGGACAGGCTCTTGTCTGTAGAGTCTTGTCTTGTCTGTAGAGTGGACAGGTTCATCTTGTCTGTAGAGTGGCCAGGTTCATCTTGTCTGTAGAGTGGACAGGTTCATCTTGTCTGTAGAGTGGACAGGTTCATCTTGTCTGTAGAGTGGCCAGGTTCATCTTGTCTGTAGAGTGGCCAGGTTCATCTTGTCTGTAGAGTGGACAGGTTCATCTTGTCTGTAGAGTGGACAGGTTCATCTTGTCTGTAGAGTGGACAGGCATATCTTGTCTGTGGAATGGACGGGCACATCTTGTCTGTGGAATGGACGGGCACATCTTGTCTGTGGAGTGGACAGGCAAATCTTGTCTGTAGACTGGACAGGTTCATCTTGTCTGTAGAGTGGCCAGGTTCATCTTGTCTGTAGAGTGGACAGGTTCATCTTGTCTGTAGAGTGGACAGGTTCATCTTGTCTGTAGAGTGGCCAGGCTCATCTTGTCTGTAGAATGGACAGGCTGGTCTTGTCTGTAGAGTGGACAGGCTGGTCTTGTCTGTAGAGTGGACAGGCTGGTCTTGTCTGTAGAGTGGACAGGTTAATCTTGTCTGTAGAGTGGCCAGGCTCGTCTTGTCTGTAGAGTGGCCAGGCTCGTCTTGTCTGTAGAGTGGACAGGCACATCTTGTCTGTGGAGTGGACAGGCACATCTTGTCTGTGGAGTGGACTGGCACATCTTGTCTGTGGAGTGGACAGGCACATCTTGTCTGTGGAGTGGACAGGTTCATCTTGTCTGTGGAGTGGACAGGTTCAGCTTGTCTGTAGAGTGGACAGGGTCATCTTGTCTGTACACTGGACAGTCTCATTGTCTGTAGAGTGGACAGGTTCATCTTGTCTGTATTCTGGACAGTTTAATCTTGTCTGTAGTCTGGACAGGTTCATCTTGTCTGTAGAGTGGACAGGCTCATCTTGTCTGTAGAGTGGACAGGCTCATCTTGTCTGTAGAGTGGACAGGCTCATCTTGTCTGTAGAGTGGACAGGTTCATCTTGTCTGTAGAGTGGACAGGCTCATCTTGTCTGTAGAGTGGACAGGCTGGTCTTGTCTGTAGAGTGGACAGGCTGGTCTTGTCTGTAGAGTGGACAGGCATCTTGTCTGTAGGACAGGTTCATCTTGTCTGTGTTCATCTTGTCTGTAGAGTGGACAGGTTCATCTTGTCTGTGGACAGGTTCATCTTGTCTGTAGAGTGGACAGGTTCATTGTCTGTAGAGTGGAGGTTCAGTCTTCATCTTGTCTGTAGAGTGGCCAGGTTCATCTTGTCTGTAGAGTGGACAAGTTCATCTTGTCTGTAGAGTGGCAGGTTCATCTTGTCTGTCGAGTGGCCAGGCTCATCTTGTCTGTAGAGTGGACAGGCTGGTCTTGTCTGTAGAGTGGACAGGCTGGTCTTGTCTGTAGAGTGGACAGGCTATTCTTGTCTGTAGAATGGACAGGTTAATCTTGTCTGTAGAGTGGACAGACTCGTCTTGTCTGTAGAGTGGCCAGGCTCATCTTGTCTGTGGAATGGACAGGCTCATCTTGTCTGTAGTGGACAGTTTAATCTCTGTCTGTAGTCTGGACAGTTTCATCTTGTCTGTAGAGTGGACAGGCTCATCTTGTCTGTAGAGTGGACAGGCAGGTCTTGTCTGTCTGTAGTGGACAGGTTCAGGTCTTGTCTCTGTAATCTTGTCTGTAGTGGCCAGGTTCATCTTGTCTGTAGAGTGGACAGGTTCATCTTGTCTGTAGAGTGGACAGGTTCATCTTGTCTGTAGAGTGGACAGGTTCATCTTGTCTGTAGAGTGGCCAGGCTCATCTTGTCTGTAGAGTGGACAGGCATCTTGTCTGTAGTGGAGGTTCATCTTGTCTGTAGAGTGGACAGGTTCATCTTGTCTGTAGAGTCTTGTCTGTAGAGTGGACAGGTTCAGTCTGTGGACAGTGGACAGGCATCTTGTCTGTCAGGCACATCTTGTCTGTGGAGTGGACAGGCTCATCTTGTCTGTAGAGTGGACAGGCAAGTCTTGTCTGTAGAGTGGACAGGTTCATCTTGTCTGTAGAGTGGACAGGTTCATCTTGTCTGTAGAATGGACAGGTCCATCTTGTCTGTAGAGTGGCCAGGTCCATCTTGTCTGTAGAGTGGCCAGGTTCATCTTGTCTGTAGAGTGGACAGGTTCATCTTGTCTGTAGTGTGGACAGGTTCATCTTGTCTGTAGAGTGGCCAGGCTCATCTTGTCTGTAGAATGGACAGGCTGGTCTTGTCTGTAGAGTGGACAGGCTGGTCTTGTCTGTAGAGTGGACAGGTTCACATCTTGTCTGTGGAGTGGACAGGCACATCTTGTCTGTAGAGTGGACCAGGTGGACAGGTCATCTTGTCTGTAGAGTGGACAGGTCATCTTGTCTGTTGGACAGGTTCATCTTGTCTGTAGAGTGGACAGGCTCATCTTGTCTGTAGAGTGGACAGTTTAATCTTGTCTGTAGTCTGGACAGGTTCATCTTGTCTGTAGAGGTGGACAGGCTGGTCTTTTCTGTAGAGTGGACAGGCTCATCTTGTCTGTAGGAATGGACAGGTTCATCTTGTCTGTAGTCTGGACAGGTTCATCTTGTCTGTAGAGTGGACAGGTTCATCTTGTCTGTCTCATCTTGTCTGTAGAGTGGACAGGCTCATCTTGTCTGTAGACTGGACAGGCACATCTTGTCTGTGGAGTGGACAGGCATCTTGTCTGTGGAGTGGACAGGCTGGTCTTGTCTGTGGAGTGGACAGGCACATCTTTGTCTGTAGGAGTGGACAGGCTGGTCTTGTCTGTAGAGTGGACAGGCTCATCTTGTCTGTAGAGTGGACAGGTTCATCTTGTCTGTGGAGTGGACAGGTTCATCTTGTCTGTAGAGTGGACAGGTTCATCTTGTCTGTATTCTGAACAGTTTAATCTTGTCTGTAGAGTGGACAGGTTCATCTTGTCTGTCTGGACAGGTTCATCTTGTCTGGACAGGTTCATCTTGTCTGTGGAGTGGACAGGTTCATCTTGTCTGTCGAGTGGCCAGGCTCATCTTGTCTGTAGAGTGGACAGGCTGGTCTTGTCTGTAGAGTGGACAGGCTGGTCTTGTCTGTAGAGTGGACAGGCTATTCTTGTCTGTAGAATGGACAGGTTAATCTTGTCTGTAGAGTGGACAGACTCGTCTTGTCTGTAGAGTGGCCAGGCTGGTCTTGTCTGTGGAATGGACAGGCTCATCTTGTCTGTAGTCTGGACAGTTTAATCTTGTCTGTAGTCTGGACAGGTTCATCTTGTCTGTAGAGTGGACAGGCTGGTCTTGTCTGTAGAGTGGACAGGCTGGTCTTGTCTGTAGAGTGGACAGGTTCAACTTGTCAGTAGACTGGCCAGGTTCATCTTGTCTGTAGACTGGAAGGTTTCATCTTGTCTGTAGACTGGAAGGTTTCATCTTGTCTGTAAGACTGGACAGGTTCATCTTGTCTGTAGTGTGGACAGGTTCATCTTGTCTGTAGTGTGGACAGGTTCATCTTGTCTGTAGTGTGGACAGGTTCAGCTTGTCTGTAGAGTGGACAGGCTGGTCTTGTCTGTAGAGTGGACAGGCTGGTCTTGTCTGTAGAGTGGACAGGCTGGTCTTGTCTGTAGAGTGGACAGGTTAATCTTGTCTGTAGAGTGGCCAGGCTCGTCTTGTCTGTAGAGTGGCCAGGCCCGTCTTGTCTGTAGAGTGGACAGGTGTCTGTAGGTGGACCGTCTCTTGTCTGTAGGAGTGGACAGGCACATCTTGTCTGTAGGAGTGGACAGGCCCATCTTGTCTCTGGAGTGGACAGGCCAGGTCTTGTCTGTGGGACAGGTGGTCTGTAGGCCCAGGCTTCTCTGTCTGGAGTGGAGGTTCATCTTGTCTGTAGGCCCATCTTGTCTGTAGAGTGGACAGGTTGATCTTGTCTGTAGTGGACAGGTTGGTCTCTCTTGTCTGTAGGTGGACAGGTTGATCTTGTCTCTGTAGGGGACAGGCTCATCTTGTCTCTGGAGTGGACAGGCTCGTCTTGTCTTTGGAGTTGACAGGCTCGTCTTGTCTTTGGAGTGGACAGGTTCATCTTGTCTTTGGAGTGGACAGTGTAGTGTCTGTGTAGTGTACAGGTTAATTTTGTCTGTAGAGTCGATTGGTTAATATTTTCTGTAGAGGTAGAGTGGACAGGTTCATCTTGTCTGTAGACTGGACAGGTTCATCTTGTCTGTAGACTGGACAGGTTCATCTTGTCTGTAGACTGAAGAGGTTCATCTTGTCTGTAGACTGGACAGGTCCGTCTTTTCTGTTGAGTTAACAGGCTCATCTAGTCTTTAGCAGTAGAGTGGACTATCTTATCCTGTCTGTAACAGTCGATTGGACAGGCTCAAATGGTTTGTCGATTGGAAAGGCTTACCTTGTCTGTAGAGTCGACAGGCTCATCTTGTCTGTGGACAGGCTCATTTTGTCTCTATTAGTACAGTCAACAAGCTTGTCTTGTATCTAGAGTGGACAGGCTCTTCTTGATTGTAAGGTGGATTGGCTCATCTTGTCTGTAGAGTTCATCTTCATGACTGTCTTGGTGTGTTTGGACCATGATAGTTTGTTGGAGATGTGGACACCAAGGAACTTGGTCTTGCTCACATTGAGGGAGAAGGTGTTGTCCTGGCACCACAATGCCAGGTCTCTGACGACCTCCCCATAGTTTGTCTCATTGTTGTCGTTGATCAGGCACTGTTGTATCGTCAGCAAACTTAGTGATGGTGTTGGAGTTGTGTTTGGCCACGCAGTCATGGGTTAACAAGGAGTACAGGAGGGGACTAAGCACGCATCCCTGAGGGTTCCCAGTGTTGAGGATCAACGTTGCAGATGTGTTGTTGCCTACCTTTACCACCTGGAGGTCTACCTTTACCAGCTACCTTTACCATCAGGAAGACCAGGATCGTAGACATGTTGTTGAACGCTAAGCTCAATCACTGGGGCCAAGCTTCCTGCCATCCAGAACCTATATACTAGTCGGCATCAGAGGAAAGCCCAAGAAATTGTAAAAGACTCCAGTCATCCAAGTCAAAGACAGTTCTCTCTGCTATCGCACAGCAAGCGGTACCGGAGCTTCTACCCCCAAGCCATAAGACTGCTGAACAATTAATAAAATGGCCACCCGGACTATTTACATTGACCCACCCCCCCATATTTGTATTGACTCTGCTGCTACTCTCTGTTTATTATCTATGCATTGTCACTTTACCCCTACCTACATGTACAAATTACCTTGACCAACCTGTATCCCCGCACATTGACTCGGTACCAGTAACCCCTGTATGTAGCTTTGTTATTTGTGTCGAGGCACAGTGTGCTGTGTGCTGCATTGAAGATCCCCAAGAAATGGAAGAAGTTTGGAACCACCAAGACTCTTCCTAGAGCTGGCCACACAGACAAACTGAGGAATCGAGGAAGAAGGGCCTTGGTCAAGGAGGTGACCAAGAACCCGAAGGTCACTGACAGAGCTCTATAATTGCTCTGTGTAGATGGGGAGAACCTTCCAGGAGGACAACCATCTATGCAGGCCTCCACCAATCAGGCCTTTATGGTAGAGTGGCCAGACAGACGCCACTCCTCAGTAAAAGGCACATGATAGCCCTCTTGGAGTTTGCCAAAAGGCACCTAAAGGACTCTGAAGACCATGAGAAACAAGATTATCTGGTCTGATGAAACCAAGATTGAACTCTTTGGCATGAATGCCAAGCGTCACATCTGGAGGAAACCTGGCACCATCTCTACAGTGAAGCACGGTGGTGGCAGCATTATGCTGTGGGGATGTTTTTCAGCTTCCAGGGACTGGGAGACTAGTCAGGATCGAGGGAAAGATTAATGGAGAAAAGTACAGAGAGATCCTTGATGAAAACCTGCTCCATAGCGCTCAGGACCTCAGAATGGGGTGAAGGTTCACCTTCCAACATGACAATGACCCTAAGCGCACAGCCAAGACAATGCAGGTTTGGCTTCAGAACAAGTCTCTGAATGTCCTTGAGTGACCCAACCAGAGCCCGGACTTGAGCCCGATCAAACATCTCTCGAGAGACTGGAAAATAGCTGTGCAGCAACGCTCCCCATCCAACCTGACAAAGCTTGAGAGGATCTGCAGAGAGGAATAAGAGAAACTCCTCAGATACAGGTTTGCCAAACTTGTAGCGTCATACCCAAGAAGACTCAAGGCTGTAATCGCTGCCAAAGGTGCTTCAACAAAGTACTGAGTAAAGGGTCTGAATACTTGTGTAATTTTTAATACATTTTCAAAAAATTCAATTTTTTTTTTTTTTTTTGTCATTATGGGGTATTATGTGTAGATAAGGGGAAAAACGATTTAATCAATTTTAGAATAAGGTTGCAACGTAACATAATGTGGAAAAAGTCCAGGCGTCTGAATACTTTCCGAATGCACTGTATATGGTTGAATCATCCGCATACATGGACACACATGCTTTGTTTAATGCAAGTGGCAGGTCATTGGTGAAAAGAGTAGAGGGTCTAGAGAGCTGGCCTGCAGTACACCAACTTTACATGTTTGACATTAGAGAAGCTTCCATTAAAGAAAACCCTTAGATATTAGATAGATAGCTCTGAATGCATGATATGGTAAAGGTTGAAAAAAGCCAGAACTGATTAAAACATTGTTTCTGATGTAATTTGTCATTATTGTGTCATATATACAATACACACAGTAGACACACTAAATCAATACGTTAGTTTAGGCTGTACAGTCCTGTATGAATATTCAATACACACAATAGACTGACTGGAAAGGTGATTTACCACAATCAAAGTCCTGCAAAAAGAGCCAAGACACTAATTGTGTGTACACTCTACCCAGTCGTGTTCTGTGGGTGTCACTGTGTAGGCTGAAACCCCATTTCACAGGTGCACAATCCATAGCTGAAGCTGTACAGTGCATATCATTCTTCTCTCAAACTCCCTACAGTTTTTAGCCATTAGCTTCACCCACAACTGCCTAATGTGAACTACTATCCCGATGCTGTGTTTTAACATTTACAAATGTCAATAATCATCGCTTTTAAAGCATATAACCCTTATCTTTCATCCACAAGAAAGAATCCTTCAACTAAAAAATATACACTTACTGTAGCAGTTACAGATCCATACAGCTATGGAGCCATCAACCTACTAAACAACACTGTAGCAGTTACAGATCCATACAGCTATGGAGCCTCCATCCTAATAAACTATACTCTAGCAGTTACAGATCCATACAGCTATGGAGCCTCCATCCTACTAAACTACAAGGTAGTAGTTACAGACCCATACAGCCTCCATCCTACTAAACTACACTGTAGTAGTTACAGATCCATACAGCCGCCATCCTACTAAACTACACTGTAGCAGTTACATATACAATCTAAACTTGATGCCCTCAATCTCACACAAATTATCAATGAACCTACCAGGTACCTCCCCAAAGCCTTAAACACGGGCACCCTCATAGATATCATCCTAACCAACTTCCCCTCTAAATACACCTCTGCTGTCTTCAACCAAGATCTCTTAAAAATGCCTTCCTAACCATCTTAAATAAACATGCCCCATTCAAGAAATTTAGAACCAGGAACAGATATAGCCCTTGCTTCCTGCAACACTAACTCAAAAAAGTTCTGGGACACTGTAAAGTCCATGGAGAATAAGAACACCTCCTCCCAGCTGCCCACTGCACTGAAGATAGGAAACACTGTCACCACTGATAAATCCACCATAATTGAGAATTTCAAGAAGCATTTTTCTACGGCTGGCCATGCTTTCCACCTGGCTACTCCTACCCAACAGCACTGTCAACAGCACTGCACCCCCAACAGCAACTCGCCCAAGCCTTCCCCATTTCTCCTTCTCCCAAATCCATTCAGCTGATGTTCTGAAAGAGCTGCAAAATCTGGACCCCTACAAATCAGCCGGGCTAGACAATCTGGACCCTTTCTTTCTAAAATTATCTGCCGAAATTGTTGCCACCCCTATTACTAGCCTGTTCAACCTCTCTTTCGTGTCGTCTGAGATTCCCAAAGATTGGAAAGCAGCTGCGGTCATCCCCCTCTTCAAAGGGGGACACTCTTGACCCAAACTGCTACAGACCTATATCTATCCTACCATGCCTTTCTAAGGTCTTCGAAAGCCAAGTCAACAAACAGATTACCGACCATTTCGAATCTCACCATACCTTCTATGCTATGCAATCTGGTTTCAGAGCTGGTCATGGGTGCACCTCAGCCACGCTCAAGGTCCTAAACGATATCTTAACCGCCATCGATAAGAAACATTACTGTGCAGCCGTATTCATTGATCTGGCCAAGGCTTTCGACTCTGTCAATCACCACATCCTCATCGGCAGACTCGACAGCCTTGGTTTCTCAAATGATTGCCTCGCCTGGTTCACCAACTACTTCTCTGATAGAGTTCAGTGTGTCAAATCGGAGGGTCTGCTGTCCGGACCTCTGGCAGTCTCTATGGGGGTGCCACAGGGTTCAATTCTTGGACCGACTCTCTTCTCTGTATACATGAATGAGGTCGCTCTTGCTGCTGGTGAGTCTCTGATCCACCTCTACGCAGACGACACCATTCTGTATACTTCCGGCCCTTCTTTGGACACTGTGTTAACAACCCTCCAGGCAAGCTTCAATGTCATACAACTCTCCTTCCGTGGCCTCCAATTGCTCTTAAATACAAGTAAAACTAAATGCATGCTCTTCAACCGATCGCTACCTGCACCTACCCGCCTGTCCAACATCACTACTCTGGACGGCTCTGACTTAGAATACGTGGACAACTACAAATACTTAGGTGTCTGGTTAGACTGTAAACTCTCCTTCCAGACCCATATCAAACATCTCCAATCCAAAGTTAAATCTAGAATTGGCTTCCTATTTCGCAACAAAGCATCCTTCACTCATGCTGCCAAACATACCCTTGTAAAACTGACCATCCTACCAATCCTCGACTTTGGCGATGTCATATACAAAATAGCCTCCAATACCCTACTCAACAAATTGGATGCAGTCTATCACAGTGCAATCCGTTTTGTCACCAAAGCCCCATATACTACCCACCATTGCGACCTGTACGCTCTCGTTGGCTGGCCCTCGCTTCATACTCGTCGCCAAACCCACTGGCTCCATGTCATCTACAAGACCCTGCTAGGTAAAGTCCCCCTTATCTCAGCTCGCTGGTCACCATAGCATCTCCCACCTGTAGCACACGCTCCAGCAGGTATATCTCTCTAGTCACCCCCAAAACCAATTCTTTCTTTGGCCGCCTCTCCTTCCAGTTCTCTGCTGCCAATGACTGGAACGAACTACAAAAATCTCTGAAACTGGAAACACTTATCTCCCTCACTAGCTTTAAGCACCAACTGTCAGAGCAGCTCACAGATTACTGCACCTGTACATAGCCCACCTATAATTTAGCCCAAACAACTACCTCTTTCCCAACTGTATTTATTTGATTTATTTATTTTGCTCCTTTGCACCCCATTATTTTTATTTCTACTTTGCACATTCTTCCATTGCAAAACTACCATTCCAGAGTTTTACTTGCTATATTGTATTTACTTTGCCACCATGGCCTTTTTTGCCTTTACCTCCCTTCTCACCTCATTTGCTCACATTGTATATAGACTTGTTTATACTGTATTATTGACTGTATGTTTGTTTTACTCCATGTGTAACTCTGTGTCGTTGTATCTGTCGAACTGCTTTGCTTTATCTTGGCCAGGTCGCAATTGTAAATGAGAACTTGTTCTCAACTTGCCTACCTGGTTAAATAAAGGTAAAATAAATAAATACATAAATACATATCCATACAGCTATGGAGCCGTCATCCTACTGAACTACACTGTAGCAGTTACAGATCCATACAGCTATGGAACCTCCACCCTACTAAACAACACTGTAGCAGTTACAGATCCATACAGCTATGGAGCCTCCATCATACTAAACTACACTGTAGCAGTTACAGATGCATACAGCTATGGAGCCTCCATCCTACTAAACTACACTGTAGCAGTCCATACAGCTATCCTCCATCACTAAACTAACACTGAGCAGTTACAGATCCATCAGCTATGGAGCCTCCATCCTACTAAACTACACTGTAGCAGTTACAGATCCATACAGCTATGGAGCCTCCATCCTACTAAACTACACTGTAGCAGTTACAGATCCATACAGCTATGGAGCCTCCATCCTACTAAACTACACTGTAGCAGATCCATACAGCTATGGAGCCTCCATCCTACTAAACTACACTGTAGCAGTTACAGATCCATACAGCTATGGAGCCTCCATCCTACTAAACTACACTGTAGTTAGATTACTAGATCCATCCTACTAAACAGCACTGTCCATCCATACTAAACTACTAAACTACTGTAGTAGTTACAGATCCATACAGCCTCCATCCTACCTAGATCCATACAGCTAACTCCATCTGTAAACTACACTGTAGCAGATCCATACAGCTATGGGACCTCCATCCTACTAAACTACACTGTAGTAGTTACAGATCCATACAGCTATGGAGCCTCCATCCTACTAAACTACACTGTAGTAGTTACAGACCCATACAGCCTCCATCCTACTAAACTACACTGTAGCAGTTACAGATCCATACAGCTATGGAGCCTCCATCCTACTAAACTACACTGTAGTAGTTACAGATCCATACAGCCTCCATCCTACTAACCTACACTGTAGTAGTTACAGACCCATACAGCCTCCATCCTACTAAACTACACTGTAGTAGTTACAGATCCATACAGCTATGGAGCCTCCATCCTACTAAACTACACTGTAGTAGTTCAGATCCATACAGCTATGGAGCCTCCATCCTACTAAACTACACTGTAGCAGTTACAGATCCATACAGCTATGGAGCCATCATCCTACTAAACTACACTGTAGCAGTTACAGATCCACTGTCACAAAATAAAGGTTTCCTTATTGTCCCTACAATTTCTAAGCAAACAGCTGGAGGCAGGGCTTTCTCCTATAGAGCTCAATTTTTATGGAATGGTCTGTCTATCCATGTGAGAGACGCAGACTCGGTCTCGGCCCTACGTCTTTGCTGAAGACTCATCTCTTCAGTAGTTCCTATAATTAGTTCCTATGATTGAGTGTAGTCTGGCCCAGGGGTGCGAAGGTGAACGGCAAGGCACTGAAGTGAGGAACCGCCCTTGTTTTGGCTCTCTTTCAGTATCACATCCGGCCGTGATTGGGAGTCCCATAGGTCCCATTTGTTCTTAACTGACTTGCCTAGTTAACTAAAGGTTAAATAATAAAATAATACATTCTCTGCCTCTGACCCTATCACGGGAGCTGAGTAACTGGCTTACTAGTGCTCTTCCATGCCATCCCCAGGAGGGATGCATCACTTTGTGCCAGGCTTTTTTCGCTATACTCGACTTGAGTGGGTTGAGTCACTGACATCCCTGTCCAGTTTTGTGCCTCCTCGGGCTCATATGTTGGATGAGATCTTAGTGGGCTATGCTCAGCCTTGTCTCAGGGTAGTCAGTTGGTGGTCTGTTGATATCCCTCTAGTGGTATGGGGGCTGTGGCAAAGTGGGTGGAGTTGTATTCTGCCTGGTTGGCCCTATCCAGGGGTAGTGTCGGACAGGGCCACAGTGTCCCCCGTCCCCCGTCTCAGCCTCAATGCTGCAATAGTAGAGTATGCCCCCAATGCAATTCTGAATTCAAATACATCCAGTGCAATTTCAACTAATAACTGTCTTTTGATGAATGTATATAACAACATTCCAACCTTGTTTAGCATTATTTAGTCCAATTGTGGCATGATTGCACAATTGTTATCCGTTTGTATCAGTTTCAATTGGGAACTTTTAGTTTGAAGGCGAACCCCAGAAGTCCATTTTAGTTGGTCACGTGAACGTCTATGTTCAGAACGCAGTGATGTCCGTTACCCAGAATGCCTCGTTTGTTGCGGGCTGATCGAGGACTGACTGCCTGGCTAGCTAGCTGGCTACTACATATGCCCTACTTTCTGTACTAGCTATGCGTTTTAATGTAATAACTAACGTCAGTGAATAGCCGAGTGAAACGAATAAGAGAACTACAACACTGTGGTTGATATAATTGCGGTAATGCCTCTCTTCACGTCCAATCCATTTGAGCAAGATGTTGGTAAGTTGTTGACGTTGGCTACTCTAACGCCTCGGCTTTGTTTGTGTTTTGCTAGCTGTAACTTAGTACCTGAACGTTATCCAGGTCTTGAGTTGATTTTCCTCACGTAGCTAGTTAACGTTAGCGGCACGTCTTCTTAAGTTTTGTAGCCGTAGCTAGCTAACACCCTTCTTTAGTTAACTAGCTTGTTAGTTAGCTGACTGGCAGTCAACATGGCTACCTAACGTTAGCCCGTAAGAGCAATGGGGATAGCCCATTCACTAGCTAACTACTGAAGTGTTGTTAGCCAGACACCTGGCCCCGGGAATGTTGATAAAGTCAGACCATTTTGATAAGCGACAGTAAAGATGTTAACTAGCAGCAAACTGATGCTCCATGGTGCCAGACGGAGAAGATGACGTTGCATTTTATCTGCAGCTACGAAACGTCAGCTACACTAGATGCCACTACAATGACTAACTAACTATGCAGGCAAAGAAGCTAAACACGTTGCTAACGTTAACTTGGATGTGTGTGTATCAAGCATAGATTAGTGAAGGGGTTAGCTATCTATGTAACAGTATAACTTTAGACCGTCCCCTCGCCCATACCCGGGCGCGACCCAGGGACCCGCTGCACATATCAACAACAGTCACCCACGAAGCATCGTTACCCATCGCTCCAGGATGGAAAGGATGGACATGATGGACACTTTTTGGATTTGACCATGAGGACTTTTTGGAAGACCTACACAGGAGAAGATGAGACTGGAAGAGATGTTATTGACAACACTGGAAGGGGATTAGAAATATTCCTCTGTCGCTAAATTATAGCCCTTGTCATGGTGTAGTAGCCTATTCTGAATGATTTAATTTGTTTCTGAACAGACGGCAGTAATTCTATGGCTTTGGCAAGTATATTTAAATGTGTCAGGGGTGCCGCAATTCGTTCAGAACCCTTCGCGTGGCTTGGATTATATAAGGAAATAAATGATAAAGTGCAACGAGAGTTGAGATGCAGGCTCATGTCTATCAGAGTAGAAAGGAGAGATGTCATAGAAAATGAATCTCATTCTAGTTATGTGAGACATACTGGCGCGCTTCTCACACAGTCCGCATTGGTCTCAAACAAAAATAAAATCACGTTATTTGTCTGATGCGCCGAATATAACAGATGTAGACCTTACAGTGAAATGCTTACTTAAAAGCCCTTAACCAACAGTGCAGTTCAAGAAGAGTTAAAAAAATAAATCTCAGAAATCTCAACTAGCAAGCAAGTCGCAGAAATGAAGATCCTGGGGGGGGGGAGAATTCAAGCAGGTGGGAGATTTTCGGCACAACACCTGTACCGAGTCAGTGTGCCGGGGTACAGGTTAGTTGAGGTAACTTGTACATGAAGGTAGGGGTGAGGTGACTATGCATAGATAATAAACAGCGAGTAGCAGCAGTGTACAAGACAAATGGGGGTCAATGTAAATAGTCCGGGTGGCCATTTGATTAATTGTTCAGCAGTTTATGGCTTGGGGTAGAAGCTATTAAGGAGCCTTTTGGTCCTAGACTTGGCGCTCCGGTACCGCGTGCCATAGGTTACAATTTTGCGCAAACCTTAAAACACGGCCGGCCCAACCCAAATGAACTCTTAGGATATTAGGCTCGGCCTGAAAATCGACTTTTTCACATTACGTTTTTTTCTGGTGGCTGGAGAATTAACTGATAGAGAACTCAAATGAACTTTGATCGCTTTTATTAAACATGTTACGTTGCAAAAATGTGAAAATGATTTATTGGGCCAGTAGAGGTACGGGATCCAGCAAATTACGTTTAGAAACAAAACAGTCCAAAACGTGGAGGTGCCGGAACCTGATCCGGCTCTAATTAAGCACTGCAGGTGCTTCGTAAACAACAGGTGTAGACTAACAGTGAAATGCTTTCTTACGGCCCTTCCCAACAATGCAGAGAAATAGTTGAACAAATGTAAAAAATAATAACCCAGGGAATAAATAGAAAAATAATAACATAAGGAATAAATACATGTTGAGTAACTGATGCGCCATATCCGGTTAGAACTCTGGCTCTAGATGTGACAAGTGGTTCCCCACATTATCTTACCCTAAATTGATTTGTTTGTGTTATAGCCTACTTCAGCAGTGAGCTGATGTTTTGTGTTTGTTGTTCTTCAGAGAAAGCCACCAGTGAGATGAACACAGCGGAGGACTGGGGCCTCATCCTGGACCTTTGTGATAAGATAGGACAGTCTCGCTCCGGGTCAGTTACACATGTCTATCAATACGTCAATCAATTATATGTATACTGTATATCCAGATAGGGCAGTCTCCTATAAGACAGGGCAGTCTCAGCGGGCCAGGAATAAGACAGGGCAGTCTCCTAGCGGGCCAGGAATAAGACAGGGCAGTCTCCTAGCGGGCCAGGAATAAGACAGGGCAGTCTCCTAGCGGGCCAGGAATAAGACAGGGCAGTCTCCTAGCGGGCCAGGAATAAGACAGGGCAGTCTCCTAGCGGGCCAGGAATAAGACAGGGCAGTCTCCTAGCGGGCCAGGAATAAGACAGGGCAGTCTCCTAGCGGGCCAGGAATAAGACAGGGCAGTCTCCTAGCGGGCCAGGAATAAGACAGGGCAGTCTCCTAGGGGCCAGGAATAAGACAGGGCAGTCTCCTAGCGGGCCAGGAATAAGACAGGGCAGTCTCCTAGCGGGCCAGGAATAAGACAGGGCAGTCTCCTAGAGGAATAAGACAGGGCAGTCTCCTAGCGGGCCAGGAATAAGACAGGGCAGTCTCCTAGCGGGCCAGGAATAAGACAGGGCAGTCTCCTAGCGGGCCAGGAATAAGACAGGGCAGTCTCCTAGCGGGCCAGGAATAAGACAGGGCAGTCTCCTAGCGGGCCAGGAATAAGAGTATGTATGTATGTCTAGGAGTAGGTCACATGAAGGTGTGATGTTTGTAATAAAAATGTGTTGATGAATATTAATGTGTTGTTGATGTTAGTTTGGACACACCTACTCTTTCAAGGGGTTTTCTTTATTTGTACTATTTTCTACATTGTAGAATAACAGTGAAGACATCAGCAAATATGAAATAACACATGTATTCATGTAGTAACCAAAAAAGTGTTAAACAAATCAAAATATATTTGAGTTTCTTCAAAGTTGCCACCGTTTGCCTTGATGACAGCTTTGCACTCTTGGGATTCTCTCAACCAGCTTCACCTGGATTGCTTTTCCAACAGTCTTGAAGGAGTTCCCACATGCTGAGCACTTGTTGGCTGCTTTTCCTTCACTCTGCGATCCAACTCATCCCAAACCATCTATATTAGGTTGAGGCCGGGTCATTGTGGAGGCCAGGTAATCTGATGCAGCACTCCATCACACATCTTCTTGGTCAAATAGCCCTTACGCAGCCTGGAGGTGTGTTTTGGGTAATTGTCCTGTTGAAAACAAATGATAGTCCCACTAAGCGCAAACCAGATGGGATGGCATATCGCTGCAGAATGCTGTGGTAGTCATGCTGGTTAAGTGTGCCTTGAATTCTAAATAAATCACAGACCGTGTCACCAGCATAGCACCATCACACCTCCAAGCTTCACGATGGGAATCACACATGCAGAGATCATCTGTTCACCTACTCTGAGTCTCACAAAGACAGGGCTGTTGGAACCAAAAATCTCCAATTTGGGCTCCTCAGACCAAAGGACAGATTTCTACCGGTCTAATGTCCATTACTTGTGTTTCTTGGCCTAAGCAAGTCTCTTCTTATTGGTGTCCTTTAGTAGTGGTTTCTTTACAGCAATTCGACCATGAATGATGCGGGTGGTGGGTAGCCTAGTGGTTAGAGCATTGGACTAGTAACCGAAAGGTTGCAAAATCGAATCCCCAAGCTGACAATGTAAAAATCTTTCTTTCTGCCCCTGAACAAGGCAGTTAACCCACTGTTCCTAGTCTGTCATTGTAAATAAGAATTTGTTCTTAACTGACTTGCCTAGTTATTTAAAAAAACAGTTGATGTTGAGATGTCTGTTACTTGCACTAATTATTTGGGCTGTAATCTGAGGTGCAGTTAACGCTAATGAACTTATCCTCTGCAGCAGAGGTAACTCTGGGTCTTCCTTTCCTGTGGCGGTCCTCATGAGAGCCAGTTTCATCATAGTGCTTGATGATTTGTGCGACTGCACTTAAAGAATGTTTCAAAGTTCTTGAAATTTTTCCAGATTGACTGACCTTCATGTCTTAAAGTGATGATTGACTTTTGCTTCTCTTTGCTTATTTTAGCTGTTCTTGCTGTAATATGGACTTGGTATTTTACCAAATAGGGCTATCTTCTACAACCCTATGTTGTCACAACACACCTGATTGGATCAAATGCATTAAGAAGGATAGAAATTCCACCAATGAACTTTTAACAAAACACACCTGTTAATTGAAATGCATTCTAGGTGACTACCTTGTGAAGCGAGTTGAGAGAATGCCAAGAGTGTGCGACGCTGTCAAGGTAAAGGGTGGCTACTTTGAGGAATCTAACATATAGAATATATTTAGATTTTTTTTTAACCTTTCTAGCGCCCTCGACAACATTCCACTGAAAAGGCAGCACGTGAAATTCAAAAATATTTTTTAGAAATATGTCACTTTCACACATTAACAAGTCCAATACAGCAAATAAAAAAACATCTTGTTAATCTACCCATTGTGTCCGATTTCAAAAATGCTTTACAGCTAAAACACAACATATGATTATGTTAGGTCAGAGTCAAGTCACAAACACACACACCGCCATTTCCCAGCCAAAGATAGGAGTCACAAAAAGCAGAAATGGAGAGAAAATGAATCACTAACCTTTGATGATCTTCATCAGATGACACTCATAGGACATCATGTTACACAATACATATATGTTTTGTTCGATAATGTGCATATTTCTATCCAAAAATCTGTTTACATTGGCGCGTTACGTGCAGTAATGTTTTGATTCCAAAAGATCCAATGATTTTGCAGAAATACTAATAATAAACATTGATAAAAGATACTAGTGTTATTCACAGAATTAAAGAGATTTCTCCTTAATGCAACCGCTGTGTCAGATTTTTTAAAAACTTTACGGAAAAAGCATAATCTGAGAACCTCACTCAGAACCCAAAACATCCAGAGGAATAGCCGCCGTTTTGTAATCAACAAAGTTAGAAACAACACCATAAATATTCACTTTGATGATCTTCATCAGAAGTTACCCCCAGGAATCACAGTTCGATAATAAATTACTGATTTGTTCAATAAAGTTCCATCATTTATGTCCAAATAGCCACTTGTTAGCATGTTCAGCCCAGTAAACCATCTTCATGAGGCGCGGGCATTTCATCCAGACAAAAACTCAGTTCCCTTACAGTCCTTTAGAAACATGTCAAACGATGTATGGAATCAATATTGTTTTTTAGCATGAAACATCAATGTTCCAACCGGAGAATTCCTTTCTCTTCAGAAAGGCACTGGAACGAGAGGTAACTCTGTCGGGAGTGCGCGTCATGAGACCAAGGCTCTCTGCCAGACCACTGACTCAGGTTTCATGAGCCCCTCCTTTATAGTAGAATCCTCCTTCAAGTTTCAAAAGACGGTTGACATCTAGTGGAAGCCCTAGGAAGTGCAACCTCATCCAAATCTCAATGTGTACAAGGTAGGCCAAGCTTTGGAAAACTACAATACTAATAATACTATGCATATATTAGCATCTGGGACAGAGTAGGAGGCAGTTCACTCTGGGCATGCTATTCATCCAAAAGTGAAAATGCTGCCCCCTATCCCAAAAAGGTTAACACTTTTTTTTTTGGTTACTACGTGATTCTATGTGTTATTTGTTAAGTGTTGCAGTCATTTCAGTCGCTGTAGTAGCTGGCGTGTATTGTGTTGAATCATCCGCAGACAGACACACTTTACTCAAAGCCAGTGGCATGTCATTAGTAAAGATTGAAAAAACAATATGTAAGGGGCCTATGAGACAGCTTCCCTGTGAAATTCCTGATTATGTTGGAGAGGCTTCCATTAAAGAACACACTCTGTGTTCTGTTAGACGGGTAACTCTTTATCCACAATATAGTAGGGGGTGTAAAGCCAGAACACATATTTTTCCAGCAGCAGACAATGATCAATCATGTCAAAAGCCACACTGAAGTCTTAACAAAACAGCCCCCACAATCTTTTTATCATCAATTTCTCTCAGACAATAATCAGTCATTTGTGTAAGTGCTGTTTTCGTTGAATATCATTCCCTATAAGTGTGCTGAAAGTCTCAGTTTGTTTACTGTAAAATAGCATTGTATCTGGTCAAACAATTTTTTCCTAAAGTTTACAATGTGTTGGTAACAGCCTGATTGGTCGGCTATTTTATCCAGCAATGGGGGCTTTACTATTCTTGGGTAGCAGAATGACTTGGTTCCCTCCAGGCCTGGGGGCGCACACTTTCTAGTAGGTTTAAATTGAAAACATGGCAAATGGGAGTGGCAATATCGTCCCCTATCATCCTCAGTAATTTTCCATCCAAGTTGTCAGACCCCGGTGGTTTGTCATTGTTTATCAACAATCTTTTTTTCACCTCTTCCACACTGACTTTACGGAATTCAAAAGTATAATTCTAGTCTTTCATAATTTGGTCAGATATACTTGGATGTATAGTGGCAGTGTTTGTTGCTGGCATGTCATGCCTAAATTTGTTAATCTTGCCTATGAAAAAAATCATTAAAGTAGTTGGCAATATCAGTTGGTTTTGTGTTGTATGAGCCGTCTGTTTCAATGAATGATGAAGCCGATTTTGCCTTTTTTCACAATTTAATTTTAGGTGCTCCAAATATTTTTTACTATCATTCACATTTATCTTTGTTTCATAGTGTAGTTTTATTTTATTGTTTAGTCACATGATTTCTCAATTTGCATGAAGTTTGTCAATCCATTGTGCAGCCAGACTTATTTTCCATTCCTTTTGCCTCATCCCTCCCAACTATATAATTTTCAATTCCTTATCAGTCCACAGGAATTTTACAGTTTTTAGTCATTTTCTTAATGGATGTGTGCTTATTACTAACTGGAATGAGCAATTTCATAAATGTGTTTAGTATACCGTCTGTTTGCTCCTCATTACACACCACGGACCAACAAATATTCTTTACATCAACAACATAGGAATCACTACAAAACGTATTGTATGACCTCTTATACACTATATTAGGCCAAGCCTTTGGGACTTTGGTTTTCCTAGATGTGTCTACTAAAGTTGCAGGCACTGGTTACAGTTTGAAGCAGCTTGATGAAAGCCAATATTTATATTTAAGCAAATATTTATATAAGTCAATATTTAAATCACCCAGAGAATATACCTTTCTGTTGATATCACATACATTATCAAGCATTTCACACTTGTCATCCAGATACTGACTGTTAGCACTTGGTGGTCTGTAGCAGCTTCCCACCAGAATGGGCTTTAGGTGAGGCAGCTGAACCTGTAGCCATATTACTCCAACAGTATTTAACATGAGATCCTCTCTAATCTTCACAGGAATGTGGTTCTGAATATAAACATCAACACCTCCACCTTTGGCATTTCTGTATTTTCTGTAGATGTTATAACCTTGTATTGCTACCACTGTATCATCAAAGGTATTATCTAAGTGAGTTTCAGAGCTACTCAGAATATGAATGTCATCTGTTACTAGCAAATTATTGATTTCATGAACTTTGTTTCTTAAGCTACATATGTTAACGTGGGCTATTTTGAGCATTTTTCTCCCGGGATGCTTACTGTTTTCATTGCTTTACTGTGAAGCTTAGCAGCAGTAGATGTGCTCATGTTATTTATGTTAGTGCAGGGTGAGAACCTAGCATCACAATGGTAGGGATTAACTGAGCTGGGCGTGAGTCATTAAGTCATTGTTTCAACGTAGCCTTATAATGCTGTGAATGGATCCATGAACTCAAATGATTTGGGTGGATTCAATCCTCCTTATAAAACATGTTTTGTTTCCAGAATATCAACAATTGTCAAAAAAGATTACACCCATTAAGCTGCAAAAATCACTTAGCCAGTTCTGAAGAGAGAATCCCGCTAAAGCATTGTTGATGAGGATGTGTGTGTTATTGATGATCATAATGAAGGTTGATGTGTGTTCTATTCAAGGCCTAAAGAATGTCTTCGGTCGATTATGAGACGAGTCAATCACAAGGATCCACATGTTGCCATGCAGGCTCTGACGGTAAACACAGACAACACAGCTATGTATTACAACAGGTGCTTGGAGGAAAAACTGTCTGCTGTATAAATATATTTCATAAAGCGGTCTTAAGCTGTCATAAAGCCCTGTCTTATGCTGTAAATGCACTACATGACCAACAGTATGTGGACACCATCTTGTCGAACATCTCATTCCAAAATCATGAGCGTTAATATTGACTTGGTCCCCCATTTGCTGCTATAACAGCCTCCATTCTTCAGGATTTCCACTAGATGTTGGAACATTGCTGCGGTGACTTGCTTCCATTCAGCTACAAGAGCCTTAGTGAGGTCGGGCACCGATATTGGATATTGCTCCTAGACGTTTCCACATCACAATAACAGCACTTATAGT
Organism: Oncorhynchus tshawytscha; assembly: GCF_018296145.1. Taxonomy (NCBI): domain Eukaryota; kingdom Metazoa; phylum Chordata; class Actinopteri; order Salmoniformes; family Salmonidae; genus Oncorhynchus; species Oncorhynchus tshawytscha. The sequence continues at coordinate 81,163,516 of NC_056438.1, read as the reverse complement.
TGGCCAAGGACAGCTCGAACAGGGCAGATTTGATGAATTTGATGAACTGACTTGTTGGAAAGGTGGTATTCTATTACGGTGCCACGTTGAAAGTCATTACCAATGTTTGTCTATGGAGATTGCATGGCAGTGTGCTCGATTTGAAACACCTGTCATTAACAGGTGTGGCTGAAATAGCCAGATCTACTCATTCAAGGGGTGTCCACATAGTTTTGTCGATATAGTGTGTATTTCATAAAGCTGTCTCATGCTATAAATATATTTCATAGAGCTTTATGACAGCTTAAAAAAGCTTTATCTTTACATTATTGAAGTAAACGTGTTTTTCCCTTCCCAGCTACTTGGTGCCTGTGTTTCAAACTGTGGGAAGATATTTCATCTAGAAGTGTGCTCCAGAGAGTTTGCCAGTGAGGTCAGCAACGTTCTAAACAAGGTCTGGATATTCGCTGTCATTGTATGTAATGTTACAGAAATATCTACTTTGAAAATTGTTGTATGAAACGTGTTGTATAAAGTTTGAAGGGCCATACTAATCTAAGTGTGTGTGTTTTACAGGCCCATTTTCAGCTGGCTACTTTTTCCATTTTAGTTTTATTTATTCATATTATAAGCTCAACAATGCACACATGGCTAAAGGCTACGCGCAAAGTTTCCAAAATGCCATTAGCCGGAAAACACAATTCTCCAAAGCGCACCACAAGCGGTAACATGCGATGTAGATGAAAATATCCGTGAGCGGTTTCATGCGACATAGATGCAAATATTCGTGAGCGGTTTCATGCAATATAGATGCAAATATATGTTAGAAATTAAGAGGGGAGATCTAAAGATTCATTGGTTACTAATCATCTTTAATTTCACCTTTACTTAACCAGGTAGGCCAGTTGAGAACAAGTTCTCATTTACAACTGCAACCTGGCCAAGATAAAGCAAAGCATTGCAACAAAAACAACAGTTACACATGGAGTAAACAAACATGCAGTCAATAACACAATAGAAAAATCTATATAGTGTGTGCAAATGAGGTAGGATAAGGGAGGTAAGGCAATAAATAGGCCCTATAGGTGAAAATAATTACAATTTAGCATTAATATGGGGATTATTAATATGGGGATGAGGTAGTCGTGTGTGCAATTTACAGATTGGCTGTGTACAGTGATCGGTAAGCTGCTCAGACAGCTGATGCTTAAAGTTAGTGAGGGAGATATGAGTCTCCAGCTTCAGTGATTTAAAAAAGAAAAAAGCAATTTGTTCCAGTTATTGGCATCGGAGAACTCGAAGGAAAGGCAGCCAAATGAGGAGTTAGCTTTGGGGATGACCAGTGAAATATACCTGCTGGAGCGCGTGCTGCTGGGTGTTGCTATGGTGACCAGTTAGCTGAGATAAGGTGGGGCTTTACCTAGCAAAGACTTATAGATGACCTGGAGCCAGTGGGTTTGGCGACGAATATGAAGCGACGGCCAGCCAACGAGAGCATACAGGATGCAGTGGTGCGTAGTAGTTTGTTGAGTATAGTGTTGGAGGCTATTTTGAAAATTACATCGCTGAAGTCCAGGATCGGTAGGAGAGTCAGTTTTACGAAGGTATGTTTAGCAGCATGAGTGAAGGAGGCTTTGTTGCAAAATAGGAAGCCGATTTCTAGATTTAATTTTGGATTGGAGATGCTTAATTTGAGTCTGGAAGGAGAGTTTACAGTCTAACCAGACACCTAGGTATTTGTAGTTGTCCACATATTCTAAGTCAGAACCGTCAGAGTGATGATGGTAGACGGACGGGCGAGTGCGGACAGCGATTGGTAGAAGGGCGTGCATTTAGTTTTACTAGCATTTAAGAGCAGTTGGAGGCCACGGAAGGAGTGTTGTATGGCATTGAAGCTCTTCTGGAGGTTTGTTAACCGTTTCCAAAGAACGGCCAGAAGTATACAGCATGGTGTCGTCTGCGTAGAGGTGGATCAGAGAATCACCAGCAGCAAGAGCGACATCACTGATACATATAGAGAAACGTGTCGCCCCAAGAATTGAACCTTGTGGTACCCCCGTAGAAACTGCCAGAGGTCCGGACAACAGGCCCTCCGATTTGACACACTGAACTATCTGAGAAGTAGTTGGTGATCCAGGCGAGGCAGTCATTTGAGAAACTAAGGCTATTGAGTCTGCCGATAAGATTGTGGTGATTGACAGAGTCGAAAGCCTTGGTCAGGTCAATGAAGACGGCTGCACCTTACTGTCTTTTATCGATCGTGGTTATGATATCGTTTAGGAACTTGAGCGTGACTGAGGTGCACCCATGACCAGCTCGGAAACCAGATTGCATAACGGAGACGGTACAGCAGGATTCGAAATGGTTGGTGATGTTTGTTAACTTGGCTTTTGAAGACTTTAGAAAGGCAGGGCAGGATAGATATAGGTCTGTAACAGTTTGGGTCGAGAGTGTCTCCCCCTTTGAAGAGGGGTATAACCGTGGCAGCTTTCCAATCTTTAGGGAACTCAGATGATACGAAAGAGTTTGAATAGGCTAGTAATAGGCATTGTAACAATGGCGGCGGATAATTTTAGAGAGGATCCAGATTGTCTAGCCCAGCTGATTTGTAGGGTCCAGATTTTGCAGCTCTTTCAGAACATCAGCGATTTGGGTGAAGGAGTAGCGGGGGGGACGAGGGGGCTGAGATGTTGGCCAGGGTAGGGGTAACCAGGGGGAAAGCATGGTCAGCTGTAGAAAAATGCTTATTGAAATGTTCGATTATCGTAGATTTATCGGTGGTGACAGTGTTTCCTAACCTCAGTGCAGTGGGCAGCTGCGAGGAGGTGCTCTTATTCTCCATGGACTTTACAGTGTCCCGAAACATTTGGAAATTTGTGTTACAGGATGCAAATTTCTGTTAGGGAAGCAAAGGCTAGTTTTTTCAAACTGAGGGTAGGTTGGTCAGGATGATAGCTGAGGGTTCCCGTGTTTACCGATTTTAGGGTTGTACCTGGTAGGTTCCTTGATAATTTGTGTGAGATTGAGGGCATCTAGTTTAGATTGTAGGACGGCCGGGGTGTTAAGCATATTCCAGTTTTTCAACTAGCATGGGTTGCTAATATGACTAGGATTATACCTTTGGCTGCTGGACAATTAAAACGTTGATTTGAAAACCTATAGAACGTTATGAAAATGCTGGTTTCAATGGCATATGAAGTCTTCATAAAATAATAGATTATTGGTTTCAATGGCATATGAACTCTTTATAGAATTCCACCCACATTTCTATGGTCGTATTTTGGCTACTTTGAAACAGGGCAAGAAATGCTTCATAAAATGACATAAAACGTCCAGGTTTCAAACAATTAAGTAAATGGTTAAATAGTTTCAAAATGCTGACCGCCTCCTCTCAGATTCCAGGTGGGTGAAGTGAGGTGCACAACAGCCACTGACCTTCACTCCGGTCTTGGTTAACATTTGGTCTGAACAAAAACTGCACCTTGAGAATGTCGACAGAATCAAGCCTTTACGTTGTTAATTATCCTTCATTATATTTGTCAAACATAATTCTGCCAATAACAGTTTCTCCTCCCCACGCAGAACACTCCCAGACAGTCCTGCAAAGAAGCTACTTATTTTTTTTATTTTATTTTTTTATTTTTAATTGAAAACAACCATAGGAAGGTACTTAATTGTTACCCAGAAATAATTTGATATTGAGATATAAACTGCTGCGTTCGACCTTTACTTCATTGTTCTGTTTGAATAAAATACACTGCCTTTCAAAAGTTTGGGGTCATTTAGAAATGTCCTTGTTTTCCATGAAAACACATGAAATGAAATTAGTTGCAAAATGATTAGGAAATATCGTCAAGACGTTGACAAGGTTATAAATAATGATTTTTAATTGAAATAACTTAGCTTTCGTCAAAGAATCCTCCATTTGCAGCAATTACAGCATTGCAGGCCTTTGGCATTCTAGTTGTCAATTTGTTGAGGTAATCTGAAGAGATTTCACCCCTTCCTGAAGCACATCCCACAAGTTGGATTGACTTGATGGGAACACAACAGCTCAGCCGGGTTGAGATCTGGTGACTGTGCTGGCCACTCCATTATAGACAGAATACCAGCTGACTGCTTCTTCCCTAAATAGTTATTGCGTAGTTTGGAGCTGTTCTTTGGGTCAATGCCCTGTTGTAGGAGGAAATTGGCTCCATTTAAGCGTCGTCCACAGAGTATGGCATGGCGTTGCAAAATGGAGTGATGGCTTTCCTTTTTCAAGATCACTTTTACCCTGTACAAATCTCCCACTTTACCGCCACCAAAGCACCCCCGACCATCACATTGCCTCCACCAAGCAGGGTAGCCTAGTGGTTAGAGCATTGGACTAGTAACCGAAAGGTTGCAAGTTCAAATCCCAGAGCTGACAAGGTGCAACTCTGTCGTTCTGCCCCTGAACAGGCAGTTAACCCACTGTTCCTAGGCCGCCATTGAAAATAAGAATTTGTTCTTAACTGACTTGCCTAGTTAAATAAAGGTTAAAAAAAATATTTAAAAAAAGCACTCCTTCAACATATTTAAAAACATTTCTGCGTCTCACGAATGTTGTTTTTTGTGATCTGAACACCTCAAACTTAGATTTCTGTCCATAACACTTTTAGTCCAATATTCACATGTCTGTGTTCTTTGGCCCATCTTATTCCAAATGCATGCTTTTCAACCGTTCGCTGCCTGCACCCGCACGCCCGACTAGCATCACCACCCTGGATGGTTCCGACCTAGAATATGTGGACATCTATAAGTACCTAGGTGTCTGGCTAGACTGTAAACTCTTCTTCCAGACTCATATCAAACATCTCCAACTAAAATCAAATCTAAAGTCTGCTTTCTATTCCACAACAAAGCCTCCTTCACTCACGCCGCCAAACTTACCCTAGTAAAACTGACTATCCTACCGATCCTCGACTTCGGCGATGTCATCTACAAAATAGCTTCCAATACTCTACTCAGCAAACTGGATGCAGTTTATCACAGTGCCATCTGTTTTGTTACTAAAGCACCTTATACCACCCACCACTGCGACCTGTATGCTCTAGTCGGCTGGCCCTCGCTACATATTCGTCGCCAGACCCACTGGCTCCAGGTCATCTACAAGTCCATGCTAGGTAAAGTTCCGCCTTATCTCAGTTCACTGGTCACGATGGCAACACCCACCCGTAGCACGTGCTCCAGCAGGTGTATCTCACTGATCATCCCTAAAGCCAACACCTCATTTGGCCGCCTTTCAACTGGAACGAATTGCAAAAATCGCTGAAGTTGGAGACTATTATCTCCCTCACCAACTTCAAACATCTGCTATCTGAGCAGCTAACCAATCGCTGCAGCTGTACAATATCGGTAAATAGCCCACCCAATTTTACCTACCTCATCCCCATACTGTTTATTTACTTTTCTGCTTTTTTGCACACCAATATCTCTACCTGTACATGACCATCTGATCATCTATCACTCCAGTGTTAATCTGCAAAATTGTAATTATTCGCCTACCACCTCATGCCTTTTGCACACAATGTATATAGACACTTTTTTTTCCTGCTGTGTTATTGACTTGTTAATTGTTTACTCCATGTGTAACTCTGTGTTGTCTGTTCACACTGCTATGCTTTATCTTGGCCAGGTTGCAGTTGCAAATGAGAACTTGTTCTCAACTAGCCTACCTGGTTAAATAAAGGTGAAATAAAAATACATTTTATTTTATTTTTTATTGGCCAGTCAGATATGGCTTTTTCTTCGCAACTCTGCCTAGAAGGCCAGCGTCCTGGAGTTGCCTCTTTGCTGTTGACTTTGAGACTGGTGTTTTGTGGGTACTATTTAATGAAGCTGCCAGTTGAGGACTTGTGAGGAGTCTGTTTCTCAAACTAGACACTCTAATGTACTTGTTCTCTTGCTCAGTTGTGCACCGGGGCCTCCCACTCCACTTTCTATTCTGTTTCTTGGCAATTTCTCAGAACAAGAATAGACTGACGAGTTTCAGAATAAAGTCCTTTTGTTTCTGGCCATTTTGAGCCTGTAATCGAACCCACAAATGCTGATGCTCCAGATACTCAACTAAAGTATTAACTAGTTAAAGAAGACCAGTTTTATTGCTTCTTTAATCAGGACAATAGTTTTAAGCAATGCTAACATAATTGTAAATGGGTTTTCTAATGATCAGTTAGCCCTTTAAAATGATCAACTTGGATTAGCTAACACAATGTGCCATTGGAAAACAGGAGTGGTGGTTGCTGATAATGGGCCTCTGTACGCCTATGTAGATATTCCATAAAAAAAATCAGCCTTTTCCAGCTACAATAGTCATTTACAACATTAACAATGTATACACTGGATTTCTGATCAATTTGATGTAATTTTAATGGACCAAAAAATGTCTTTTCTTTAAAAAACAAGGAACTTTCTAAGTGACAACTTTTGAATGGTAGTGTACGTAATTCGAAAAACAAACATTGCGGCAATTCATATCTTGAAGTAAAACAACTGTAAATAAGACTTTAACCCCCTGGTCCCTGGGCGCGTTGCTGGCTACTCTTTCTATTTGGCTGGCTACTTTACATACTTGTGCAAAACGCGTGTGTGTATGTGTGTGTCCAGGGCCACCCTAAGGTATGTGAGAAGCTGAAGGCACTGATGGTAGAGTGGGCAGAGGACTTTAGGAATGACCCTCAGCTCAGCCTGATTTCAGCCATGATCAAGAACCTCAGGGAACAGGGGGTCACCTTCCCTGCTGTGGGCTCTCAGGTGGGTGCACTGGGGGCGGTCACCTTCCCTGCTGTGGGCTCTCAGGTGGGTGCACTGGGGGGGGGGTGTACTGTGTGATTATAAAACAGAGATTAAACACGTTGCTGTTACAAGGCTGCATTCATTCTGGAGCAGAATAGGGCTGCATTCATTCTTGGATATTGGTCTGTTTAGGCTGCGGAGAAAGCTAAAGCAAGTCCTGCTTTAGTGGCAAAGGATCCATCCACCTTAACCAACAAGAAGGAGGAGGAAGACCTGGCTAAAGGTAAAGACACCAACTAGACCTGGCTGAAGGTAAAGACGCCCACTAGACTGGGTTCTAGATATAAACTAGACCTGGCCGCAGGTAAATAGACTGTCTTCTGGAATAAAGTTCGTAACGACATGATCATTGAATTAGCATATTACTATGTGATTTGCCACAGTTGGCCATTCCTCTAAATGTATATTAGTCCGAAATGTAATTGTAAATCTCTGACTGTCCTCTTCTGCCCCCCCCCCTGTTCTCTCCTGTCTTCCATTCTCCTCTCCTCCCCCAGCCATAGAGTTATCTCTAAAGGAGCAGCGAAGTCAGCCTGGGTCAGGGCTGTCTGGGTCTGGTTTGTACCCCAGCGCCTCTTTCCTCTCTTCCCAGAGGCCTGAGGGCAGGAAGGTCAGGGCCATCTATGACTTTGAGGCTGCAGAGGACAACGAGCTCACCTTCAAGTCTGGAGAGATCATCACTATCCTGGACGACAGGTCAGGTCACCTTGCCATTCCAACCCTAAACCCTATCCCTACCATACCAACCCTATCCATACCAACCCTAAACCCTACCATACCAACCCTATCCCTACCATACCAACCCTATCCCTACCAACCCTAAACCCTATCCCTACCATACCATACCACTAATGCCTAAATCCTATCCCACCAAACCTAAACCCTATCCCTACCATACCACTAAACTCTATCCCTGCCATACCAACCCTAAACCCTATCCCTGCCATACCACTATCCCTGCCATACCAACCCTAAACCCTATTCCCTACCATACCAACCCTATCCCTACCATACCACTAACGCCTAAACCATATCCCTGCCAAACCACTAACCCTGCCATACCAACCCTTAAACCCTATCCCTACCATACCAACCCTTAAACCCTATCCCTACCATACCAACCCTAAACCATATCCCTGCCATACCAAACCTAAACCCTATCCCTATCATACCAACCCTAAACCGTATCCATGCCATACCAATCCTAAACCGTATCCATGCCATACCAACCCTTAAACCCTATCCATACCAACCCAAACTTTATCCCTGCCATACCAAACCTAAACCCTATCCCTGCCATAGCAACCCTAAACCCTATCCCTGCCATAGCAACCCTAAACCCTATCCCTGCAACCCCCTAAAGCCCCTAAACCCTCCCTACCATACCAACCCTTAAACCCTATCCCTACCATACCATCCCTAAACCCTATCCCGACATACCAACTCTAAACCTTATCCCTGCCATACCACTAACCCTACCATACCAACCCTAAACCCTATCCCTACCATACCAACCCTAAACTATATCCATGCCATACCAAACCTACACCATATCCATGTCATACCAACCCTAAACCCTATCCCTGCCATACCAACCCAATTCCATACCATTCCAATAAACCCTATCCCTGCCATATCAAACCCTATCCCTAATACCACTAACCCTCCACTAAACCCGCCATACCAACCCTAAACCCTATCCCTTCCAACCCCTACCATACCAACTCTAAACCCTATCCCTAACATACCATTATCCCTGCCATACTAACCCTTAGCCCTATCCCTACTATACCAACCCTAAACCCTATCCCTACCATTCCAACCCTAAACCATATCCCTACCAACCCTAACCCTACCATTCCACTAACCCTGCCATACCACTAACCCTGCCATACAAACCTTAAACCCTATCCCTGCCATACCACTAAACCCTATCCCTACCATACCACTAACCCTACCATACCAACCCTAAACCCTACCATACCAACCCTAAACCCTACCATACCAACCCTATCCCTACCATACCAACCCTATCCCTACCATACCAACCCTATCCCTACCATACCAACCCTATCCCTACCATACCAACCCTATCCCTACCAACCCTAAACCCTATCCATACCACCAAACCTAAACCCTATCCCACCAAACCTAAACCCTATCCCTACCATACCACTAAACCCTATCCCTGCCATACCAACCCTAAACCCTATCCCTGCCATACCAAACTTAAACCCTATCCCTATCATACAACCCTAAACTTTATCCCTGCCCTACCAAACCTAACCCTTAAACCCTATCCCTACCATAGCAACCCTTAAACCCTATCCCTACCATACCATCCCTAAACCTTATCCCTACCACACCAACCATAAACCCTATCCCTGCCATACCACTAACCCTACCATACCAACCCTAAACTCTATCCATACCATACCACTAACCCTGCCATACCAACCCAATCCCTGCCATACCAACCCTAAACCATATCATGCCATACCAACCCTAAACCATATCCATGCCATACCAACCCTACACCATATCCATGTCATACCAACCCTAAACCCTATCCCTGCCATACCAACCCAATTCCTACCATTCCAATAAACCCTATCCCTGCCATACCAACCCAATTCCTACCATTCCAATAAACCCTATCCCTGCCATACCAAACCCTATCCCTACCATACCACTAACCCTGCTATATCACTAAACCCGCCATACCAACCCTAAACCCTATCCCTTCCACTCCACTAACCCTACCATACCAACTCTAAACCCTATCCCTAACATACCATTATCCCTGCCATACTAACCCTTAGCCCTAAACCCTATCCCTACTATACCAGCCCTAAACCCTATGCCTACCATTCCAACCCTAAACCATATCCCTTCCAACCCTACCCCTACCATTCCACTAACCCTGCCATACCACTAACCCTGCCATACAAACCTTAAACCCTATCCCTGCCATACCACTAAACCCTATCCCTACCATACCACTAACCCTGCCATACAAACCCTAACCTCCAAACCCTATCCCTGCCATACCACTAAACCCTATCCCTGCCATACCACTAACCCTGCCATACCACTAACCCTGCCATACAAACCCTATCCCTATCATACCACTATTGCTTCCATACCAACCCTATCCCTGCCATACCATTAACCCTGCCATACAAACCCTAAACCCTATCCCTGCCATACCACCCCTAAACCCTATCCCTGCCATACCACTAACCCTACCATACAAACCCTAACCCCTAAACCATATCCCTGCCATATCACAGTGTGCTGGAGTAGTGGGCCCTGTTTAGCCCAGGAGTAGTGGGCCCTGTTTAGCCCAGGAGTAGTGGGCCCTGTTTAGCCCAGGAGTAGTGGGCCCTGTTTAGCCCAGGAGTAGTGGGCCCTGTTTAGCCCAGGAGTAGTGGGCCCTGTTTAGCCCAGGAGTAGTGGGCCCTGTTTAGCCCAGGAGTAGTGGGCCCTGTTTAGCCCAGGAGTAGTGGGCCCTGTTTAGCCCAGGAGTAGTGGGCCCTGTTTAGCCCAGGAGTAGTGGGCCCTGTTTAGCCCAGGAGTAGTGGGCCCTGTTTAGCCCAGGAGTAGTGGGCCCTGTTTAGCCCAGGAGTAGTGGGCCCTGTTTAGCCCAGGAGTAGTGGGCCCTGTTTAGCCCAGGAGTAGTGGGCCCTGTTTAGCCCAGGAGTAGTGGGCCCTGTTTAGCCCAGGAGTAGTGGGCCCTGTTTAGCCCAGGAGTAGTGGGCCCTGTTTAGCCCAGGAGTAGTGGGCCCTGTTTAGCCCAGGAGTAGTGGTTCTTCTGGGCTGTGTCTGGGAAACCAGTCCTTACTGTTCACTAACAGGCTGTATTTTGGGGTTTCAGTGACCCCAACTGGTGGAAAGGAGAAACGTATCAGGGAGTTGGACTTTTCCCCTCAAACTTTGTAACGGCTGATCTGACTGCAGAGCCTGAGATGAGTGAGTTCACATGCACCAGGGTTTCTGTTAGGAAAATGTGGCGGCGGTCATTTGACCACCAGCATTTTAATTTACCGGACATTTGACAAATGTACTGCACTCATATTTATTGGGTGCGTAACCAGATTAGGGCATCCACTCACGGTGCTCAGAATGACAGAAATCACATATACATTATGGTCATTAATCTAAATAAAACATCCAAATCGAGAATGCAATGAGCGTGGTTTCCTTACTGAATTCCGATGCGCACTTTGAAGATGTTAGTAACATTCCACATGTACTTTTTGTCAGCCAACAAGACCAGTAACGAACAGCAAAATTACAAGCCACCAAGACCAGTAACGAACAGCAAAATCACAAGCCAACAAGACCAGTAACGAACAGCAGAATCACTAGCCAACAAGACCAGTAACGATCAGCAGAATCACTAGCCAACAAGACGAGTAACGATCAGCAGATGTTAATCTAACTATCCCCATAGTAGAAAAGTTTGTTGAGAAAGTAATATCCTATTGCAAACAGACTCTGGGACTGTTGTGGGACGGTAGATCCCAAATGCATACAACCAGTAGGCTTAGGCTACAGTAGGCTTAGGCTACATAAAAATAAACAAACGTTTTAAAGCAAGGAGTCTGTTGCAACAGATAATAACATTTTGCTTAATGTTGATAACTATTATTTCTTCACATTATAACTGCAGCAATGTGCACAAGGCAGTAGGCTATGCGCTTATGTTCGTTCCATAATGCAATTGGTGGGAAAACACAGTTGTCAAAAGTGCGTAAGCGGTTTCATGTGACATAGATGAAAATATCTGTTAGAAATGTAGAAAGAGGGGAGATTTAAAGATGCATCAACTAGCATGGGATGTTAATATGACTAGGATTATCATCAACTAGCATGACATGCTAATATGACTATGATTATCATCAACTAGCATGGGATGCTAATATGACTAGGATTATACCTTTGGATGCTGGACAAAAATAATGTTGATTTGAAAACCTATAGAATGTTATAAAAATGCTGTTTTCAATGGCATATGAAGTCTATAAATAATAGACTACTGGTTTCAAAGGCATGTGGAAGTCTTTAAAATAATGGACTACTGGTTTCAATGGCAAATGGGAGTATTTTTAAAAAAGTAATTACCTCCAAGGATATGGTCTGATTTTGGCTAGGCTACTTTGAAGCAAGGTAAGACATGCCTCATAAGTGGTAAAAACGTTCAGGTTTCAAACAATTGTGTTTTCAAAATGCATGCTACCTCCAGCTCATTGCAAAGTGGTGTGTGATGCGTTGATGAAGGCTGCCTTCCGTTGCCTATACATTTGAATGGTGAATGGGAAGCACACTTCAATCACCACTTGAGAAATACAAATAGTACCTCAACACGGGATTGCATTTAGAATTGTTGCGCAATGATTTGGCTCGAAACATCCAACGAATTAGCAGTTTGAGACGCTGTAACAGCAGTTCTCGCGCTGTCTGACATATTTTCCACTCAAAGGCTCTATCTGAATGCTGTGCCTGTGTGATGAATAAGATTAATGTAACAAATACACACATGCATTAATTTAATTCCACTAAATTATGGAAATTAACCTATAACCTATTTTTTTCATCTCCTGGATAATTGGCAGTAGCCAATTTGTTTTGTTTTTTAACTGCCAAAGCCGCCTATTACCTCTTAACGGAAAACCTGACACACACACACACACACACACACACACACACACAGCCCCACTGGCTATCTCCATGTCCCGCTGTCTCCTCTAACTATTCCCCAGATTGTTGCTGTAAATGAGAATGTGTTCTTAGATAATTTACCTGAGAAAATAGGGGTTAAATAAAAATAAAACCATGACTGCCTCCATGTCCCCCTTACTGTCCCCCTTACTGCCCTGTGTCCACAGTGAAGACAGAAAAGAAGACGGTGCAGTTCAGTGAGGAGGTCCAGGTGGAGAGCATAGAGCCTGAGCCTGAACCGGTCTACATAGACGAGGTACGACAGCTTTATTCTACAGCTTTATGTACAGTACCAGTCAAAAGTTTGGACACACCTACTCATTCAAGAGTTTTTCTTAATTTTGACTATTTTCTACATTGTACAATAATAATGAAGACATCAAAACTATGAAATAACACATATGGAATCATGTAGTAATCAAACAAATCAAAATATTTTCAAATAGCCACCCTTTGCCTTGAAGACAGTTTTTTTTATACTCTTGGCATTCTCTCAACCAGCTTCACCTGGAATGCTTTTCCAACCATCTTGAAGTTCCCACATATGCTAAGCACTTGTTGGCTGCTTTTCCTTCACTCTGCGGTTCAACTCATCCCAAACCATCTCAATTGGTTTGAGGTCTGGTGATTGTGGAGGCCAGGTCATCTGATGCAGCACTCCATCACTTTCCATCTTGGTCAAATAGCCTTATACAGCCTGGAGATGTGTTGGGCCATTGTCCTGTTGGAAAAACAAATGATAGTTCCAATAAGCGCAAACCAGATGGGATGGCATATCGCTGCAGAATGCTATGGTAGCCATGCTGGTTAAGTGTGCCTTGAATTCTAAATAAATTACAGACCGTGTCACCAGCAAATCACCCACACACCATAACACCTTCTCCTCCATGGTGGGAAATACACATGCAGAGATCTTCCGTTCACCCACACTGTGTCTTACAAAGACTGGGTGGTTGGAACCAAAAATCTCCAATTTCGACTCCAGACCAAAGGACAGATTTCCACCGGTCTAATGTCCATTGCTCGTGTTTCTTGACCCTAACAAGCCTATTCTTATTATTGGTGTCCTTTTGTAGTGGTTTCTTTGCAGCAATGTGACCATGAAGGCCTGAATCACACATTATAGTTGATGTGCACCAAGGTGTCTGGTAACATGGCTGAATACAAACAGTGCAGCTATTCCCTCCGCAAGGCTATCACTCAGACACAAGAGGTATGTGGCAGGGTCTATCAATCACGGACTACAGGAAGAAACCCAGCCCAGTCACGGACCAGGATGTCTTGCTCCCAGGCAGACCTTTTTGCCCGCTGAGGACAATACAGGCTGACACGAAACATGCGGTCTCTCCTTCACTGCAGCCGACATTAAAAATTCTGCAGGCCCAGACGGCATCCCCAGCCGCGCCCTCAGAGCATATGTCCAGACCAAAGGACATATTCAATCAATCCCTATTCTGCTGTTCCCACATGCTTCAAGAGGGCCACCATTGTTCCTGTTCCCAAGAAAGCTAAGTAAACCTACATGTCATCATGAAGTGCTTTGAGAGACTAGTCAAGGACCATATCACCTCCACCCTACCTGACACCCTTGACCCACTCCAATTTGCTTACCGCCCAAATAGGTCCACAGACGATGCAATCTCAACCACACTGCACACTGCCCTAACCCATCTGGACAAGAGGAATACCTATGTGAGAATGCTGTTTTATCTGGCTGGCTCCTCTCGATGAGGGTACTGACTTCCTGTGGTAACTCTAATGAACCCCACAAGATCCTCTGCAGCAGACAATTACTAGGGAGGAGGTGAGGGCTTCCTGTCCTAAGGAGATGATTGTGGACTTCAGGAAACAGCAGAGGGAACACCCCCATCCACATCGATGGAACAGTTGGAGAGGGTAGCAAGTTTTAAGTTCCTCGGCATACACATCACAGACAAACTGAATTGGTCCACTCACACAGACAGCATCGTGAGGAAGGCGCAGCAGCGCCTCTTCAACCTCAGGAGGCTGAAGAAATTCGGCTTGTCACCAAAAGCACTCACAAACTCCTCATAAGAGAAACTACCTGCCCTCCAGGACACCTACCACCCGATGCTACAGGAAGTTCAAGGACATCAACCACCCGAGCCACTGCCTGTTCACCCCGCTGCCATCCAGAAGGCGAGGTCAGTACAGGTGCATCAAAGCTAGGACCGAGAGACTGAAAAACAGCTTCTATCTCAAGGCCATCAGACTGTTAAACAGCCACCACTAACATTGAGTGGCTACTGCCAACACACTGTCAATGACACTGACTCTACTCCAGCCACTTTAATCATGGGAATCGATGGGAAATGATGTAAATATATCACTAGCCACTTTAAACAATGCTACCTCTATGTATCACTAGCCACTTTAACTATGCCACTTGGTTTAACTTATCTCATATGTATATACCTCTGCAGCAGAGGTAATTCTTAGTTAGTCTTCCTGTCCTTTGGCGGTCCTCATGAGAGACAGTTAACTCTAATGAACTTATCCTCTGCAGCAGAGGTAATTCTGGGTCTTCCTGTCCTTTGGCGGTCCTCATAAGAGCCAGTTTCATCATAGCGCTTGATGGTTTTTGCGACTGCACTTGAAGGAACTTTCAAAGTTCTTCAAATGTTCCGTATTGACTGACCTTCGTGTCTTAAAGTAATGATGCACTGTCATTTCTCTTTGCTTATTTGAGCTGTTCTTGCCATATTATGGACTTGGGTCTTTTGCCAAATATGGCTGTCTTATGTATACCACCCCTCCTTGCCACAACACAACTGATTAGCTCAAGCGCATTAAGAAGGAAAAAAATTCCACAAATGAACTTTTAACAAGGCACACCTGTTAATGGAAATGCATTTCAGGTAACTACCTCATGAAGCTGGTTGAGAGAATGCCAAGAGTGTGCAAAGCTGTCATCAAGGCAAAGGGTGGCTACTTTGAAGAATCTCAAATTTAAAATATATTTCGATTTGTTTAACGCTTTTTTGGTAACACATATGGAATCATGTAGTTAATTTCATTGTTCCGATGTCTTCACTATTATTCTACAATGTAGAAAATAATACAAATAACGAAAGCTCTTAAATGAGGTGTTCTAAGACTTGACTGCGTGTGCGCGTTTGGAAAGTATTCAGACCCCTTGACTTTTTCCACGTTTTGTTCATTACAGTCCTATTCTAAAATTGATTCAATTGGGGGTTTTCCATCATCAATCTACCCCATAATGACAAAGCAAAAGTTTTTAAATAATTTTTGCAGATTTATAAAATATAAAAAACGTACTGTTTACTCTTTCCTTTGTTGAACCACCTTTGGCAGCAATTACAGCCTCGAGTCTTCTTGGGTATGACTCTACAGGCTTTGCACATGTGTATTTGGGAGTTTCTCCCATTCTTCTCTGCAGATCCTCTCAAGCTCTGTCAGGTTGGTTGGGCGTCTTTGCTGCACTGCTATTTTCAGATGTCTTCAGAGATGTTCGATTGGGTTCAAGTCCAGGCTCTGGCTGGGCCGCTCAAGGAAATTGAGACTTGTCCCGAAGCCGCACCTGCGTTGTCTTGGCTGTGCTTAGGGTCGTTATCCTGCTGGAAGATAAACCTTTGCCCCAGTGTAATGTTCTGAGCGGTTTGGAGCAGGTTTTCATCAAGGATCTCTTTTGTACTTTTCTCAGTTCATCTTTCCCTCAATCCTGACTAGTCTCCCAGTTCCTGCCGCTGTAAAACATCCCCACAGCATGATGCTGCCACCACCATGCTTCACCGTAGGGTTGGTGCCAGGTTTCCTCAAGATGTGACTCTTAGCATTCAGGCCAAAGAGTTCAGTCTTGGTTTGAATGTTGGAGGTCACTGTGTTCTTGGATCTTCAATGCTGCATATATTTTTTGGGTACCCTTCCCCACATCTGTGCGTTGACACAATCCTGTCTCGGAGCTCTACGGACAATTCCTTCGACCTCATGGCTTGGTTATTGCACTGACCTGCACTGTCAACTTATATAGACAGGTGTGTGCCTTTCCAAATAATGTCCAATCAATTGAATTGAACACAGGCAGACTCTAATCAAATTGTAGAAACACCTCCAGGATGAACAATGGAGACCAGAGTTGAATTTATAGTCTCATAACCAAGGGTCTGAATACTTTAAAAAATATATATGTTTCACCTTTATTTAATCAGGTAGGCCAGTTGAGAACAAGTTCTCATTTACAACTGCAACCTGGCCAAGATAAAGCATAGCGTTGCGATACAAACAACAACAGACAAACGTGCAGTCAATAACACAAAATAAAAATAAGAAGATCTTTGTACAGTGTAAATGTAGAGGAGTAAGGACGTAGGCAATAAATAGGCCATGGAGGTGAGAATAATTAAAATGTAGCATTAATACTGGAGTGATATGTGCAAGTAGAGATACTGGGGTGCAAGAGGGTAAGTAATAATATGGGGATAAGGTAGTCGGGTCTGCTATTTACAGATTGGCTGTGTACGGGTACAGTGATCGGTAAGCTGCTCTGACAACTGATGCTTAAAGTTAGTGAGGGAGATATGAGTCTCCAGCTTCAGTGATTTTTTTTTTGCAATTCATTCCAGTCATTGGCAGCAGAGAACTGGAAGGAAAGGCATCAAAAGTAAGTGTTGGCTTTGGGGATGACCAGTGGAATATACCTGCCGTAGCGCATGAGTGTTAAGGCGGGGCTTTACCTAGCAAAGACTTATAGATGACCTGGAGCCAGTGGGTTTGGCGACGGATATATGGTGAGGGCCAGCCAACGAGAGCATACAGGTCCCAGTGGTGGGCTGTATATGGGGCTTTGGTGATAAAACGGATGGCATTGTGGTAGACTGCATCCAGTTTGCTGAGTAGAGTGTTGGAGGCTATTTTGTAAATGACATCGCTGTAGTCCAGGATCGGTAGGAGAGTCAGTTTTACGAAGGTATGTTTAGCAGCATGAGTAAAGGAGGCTTTGTTGCGAAATTGGAAGCCGATTCTAGATTTCATTTTGCATTGGAGAGGCTTAATGTGAGTCTGGAAGGAGAGTTTACACACTAGCCAGACACTTAGGTAGTTGTCCACATATTCTAAGTCAGAACCGTCCAGAGTAGTGATGGTAGTCGGGCGGGAGGGTGCAGGCAGCATGAAGAGCATGCACTTAGTTTTACTACCATTTAAAAGCAGTTGGAGGCCATGGTTGGAGTGTTGTATGGCGTTGAAGCTTACTTATGTAAATATGTTATCTATTTTTTTATTTGTAATAAATTTGCTAACATTTATCTTTGTCATTATGGGGTATTGTGTAGATTGAGGATTTTTTTATTTAATTCATTTTAGAATAAGGCTGTAACGTAACAAAATGTGGAAAAAGTCAAGGGGTGTGAATACTTTCCGAATGCACTTTATATGCAAAAGTATATGGACACCCCTTCAAATTAGATTTGGCTAATTTGTCTACACCTGCAACAGGTGTATACAACTGAGCACACAGCCATGCAGTCTCCATAGTCAAACATTGGCCGTAGAATGGCCTTACTGAAGAACTCAGTGACTGTCAACGTGGCCACGTCATAGGATGCCAACTTTTCAACAAGTCAGTTCGTAAAATTTCTGCCCTGTTAGAACTGCCCCGGTCAGCAGTAAGTTCAAAGTGGAAACGTCTAGGAGCAACAACGGCTCAGCCGCAAAGTGGTGGGCCACACAAGCTGGGAGCTTCATGAAATGGTTTTCCATGACCATGCAGCCGAACACAGGCCTAAGATCACCATGCGCGATGCTAAGCGTCTGCTGGAGTGGTGTTAAGCTCGCCTCTGGAGCATTGAAAAGGCGTTCTCTGGAGGGATGAATAACGCTTCACAACCTGGCAGATGCCAGTAGAACTCGACCTGCCCCAATGCATAGTGCTAACTGTAAACTTTGGTGGAGGAGGAACAATGGTTCGGGCTAGGCCCCTTGCCCTTCACTTGTGCTAATCTTAACACTACACAATACAATGACATTCTAAACAATTCTGTGCTTCTCACATTGTTGCAACAGTTTGGGGAAGGCCCTTTCCCAGTTCATCATGACAATGCCCCATGCAGGAATCAAGGTCCATACAGAAATGGTTTGTCGAGATCGGTGTGGAACTTGACTGACCTGCACAGAGCCATGACCTCAATCCCATTGAACACCTTTTTGGTGAATTGGAACGCAGACTGCAAACCAGGCCTAAATGGCCAACATCAGTGCCGACCTCATTAATGCTTTTCTGGCTGAATGGAAGTAAGTCCCTGCAGCTATGTACCAACATCTAGTGGAAAGCCAGAAGAGTGGAGGCTGTTATAGCAGTAAAGGGGGGACCAATTCCATATTAATGCCCATGATTTTGGAATGAGATGTTCAACGAGAAGGTATCCACATACTTTTTGTCATGTTGTGTGTGTGTGTGTGTGTGTGTGTGTGTGTGTGTATATACTTAGTATACAAAACATTAAGAACACCTGCTCTTTCCAAAACATAGACTATCCAGGTGAAAGGATAGTACAACTGAATGCATTCAACTAAAAGCTATGAGCCCTTGATTGATGTCACTAGTTAAATCCACTTCAATGAAGTGGGGGCGACAAATTTAAAGAATGTTTTTAAGTCTTGAGACATGGATTGTGTATATGGTGCCATTCAGAAGGTTAATGGGCAAGACAAAATATTTAAGTGCCTTTGAACGGGGTATGGTAGTAGGTGCCAGAAGCATTGTTTTATCAAGAATTGCAACACAGCTGTTTTTTCCATGCTCAACCGTTTTCCTTTTGTCTCAAGAATGGTCCACCACCCAAAGGACATTCAGCCAACTTGACTCAACTGTAGGAAGCATTGGAGTCATCATGAGCCAGCATCCCTGTGGAACGCTTTCGACACCTTGTAGAGTCCATGGCCCGACGAATGGAGGCTATTCTGACCGCAAAAGGGCACAACTCTTATTAGGAAGGTGTTCCAAATGTTTGGTATACTCAGTGTATACTATTGTAGGTGTAATGTTTTACTTCCTTTTATAAAAAAGCTCTACTGAAGTTCTATTTGGTTATTTTTCCTGACCAGGAGAAAATGGACCAGCTGCTGCACATGATCCAGAGTGCAGATCCAACAGACAACCAGTCTGATGCCTGTGAGCTGCTGCAGCTAGAGGGTGAGACCAACTTACTAATTCTTACAGCTAGACTGACTTACGATTAACTTACTGAACAACTATTACTAAATAACAAATTCTTACAGCTAAAGGGTAATACTGATTTAATAAACAACTATTACTAACTCTTTCAGCTAGAGGGTAAGATTGACTTACTGAACAACTATTACTAACAGCTAGTTAGTTAGTCATTCTTGCCCTCTAGCTGTGAGTTACTTAGTCATTCTTACCGTCTATCTAATCAAACAGCTAGAGGGAAATGCTCACTTAATAAACAACTATTACTAACTCTTACAGCTAGAGGGTAAGATTGACTTACTGAACAACTATTACTAACTAACCTTTACAGTTAGAGGGGATAAGACCTACTAACCAAAACAGCTTGAGGGTAAGACTAACTCTTAAAGCTAAATGCTAAGTCTATCCATCTATCTATCTCTGTCTCTTACAGCTAGAGGTTAAGACTGACTAACTAATAGGTATGTAACAATTCACCGATGCGCATCAGTCACTGATTTCAATGTTTAAGATGGTTTGTGGACCCCAAAACCGATTCAAACATTACGAATTTCAAATTCACCAACATTTTTGGCTCATATTACTTTCTTCCTTACAAAAATACCTGATCTCCTCTGGTGTCTAGCTAAGCATTTAACTGTGTTGACAGTCATTGATCTACAAGTAATTTTGCATGCAGAACAACCTAGGGAAAATCAGTAGCCTCGTCAAACTGCGCACTGTGCCCAGATCCGCGCTGCGAAAGCGAGTAGGGCCTGATCTTACACAGCACCTTCAGCATTCAAATGCTAAAATGGCTTGCCCAATATTCGTCTTTATTGGTTGAGTGATAACCTATGTTATTTTACCAGAATAAAAGTAAGCTACCGGAAACAACTGATCTGGCTATTCCTGTTTTACGTGGCTTACAATAGTTTATTTACATTGTTCAGGTTCACCATCAGCAATAGTTTTGTTAAAATAAAATGGTGTATATGGTCATTTTTAGATATACAGGGTAAAGTTTATATTTTCGTAACGAGGAATCGCTTTTACGAGGCCAAAGCTGGAATACAAAAGAAGCTCACGAAACACTTCCAAATGGTCAAAACAATTTTGTTTTGAGATGGGGATGAAATCGAATGTTGTGCTATATATTAATTTGCTATGTCATAGCTAATTAAAACGATAAATATTGATTCATTAGCAGCTCAAACATTTAATCTGCAAAAATGACAAGTTAATTAGTGGGTGATGGTGATTTCAGAAACATAGTAGGGGGAAAAAAACAGGCTACACCCCCCCACCTCCCTAGTGGGGTGGTAGAGGTCTCGTCTCCCTTATGGCTCAGCTCATAGTACATACATCATTTACACACACACACCCATAGTAAATACACCATAGACATACAGTGCCTTCGGAAGGTATTCAGACCTCTTCACTTTGTTACAGCTTTATTCTAAAATGGATTGAATAGTTTTTTTTCCCTCATCAATCTACACACAATATCCGATAGTGACAAAGCAAAAACAGGTTTAGAAATGTTTGCCAATTTTATTTTAAAAAATGTAAAACTGAAATATCACATTTACATAAGTTGAAGCACTTTTGGCATCAAGTCTTCTTGGGTGTGATGCTACAAGCTTGTCACACTTGTATTTGGAGAGTCCCTGCCACTGACAAAACATCGCCACAGCATGATACTGCCACAGCCATGCTTCACCATAGGGATGGTGCCATGTTTCCTCCAGACGTGACGCTTGGCATTCAGGCCAAAGAGTTCAATCTTGGTTTCATCAAACCAGAGAATCTTGTTTCTCATGGTCTGATAGTCCTTTAGGTGCCTTTTTACTGAGGAGTGGCTTCCATCTGGCTGCTCTACCATAAAGACCTGATTGGTGGAGTGCTGCAGAGATGGTTGTCCTTCTGGAAGGTCCTCTCATCTCCACAGAGAAATTCTAGAGCTCCAACAGAGTGACAATTGGGTTCTTGGTCACCACCCTGACCAAGGCCCTTCTCCCCTGATTACTCAGTGTGGCTGGGCGGCCAGCTCTAGGAAGAGTCTTGGTGGTTCCAAGCTTATTCTGTTTAAGAATGATTGAGGCCATTGTGTTCTTGGGGACCTTCATTGCTGCAGAAATGATGCCCTTCCTCAGATCTGTGCCTAGACTCCAATCAAGTTGTAGAAACATCTCAAGGATGGTCAATGAAAACAGGATGCACCTGAGCTGAAGTTAGAGTCTCATAGCAAAAAGTCTGAATAATTATGTAATTAAGTTATTTCTGTCTAGATTTTATAAACAGTGACACTGAAATTACAGAAAATATTAATTATGACCACTTCCTTCCATTTCAATATTCGATAAAGGTGTTGATTTAATTTAACAATATTTTCTCATCTTTTTCACCAAACAATGGAGAGTTATCTAATTACAAGGGGGCTAATAGTGATCTGATTCCGTAAACTAGGCGTATGTCGCAAGTCACGACTTCACAGGAGAGCTGTTTGAACGCAAAAAAGACATTTTTACCAAAATGTTTTTTTTTTTGCAGAATTTAAAAAAAAATATATCTTTTTTATTTCACCGTTATTTAACCAGGTAGGCAAGTTGAGAACAAGTTCTCATTTACAATTGCGACCTGGCCAAGATAAAGCAAAGCAGTTTGACACAAACAACGACACAGTTACACATGGAGTAAAACAAACACACAGTCAATAATACAGTATAAACAAGTCTATATACGATGTGAGCAAATGAGGTGAGATAAGGAAGGTAAAGGCAAAAAAAAAGGCCATGGTGGCAAAGTAAATACAAAATAGCAAGTAAAACACTGGAATGGTAGATTTGCAGTGGAAGAATGTGCATAGTAGAAATAAAAATAATGGGGTACAAAGGAGCAAAATAAATAAATAAATGAATTAAATACAGTAGGGAAAGAGGTAGTTGTTTGGGCTAAATTATAGGTGGGCTATGTACAGGTGCAGTAATCTTTGAGCTGCTCTGACAGTTGGTGCTTAAAGCTAGTGAGGGAGATGAGTGTTTCCAGTTTCAGAGATTTTTGTAGTTCGTTCCAGTCATTTGCAGCAGAGAACTGGAAGGAGAAAATATTTATAAAAAAAATAAAAATAGAATGACTAGAACTTGTCCCAACACTTCCAGACGAAGCATGCAGAGAAATATAGGAATATGTCTTCTGAGCAGAGGGCAATTGCATCAAAAGAGTTGCTTTCTCAGTTGCAAAAGCAGCAAGGAGTTTTCACAAAACTGCATTCAGCAAACATAATTGCGATAGCTAGATATGTACTGTCCCACAAAATTGCTAAACATAGAAAGCCATTCGCTGAGTTAGAATTCATTAAAGAATGTTTAATTGACTCTGCAGTAATACTTTGCCCTGACAAGAAAGCTGTTTGAAAATTGGGATTATAAATAATTAAGAATTAATTATAAATAATAAAGAGGGGACAAAACACACATTACGACAAGAGATAACACTACATAAAGAGAGACCTAAGACAATAACATAGTAAGGCAGCAACACATGACAACATAGTAAGGCAGCAACACATGACAACACAGCATGGTAGCAACACAACATGACAACAACATGGTAGCAGCACAAAACATGGTACAAACATTATTTGGCACAGACAACAACACAAAGGGCAAGAAGGTAGAGACAACAATACATCACGCAAAGCAGCCACAACTGTCAGTAGGAGTGTCCATGACTGAGTCTTTGAATAAAGAGATTGAGATAAAACTGTCCAGTTTGAATGTTGTTTGCAGCTCATTCCAGTCGCTAGCTGCAGCAAACTGAAAAAGGAGTGACCCATGGATGTGTGCTTTGGGGACCTTTAACATAATGTGGCTGGCAGAGCTGGTGTTGTATGTGGAGGATGAGCGGGAGAAACATCGGGGTTAGTCGCATTAGAAGGGGTGGGAGATGAGGAAATGTTGGACAGTCAAGGCGGCATGGCTGAGTCAAATAGGAATCCTGACTTAATGAAGTGGTGATTAAAGAGCTCAGCCATGTGCTTCTTGTCAGTAACAACCACATCAACATTAAGGGACATGGGCAGTTGTGAGGAGGAGAGTTTATTCTTCAGGTCTTTAACCATTTCCCAGAACTTCTTGAGGTTAGACCCACAGAGAGAGAACTGCTTCTTAAAGTATCTACATTTCGCCTTCCGGATAGCCTGAGTGCACTTGTTCCTCATTTGCCTGGACGAGAACCAGTCATTCTGAGTATGCGTTTGCTGAGCCTTTCGCCAATGCAATTCTTGAGGTGGAGTAACTCTGCAAGATCACGGTCGAACCAGGGGCTGAACCTGTTTTTAATTCAAATTTTCTTTATGGGGGCGTGTTTGTTAACAATACCATTGGAAATATTAAAAAAGAAGGTCCAAACGTCAAGCTGATTCTATACCATTTTACAGAGACCAGGTCATGAAGGAAGGCTTGCTCATTAAAGTTTTTTTAGCAATCGTCTATGACAAATCAGGACAGGTCGTTTCACTGAGCAGCCATTACAAACACAGGCTAAGAATGACTAACTCTTACAGCTAGAGGGTTAGTTAGCTAGTTTGTCATTCTTACCCAACTAACACACTAGCTGTAAGAGTTAGTTAGTAAGACTGACTAACTCTTACAGCTAAACTGTAAGAATGACTAACTCCTACAGCTAGAGGCTAAGACTGACTGACTAACTCTTGCATCTAGTGGGTAAGACTGAATAACTACTGTCATTAATTATTTATTTAACCCGTTTCTTAATTAAAACACTGGTTGCATTTAGAATGCACTATACAGTTACAAAACATTACATAACATTGTTTCTTGTTCTGCTAAGGTGCCTGCAACCAGATGTGTCCCCTCATTGATCAGAAGCTTGAGAGCACTGACAGGTACGGTATTCAGCTTACACCTTGCTGACTGACTAGTTGACTGACTGGTTGCTTGGCTGACTGACTGGTTGCTTGGCTGACTGACTGGTTGCTTGGCTGACTGACTGGTTGCTTGGCTGACTGACTGGTTGCTTGGTTGGTTGACCGACTGACTGACTGACTCCTGTGTTTCAGGAAGCATTCAGAGCTGTCAGAGCTGAATGTGAAGTTGATGGAGGCTCTGTCTCTTTATGCTAAGCTTATGAATGAGGACTATGCCATGTACACAAAGCTACAGACCCAGCAGTACTACATGCATCAATCTGCCAACACAGCACAACAGGTAGGTCACTCATCTCTCTCTATTTCTTGCCCTCTCTCGTTCTTTCTCAAAATGCGGCCACCAATGCACGGTAGAAAGATAAAAATGTATTGCTGGTTCCCGAGTGGTGCAGTGGTCTAAGGCACTGCATCTCAGTGCAAAAGGAGTCACTCAGTCCCTGGTTTGAATCCAGGCAGTATCAAATCCGGCCGTGATTGAGAGTCCCATAGGGCGGTGCACAATTGGCCCAGCATCTTCCGGGTTTGGCCGGGGTAGGCCGTCATTGTAAATAAGAATTTGTTCTTAACTGACTTGCCTAGTTAAAATATAGGTTCAATTAAACACATTTTATAAATGTATTTTAAACATTGTTGAACGAAAACAGTTTTCTCTAAGGAAAAGAGGGGGAGTTGGCTACAGAACCTGTATACGAAAGGCAGTGGTAACGTGGGAGGGTTGAGAGAGACTACAGAACCTGTATATGAAAGGCAGTGGTAATGCGGGAGGGTTGAGAGAGACTACAGAACCTGTATATGAAAGGCAGTGGTAATGTGGGAGGGTTGAGAGAGACTACAGAACCTGTATATGAAAGGCAGTGGTAACGTGGGAGGGTTGAGAGAGACTACAGAACCTGTATATTTTAATTTGGTAAATCAGCTTGTTTCTTAACCAGGCACTAGAAGGCTGGTGGTGACTGGTTAGCTACAGGGAAGTAATTACTGACTTAGCAGACGACCACCACCAGTTTGTGATAGTAGTAAGGATGAAATACAGCTACTTGACAAGACCACCTTCAACTTTTTAATGAGGTAACTTTTGGTCTATACGTTTGGTATTCAGAACCCTTGACTTGTTCCACATTTTGTTCTTATTAGAGGTCGACCGAATATGATTTTTCAACGCCGATACCGATTATTGGAGGACCAAAAAAGGCCAATACCGATTCATCGGCTGATTTTAAATAAATATATATATATTTATTATTTATTTATTTGCAATAATGACAATTACAACAATACTGAATGAACACTTATTTTTAACTTCATATAATACATCAATAAAAATCAATTTAGCCTCAAATAAATAATGAAGCATGTTCAATTTGATTTAAATAATGCAAAAACAAAGAAGAAAGTAAAAGTGCAATATGTGCCATGTAAAAAAGGTAAAGTTTAAGTTCCTTGCTCAGAACATGAGAACATATGAAAGTTGGTGGTTCATTTTAACATGAGACTTCAATATTCCAAGATAAGAGGTTTTCGGTTGTAGTTAATATAGTATTTATAGGACTATTTCTCTCTATACCATTTGTATTTCAAATACCTTTGACTATTGGATGTTATTATAGGCACTTTAGTATTGCCAGTGTTACAGTATAGCTTCCGTCCCTCTCCTCGCCCCTACCTGGGCTTGAACCAGGAACACATCGACAACAGCCACACTCGAAGCAGCGTCGCTCCACAAAAGCCGCAGGCCTTGCAGAGCAAGGTGAATAACTACTCCAAGTCTCAGAGCGAGTGACGTTTGAAATGCTATTAGCACACACCCAGCTAACTAGCTAGCCATTTCACATCGGTTACACCAGCCATTAGGCTGATAGGCTTGAAGTCATAAACAGAGCTGTGCTTGCGAAGAGCTGCTGGCAAAACGCAGGAAAGTGTTGTTTGAATGAATGCTTACGAGCCTGCTGCTGCCTACCATCGCTCAGGCAGGCTGCTCTATCAAATCATAGACTTAATTATAACATAAAACACAGAAATACGAGCCTTTGGTCATTAATACTGTCAAATCCAGAAACTATCATCTCGAAAACAAAACTTTTTTTATTTCAGTGAAATACGGAACCGTTCGGTATTTTATCTAACGGG
The DNA here is from genome assembly GCF_018296145.1 of Oncorhynchus tshawytscha. Classification (NCBI taxonomy): domain Eukaryota; kingdom Metazoa; phylum Chordata; class Actinopteri; order Salmoniformes; family Salmonidae; genus Oncorhynchus; species Oncorhynchus tshawytscha. The sequence goes on along the minus strand of NC_056438.1, from coordinate 81,136,748 downwards.
TGGCATCCCTAAGTCTAAATATTCTTGTTACATTGCACAACCTTCAATGTTATGTCATAATTACGTAACATTCTGGCAAATTAGTTCGCAATGAGCCAGGCTGCCCAAACTGTTGCATATACCCTGACTCTGCGTGCAATGAACTCAAGAGAAATTAAACAATTTCACCTGGTTAATATTGCCTTCTAACCTGGATTTCTTTTAGCTAAATATGCAGGTTTAAAAATATATACTTCTGTGTATTGATTTTAAGAAAGGCATTGGTGTTTATGGTTAGGCACAGTCATCCAAAGATTGTGCTTTTTCCGCAATTGTGCTTTTGTTAAATCATCCCCCAGCGTTGCATCGATTATATGCAACGCAGGACGCGCTAGATAAATGAGTAATATCATTAACCATGTGTAGTTATAACTAGTGATTATGATTGATTGTTTTTTTTATAAGATAAGTTTAATGCTAGCTAGCAACTTACCCTGGCCTCTACTGCATTCGCGTAACAGGCAGGCTCCTCATGGAGTGCAATGAGAGGCAGGTGGTTAGAGCGTTGGACTAGGTAACTGTAAGGTCCCATGATTGGATCCCCAGAGCTGACAAGGTGAAAATCTGTCATCCTGCCCAAGAAAATTGTGCTGTCTGGTTTGCTTAATATTAGGAAGTTGAAAATATTTCTACTTTTGATACTTAAGTGTTTGTGTGTGTGTGTGTGTGTGTGTGTGTGTGTGTGTGTGTGTATATATACACACACAAACACACACACACACACTCACACAGTGGGGAGAACAAGTATTTGATACACTGCCGATTTTGCAGGTTTTCCTACTTACAAAGCATGTAGAGGTCTGTCATTTTTATCATAGGTACACTTCAACTGTGAGAGACAATCTAAAACAAAAATCCAGAAAATCGCATTGTATGATTTTTAAGTAATTCATTTGCATTTTATTGCATGACATAAGTATTTGATCACCTACCAACCAGTAAGAATTCCGGCTCCCACAGACCTGTTAGTTTTTCTTTAAGAAGCCCCCTGTTCTCCACTCATTACCTGTATTAACTGCACCTGTTTGAACTCGTTACCTGTGTAAAAGACACCTGTCCACACACTCAATCAAACAGACTCCAACCTCTCCACAATGGCCAAGACCAGAGAGCTGTGTAAGGACATCAGGGATAAAATTGTAGACCTGCACAAGGCTGGGATGGGCTACAGGACAATAGGCAAGCAGCTTGGTGAGAAGGCAACAACTGTTGGCGCAATTATTAGAAAATGGAAGAAGTTCAAGATGACGGTCAATCACCCTCGGTCTGAGGCTCCATGCAAGATCTCACCTCGTGGGGCATAATCATGAGGAAGGTGAGGGATCAGCCCAGAACTACACGGCATGACCTGGTCAATGACCTGAAGAGAGCTGGGACCACAGTCTCAAAGAATTAGTAACCATTAGTAACACACTACGCCGTCATGGATTAAAATTCTGCAGCGCACGCAAGGTCCCCCTGCTCAAGCCAGCACATGTCCAGGCCCGTCTGAAGTTTGCCAATGACCATCTGGATGATCCAGAGGAGGAATGGGAGAAGGTCATGTGGTCTGATGAGACAAAAATAGAGCTTTTTGGTAAAAACTCCACTCGCCGTGTTTGGAGGAAGAAGAAGGATGAGTACAACCTCAAGAACACCATCCCAACCGTGAAGCATGGAGGTGGAAACATCATTCTTTGGGGATGCTTTTCTGCAAAGGGGACAGGATGACTGCACCGTATTGAGGAGAGGATGGATGGGGCCATGTATTGCGAGATCTTGGCCAACAACCTCCTTCCCTCAGTAAGAGCATTGAAGATGGGTCGTGGCTGGGTCTTCCAGCATGACAACGATCCGAAACACACAGCCAGGGCAATTATGGAGTGGCTCCGTAAGAAGCATCTCAAGGTCCTGGAGTAGCCTAGCCAGTCTCCAGACCTGAACCCAATAGAAAATCTTTGGAGGGAGCTGAAAGTCCGTATTGCCCAGCGACAGCCCCGAAACCTGAAGGATCTGGAGAAAGTCTGTATGGAGGAGTGGGCCAAAATCCCTGCTGCAGTGTGTGCAAACCTGGTCAAGAACTACAGGAAACATATGATCTCTGTAAATGCAAACAAAGGTTTCTGTACCAAATATGAAGTTCTGCTTTTCTGATGTACCAAATACTTATGTTAATGTAACGGTTGTCATCATTGGAAGGAGAGGACCCGAAGCGCAGCGTGGTAAGTGTTCATCCTTTTTTTAAATCAAACTGAACACTTTACAAATACAAAATAACAAAATGAAAACCGAAACAGTTCTATCTGGTAGACACGCAGACTGAAAATAACCACCCACTAAACACAAAAGGAAAACAGGCTACCTAAATATGGTTCTCAATCAGGGACAACGATAGACAGCTGCCTCTGATTGAGAACCATATCAGGCCAAACACAGAAATAGAAAATATAGAAATACTAAGACTGCCCACCCCCACTCACGCCCTGACCATACTAAATAAAGACAAAACAAAGGATTCAAGGTCAGAACGTGACAGTACCCCCCCCCCTCCCCCCCTGCCAAAGGTGCGGACTCCAGCCGCAAAACCTGAACCTATAGGGGAGGGTCTGGGTGGGCGTCTGTCCACGGTGGCGGCTCTGGCGCGGGACATGGACCCCACTTCACCACAGTTTTTCTCCGCCTCATTGTCCGCTTCCGTGGCCTCGTACGAGCGGCGACCCTCGCAGCCGACCTCTGACTGGGGACCCCAGAAATGGGTCCCGAACAGGCGGGAGGCTCCGGCGGCGCCGGGCAGGCGGGAGCACCTGTAGGGAGAAGACTGAGAGACAGCCTGGTGCAGGGGGCTGCCACCGGAGGGCTGGTGCGTGCAGGCGCACTGGAGCTCTTGAGCACCAAGCCTGCCCAACCTTACCTGGTTGAATGCTCCCCGTAGCCAGGCCAGTGCGGCGAGGTGGAATAGCCCGCACTGGGCTGTGCTGGCGAACCGGCTGGTGCCATGTACGCCGGCCCAAGGAGATGCACTGGAGACCAGATGCGTAGAGCCGGCTTCATGGCACCTGGCTCGATGCCCACTCTAGCCCGGCCGATACGAGGAGCTGGAATGTAGCGCAACGGGCTATGCACAAGCACCGGGGACACCTTGCGTACCACCGCATAACACGGTGCCTGCCCGGTCCCTCTCGCTCTCCGGTAAGCATGGGGAGTTGGCTTAGGTCTCCTACCTGACTTAGCCACACTCCCCGTGTGCCCCCCCCAAGAAATGTTTGGGGCTTCCTCTCGGGTTTCCAGCCGCGCTGCCGTGCTTCCTCCTCATACCAGCGCCTCTCCGCTTTCGCTGCCTCCAGCTCTGCTTTAGGGCGCCAATATTCCCCTGCTTGTGTCCAGGTCCCTTGCCGCCCAGAATCTCCTCCCAAGTCCATCTCTCCAGGTTTCGCTGCCTATCCTGCTGCTGCTGCCTCTACGGGGAGTGTGGCCAAGACTATAGAAAAAAATTGTAGACCTCCACCAAATATGGTTCATCCTTGGGAGCAATTTCCAAACGCCTGAAGGTACTACGTTCATCTTTACAAACAATATTACGCAAGTATAAACACCGTGGGACCACGCAGCCGTCATACCACTCAGGAAGGAGACACATTCTGTCTCCTAGAGATGAATGTACTTTGGTGCGAAAAGTGCAAATCAATCCCAGAACAACAGCAAAGGACCTTGTTTTAGATTAACTGTCTTCAAAGTAATGACTCGGGACGTCGGGTTTGATATGAAAGCTTCTTTTAGTAATAATACTTGTTCACGTTACATTTAACAACTTTAGATTCTACAGAGAAATGCAGGTAAGATGCTAGCGGAAAATCAGCTTTATCACTTTGCACCTGCACCTAACTGGCACGTTATCTCTCTCATTCGCAAGGCATTCTGGAACTTGCAGTCAAAAGCGTAATTCAATACTAACCAATACAATTCAATACTAACCAATACAATTACATATGTAAATAACTGTAAAGAAATATCTTCAGATACAGCTCTATGAATTAACATAAACATTAACTCTAACACATTCAAGTTACAACACCTTGTGAAGATGCTGGAGGAAACCGGTACAAAAGTATCTATATCCACAGTGAAACGAGTCCTATATCGACATAACCTGAAAGGCCGCTCAGCAAGGATGAAGCCACTGCTCCAAAACCGCCATAGAAAATCCAGACTACAGTTTGCAACTGCACATGGGGACAAATATTGTACTTTTTGCAGAAATGTCTTCTGGTCTGATGAAACAATAATAGAACTGTTGGGCCATAATGACCATCGTTATGTTTGGAGGAAAAAGGGGGAGACTTGCAAGCCGAAGAACACCATCCAAACCGTGAAGCACAGAATCCAATAAAATGTTATTTGTCACATACACATGGTCAGCAGATGTTAATGAGAGTGTAGCGAAATGCTTGTGCTTCTAATTCCGACCATGCAGTAATATCTCAAATGTAATCTAACCTAACAATTTCACAACTACCTTATACACACAAGTGTAAAGGAATTAATAAGAATATGTACAAAACAAATATGAATGAGTGATGGCCGAACGGAATAGGCAAGATGTAGTAGATGGTATAGAGTACAGTATATACATATGAGATGAGTTTGTAAACATTATATAAAGTTGCATTGTTTAAAGTGGCTAGAGATGAGTCCGTATGTTGGCAGCAGCCACTCAATGTTAGTGATGGCTGTTTAACAGTCTGATGTCTTTGAGATAGAAGATGTTTTTCAGTCTCTCGGTCCCAGCTTTGATGCACCTGTACTGACCTCACCTTCTGGATGATAGCGGGGTGAACAGGCAGTGGCTCGGGTGGTTGTTGTCCTTGATGATCTTTTTGGCCTTCCTGTGACATCGGGTGGTGTAGGTGTCCTGGAGGGCAGTTTGCCCCTGGTCCGGTGATGTTGTGCAGACCTCACTACCCTCTGGAGAGCCTTACGGTTGTGGGAGGAGCAGTTGCCGTACCAGGTGGTGATGCAGCCCGACAGGATGCTCTCGATTGTGAATCTGTGACAAGCTGAATTTCTTCAGCCGCCTGAGGTTGAAGAGGCGCTGCTGCGCCGCCTTCACCACGCTGTCTGTATGTGTGGACCATTTCAGTTTGTCCGTGATGTGTACGCCGAGGAACTTAACTTTCCACCTATTCCAGTACTGTCCCGTCGATGTAGATAGGGTGCTGCTCCCTCTGCTGTTTTCTGAAGTCCACAGTCCTCTCCTTTGTTTTGTTGACATTGAGTGTGAGGTTATTTTCCTGACACCACAATCCGAGGGCCCTCACCACCTCCCTGTAGGCCATCTCGTCATTGTTCGTAATCAAGCCTACCACTGTAGTGTCGTCTGCAAACTTGATGATTGAGTTGGAGGCGTGCATGGCCACGCAGTCATGGGTGAACAGGAAGTACAGGAGAGGGGATGCTTTGCTGCAGGAAGGACTGGTGCACTTCACAAAATAGATGTCATCATGAGGCAGGAAAATTACGTGGATATAGTGAAGCAACATCTCAAGACATCAGTCAGGAAGTTAAAGCTTGGTCGCAAATGGGTCTTCCAAATGGACAATGACCCCAAGCATACTTTCAAAGTTGTGGCAAAATGGCTTAAGGACAACAAAGTCAAAGTATTGGAGTGGCCATCACAAAGCCTTGACCTCAGTCCTATAGAAAATGTGTGGGCAGAACTGCAAAGGCGTGTGTGAGCAACTAGGCTTATAAACCTGAATCAGTTACACCAGCTCTGTCAGGAGGAATGGGCCAAAATTCACCCAACTTATTGGGGGAAGCTTGTGGAAGGCTACCCCGAAACGTTTGCCCAAGTTAAACAATTTAAAGGCAATGCTACCAAATACTAATTGAGTGTATGTTAACTTCTGACCCACTGGGAATGTGATGAAAGAAATAAAATCTGAAAAAAATTCTCTCTCCTATTATTTGGAGGTTTCACATTCTTAAAATAAAGTGGTGATTCTAACTGACCTTAGAAAGGTAATTTTTACTAGGATTACATTTCAGGAATTGTGAAAAACTGAGTTTAAAGGTGTTTGGCTAAGGTGTATGTAAACTTCCGACTTCAACTGTCTATATATATATATCTCTCTAGTATTCTGTGTTTGTTCCCCCAGGTGTACCCGGGTCAGTCTGGAGGGTCCTATGGGATGAGCGGTCCAGGAGGGGTTCAGCAGGGATACAGTGTTTCTCTGGAGCAGCTACAGACTGGCCAGCCAGCACCCAGGTGACTGTCCTAACAACCATTCACACACACACCTAACCCTAAAGGGATCTTCACAAATGGAGCTGATGGAAGTCCGTTTGGTTTGCGTTCCAAAAATTCAACCGCACAAATATACATAGAACTACATAGAGAGCGATGCTAACAGACATCCGTCAGCTCCGTTTGGGTGGACTTTACCTACTGTAGATCCTTTAACCTGCTGTGTGTGTGTTCTAGTGATCTCCATATGTACATGGGCCAGCCTCCAGTCTACAGTCCAGCTGCAGAGGGCTTGTCCTACCAGCCTCCAGCCAATCAGCCATCCGGCTACAGCTCCATCCCCAACCCTGGCCAGAGCCTTCCACACCCACCTGACACACAGCAGCACCCCTACCCCGAGAAGGCTCTTCTATAGAAAACACTACGCAACGCTACGCCATGCTACACGCTACTACACACCATGCCACGCTACTACACGCCACGCGCACACATTACGCACCCACACTGCAAACTACACACGCCACGCACCCACACTGCAAACTACACACGCCACGCACCCACACTGCAAACTACACACGCCACGCACCCACACTGCAAACTACACACGCCACGCACCCACACTGCAAACTACACACGCCACGCGCCCACACTGCAAACTACACACGCCACGCGCCCACACTGCAAACTACACACGCCACGCGCCCACACTGCAAACTACACACGCCACGCGCCCACACTGCAAACTACACACGCCACGCGCCCACACTGCAAACTACACACGCCACGCGCCCACACTGCAAACTACACACGCCACGCGCCCACACTGCAAACTACGCACCCACACTGCAAACTACACACGACACGCACCCACACTGCAAACTACACACGACACGCACCCACACTGCAAACTACACACGCCACGCACCCACACTGCAAACTACACACGCCACGCACCCACACTGCAAACTACACACGCCACGCGCCCACACTGCAAACTACACACGCCACGCGCCCACACTGCAAACTACGCACCCACACTGCAAACTACACACGCCACGCGCCCACACTGCAAACTACACACGCCACGCACCCACACTGCAAACTACACACGCCACACACCCACACTGCAAACTACACACGCCACGCCCACACTGCCCACCCACACTGCAAACTACACACGCCACGCGCCCACACTGCAAACTACACACGCCACGCACCCACACTGCAAACTACGCACCCACACTGCAAAATACACACCCACACTACACACGCCACACAAACACTACAAATTACACACACAAGTACACATTTACAGATACACAAGTAGACATGGACACATTCTGCATACTCTGCCATTTCATCTCTCTCTGTCATTTCCTCTGTCTCTCGCTCTCTGTCTCTCGCTCTCTGTCTCTCGCTCTCTGTCTCTCGCTCTCTGTCTCTCGCTCTCTGTCTCTCGCTCTCTGTCTCTCGCTCTCTGTCTCTCGCTCTCTGTCTCTCGCTCTCTGTCTCTCGCTCTCTGTCTCTCGCTCTCTGTCTCTCGCTCTCTGTCTCTCGCTCTCTGTGTCATTTAATCTGTCACTCACCCTAAAAGAGCAGAACCATGAAGCCCGTCCAGCATATGAACAGACAGTGATGTTCCACATCATGAAGAGAAGCAGCAACTTGTTTAACTTTTCTTTTTTAAAGGAAACTGACAATGTTATGCTACTTCATTCTTTCTTGTCATTGCATCGTTTTAGAAATACTAAAGATGAGAAAATAGTGAAACAGGCAGACATTGTTTAAATGTACTGTACTGGTGATGTACTACAGTGCATTCGGGAAAGTATTCAGGCCCCCCGACATTTTCCACATTTTGTTAAGTTACAGCCTTATTCTAAAATTGATTAAATTACTTTTTCCCCTCATCAATCTACACACAATACCCCATAATGACAAAGTATAAACAGGTTTTTAGAAAACTTTGCAAATTTATTTTAAAAAATAAAAAGAGAACTTATTTACATAAGTATTCAGACCTTTTGCTATGAGACTCGAAATTGAGCTCAGGTGCATCCTGTTTCAGTTGATCATCCTTGATGTTTCGACAACTTGATTGGAGTCCAAATACAATTGATTGGCCATGATTTGGAAAATACACACCTGTCTATATAATGGTCCCACAGTTGACAGTGCATGTCAGAGCAGAAACCAAGCCATGAGGTGGAAGGAATTGTCTGTGAAGCTCTGAGACAGGATTGTGTTGAGACACAGATCTGGGGAAGGGTACCAAAACATTTCGGCAGCATTGAAGATCCCCAAGAACACAGTGGCCTCCATCATTTTTAAATGGAAGAAGTTTGGAACCACCAAGACTTCCTAGAGCTGGCTGTCTGGCCAAACTGAGGAATCGGGGAGAAGTGCCTTGGTCTGGGAGGTGACCAAGAACCCAATGGTCACTCCGACAGAGCTCCAGAGTTCCTCTGTGGAGATGGGAGAACCTTCCAGAAAAACAACTGTCTCTGCAGCACTCCACCAATCAGGCCTTTATAGTAGAGTTGCCGGACCGAAGCCACTCAGTAAAATGACAGCCCACTTGGAATTTGCCAAAAGGACTCTGACCATGATAAACAAGATTTTCTGGTCCGATGAAACAAAGATTGAACTCTTTGCCTGAATGCCAAGCGTCACATCTGGAGGAAACCTGGCACCATGCAGCAGGGACTGGGAGACTAGTCAGGATCGAGGAAAAGATGAATGGAGCAAAGTACAGAGATGAAAACCTGCTCCAGAGTGCTCAGGTCCTCAGACTGGGGTGAAGATTCACCTTCCTACAGGACAATGACCCTAAGCACACAGCCAAGACAACGCAGGAGTGGCTTCAAGGCAAGTCTCTGAATGTCCTTGAGTGGCCAGTCAGAGCCCGGACTTAAACCCAATCGAACATCTGAAGACCTGAAAACGGCTGTGCAGCGACGCTCCCCATCCAGATTGAGAGGATCTGCAGAGAAGAATGGGATAAACTCCCCAAATACATGTATGCCAAGCTTGTAGAGTCATACCCAAGAACACTTGAGGCTGTAATCAATGCTATAAGTGCTTCAACAAAGCACTGAGTAAAGAGTCTGAATACACAGTTTCTTCTTTGTCATTAGGGGGTATTGTGTGTAGATTGATGAGAAGAAAAAAAAAGATGTAATCTGTTTTATAAAAAGGTTGTAACAACAAAATGTGAAAAAAGTGAAGGGGTCTGAATACTTTCCGAATGCACTGTATATTTTATACTAGTGAGACATGCTGTACTAGCCATATGAAATGGTCTAGTACATTTATACTCCACTGGTACTATATACTGTACTATTCATATGATATAGTATAGTACATATATTCTGTACTGGTGACACATACTGAACTAGTCATATGATATAGTATAGTACATATGTACTATATCATATGACTAGTGCAGTAAAAATATATACATGCATACATACACACTACATGACCTAAAGTATGTGGACACTTGTTCCCTCGAACATCTCATTCCAAGCTCATGGGCATTAATATGGAGTTGGTCCCCCGTTTGCTGCAATAACAGCCTCTACTCTTCTGGCTTTCCACTAGATGTTGGAACATTGCTGCAGGGACTTGCTTCCATTCAGCCACAAGCGCATTATTGAGGTCGGCACTGATGTTGGGCGATTAGGCCTGGCTCACAGTCGGGGTTCCAATTAATCCCAAAAGTGTTCGATGGGTTTGAGGTCAGGGCTCTGCAGGCCAGTCAAGTTCTTCCACACCGTTCTCGACAAACCTTTTCTGTATGGACCTTGCTTTATCCACGGGGGCATTGTCATGCTGAAACATGAAAGCGCCTTCCCCAAACTGTTGCCACAAAGTTGGAAGCACAGAATCGTCTAGAATGTCATTGTATGCTGCAGCGTTGATTTCCCTTCACTGGAACGAAGGAGCCCGAACCATTATTCCTCCTCCAACCAACTTTTCAGTTGACACTATGCATTCGGGCAGCTGTTTTTGCTCCTAGAAGTTTCCACTTCACACTAACACCACTTACAGTTGACCGGGGCAGCTCTAGCAGGGGAGAAATTTGAGGAAGTGACTTGTTGGAAATGTGGCATCCTATGACAGTGCTACGTTGAAAGTCACTGAGCTCTTCAGTAAGGCCGTTCTACTGCCAATGTTTGTCTATTGAGATTGCATGGCTGTGTGCTCAATTTTTCCACACCTGTAAGTAATGGGTGTGGCGGAAATAGCTGAATCCACTAGTTTGAAGGGGTATCCGCATATTTTTGTATATGTAGTGTGTGTACTGTACTGGTGATATGTACTGTGCTAGTAATATGATAGTGTGTGTATAATATAATGTACTAGTGAATGAGATAGTATATGTACTAGTAATATTATATAGTGTTTGTCTGTCCAGGTCTGATGGGGTGTGTGTGTGTTTCCCGAACAAAACAACAAGCAGCAATTGCCCCTGCTCTCCTGGACATGTGAACACATGTCCCTGGGGACATGAAGTACACTACTCTAGAGCAGAGCCTTATGAGGCAGCCCTATGAAGCTCGGGCCAAAGTACTGAACTATGTAGGGAATAGATTTCCATTTGAGATCCGCCTCTGGGGATCTGACTAATTCTGCTGTTGTCTTTAAGCTTCTCTTGCCAGTGTTAAATTGATAGTTTTTTTTATTGTGCGTTTTAATTTATATTTGATTATTGTTATGCTATTTTACATGCACAGTACTTTACAGAATTTGTCATGATAGAAAATGAATGTGATGTCCTTCCTGATTTTAGGTCTATATTTAAATAGCTCATAAGAAGTGTTCTCTCATTTTAACCCTTTAGATCCAGGAGCTGCTGTTCATCTCAATGTATTTATCTAACCTTAACTACCCCTTATAGACTGGCCTCTGACTGTATTTATCTGAAGTAGAACCGAGCAATAGGTCTGTGGATGAAGGTTATGTTTATACAACTAAAGAATCCTGTCATTTCAAGTCTGGGGAATGTCGTCTACTGTGTTGTCTTCTACTTCCCCCTAGCTCTGATCCATACTATCACTACGTTCTCTACTACCCCCCTAGCTCTGGTCTATACTGTCACTACATTATCTACTACCCCCTAGCTCTGGTCCATATTGTCACTACATCCTCTACTGCCCCCTAGCTCTGGTCTATACTGTCACTACATCCTCTACTGTCCCCTAGCTCTGGTCCATGCTGTCACTACATTCTCTACTGCCCCCTAGCTCTGGTCTATACTGTCACTACATCCTCTACTGTCCCCTACATCCTCTAGCTCTGGTCCATGCTGTCACTACATCCTCTACTGCCCCCTAGCTCTGGTCTATACTGTCACTACATCCTCTACTGCCCCCTAGCTCTGGTCTATACTGTCACTACATCCTCTACTGCCCCCTAGCTCTGGTCTATACATCCCTGATACTCGGAGCATGTAACAGACCTTAAGAGGATATAAAGCCCATTGGATCAACTGACAGTAAAGTGTAGCATCAATCTTCATGCCTGGTTTAACTGTCATTTAATAGGATCTCTGGGTTTACTTTTCAAACATGATAGTTGTAAAGGTTCTGTTAAATGTACCCAGCTGTTTAATATTTACTCTTTTAACCATGCTTATTCATTGGTATTCACAATAAAACTAAAAGCCAAATATCCAGAATATTGTGGTTTACTATATCATTTCTGTATGACTGGCTTTTCTTTTTACACTGATCATGTTCTGGGTTGATAGGTAATGTAGTTGACATGGGTAATGGTCTAGGTTGATAGGTAATGTAGTTGACATGGGTAATGGTCTAGGTTGATAGGCAATGTAGGTGACATGGGTAATGGTCTAGGTTGATAGGTAATGTAGTTGACATGGGTAATGTTCTAGGTTGATAGGTAATGTAGCTGACATGGGTAATGTTCTAGGTTGGGATATATAATCTAGTTGACACTGGTAATGTTCAACAATATTTTCCCCCTTAGTACAGTATGGGAGTGCTTCTTCTTGCGACCCCATAAAAAGTTGAGCGTGACTACCTTATTGCCTTAGTAATAAAAGTATACGATTTCCCGAGTCGTGTAAGCAGTGTTGGTGAGCAGAGTCCACAGGAGGGTTCACTGGTTTCTGCTCCAGTCAGAGAACAGGAGTAGTTTCAGAACAGACTGAGAATTGAAAGGGTTTCAGACCAGACTGGTGTTGAGTGAGAGGTTGATAAAGGAAGGGGCTGTATCTAAACCCTGGGGAACAAGGGTTAAAGACATGCCATCAGGGCGGATGATCAAGCTGGTGGTGTATGAGGTGTTACAGGTCGCTTGTCTCAGTGTTCCAATGTTCGTGGTGATGGAGAGGTTTGCTTCCCTGATGCTCCATGTCAGAGGAGATCTGACTGCCTATTGGTTGGTGGTAGCAGCTTCCATTGCCTACGTTACCTCTGTATCTCTGCTGGTCTGGGTTCCACTCCGGTACTTTGTCCTCAAGCAGCGCACGGTCATCACAGACATCACGCAGTGGTGAGTACATTACATTAGACAGTGTATTTGGAAAGTATTCAGACCTCTTCCCTTTTTCCACATTTTGTTACGGAACAGCCTTATTCTAAAATGTATTAAATGCGTTTTTCTCATCAATATACACACAATACCCCAAAATGACAAAGCGAAAGCAGATTTTTAGAGTTTTGTAAATGTATTAACGATAAAAAACACCTTATTTACATACGTATTTAGGCCATTTGCTATGAGACTCGAAATTGAGCTCAGGTGCATCTTGATCGTCATTGAGATATTTCCACAACTTGATTGGAGTCCACCTGTGGTAAATGCAGTTGATTGGACATGATTTGGAAGGGCACACACCTTTCTATGTAAGGTCCCACAGTTGTCAGAGCAGAAACCAAGCCATGAGGTCGAAGGAATTGTCTGTAGAGCTCAGAGACAGGATTGTGTTGTGGCACAGATTCTGGGGAAGGATACCAAAACATTTCTGCAGCATTGAAGGTACTAACGAACACAGTGGCCTCCATCATTCTTAAATGGAGTACGTTTGGAACCACCAAGACTCTTCCTGGAGCTGGCTGCCTAGCCAAACTGAGCAATCGGGGGAGAAGGGCCTTGGTCTGGAATGTGACCAAGAATCCGATGGTCACTCTGACAGAGCTCCAGAGTTCCCCCGTGGAGATGGGAGAACCTTCCAGAAGGACAACCATCTGTGCAGCACTCCACCAATCAGGCCTTAATGATAGAGTTGCCAGACGGAAGCCACTCCTCAGTAAAAGGCACATGACAGCCCACTTGGAGTTTGTCAAAAGGCACCTAAAGGACTCTGACCTTGAGAAACAAGATTCTCTGGTCTGATGAAACCAAGATTGAACTCTGGCCTGAATGCCAAGCGTCACATCTGGAGGAAACCTGACACCATCCCTATGGTGAAGCATTGTGGTGAAAGCATCATGCTGTGGGGATGTCCTTGAGTGGCCCAGCCAGAGCCCGGACTTGAACCCGATCAAACATCTCTGAAGAGACCTGAAAATAGCTGTGCAGTGACACTCCCCATCCAAACTGACACCCCTAATCAAATGTTCTAGCGTCTCTCCAGTGAGCCATGTTTCCGTGAAGCAAAGAACGTTAGTCTCTGATGTCCCTCTGGAATGCTACCCTTGCTCGGATTTCATCAACCTTGTTGTCAAGAGACTGGACATTGGCGAGAAGTATACTGGGGAGTGGTGCACAATGTACCCGTCTCCGGAGTCTGACCAGAAGACCGCTATGTTTCCCTCTTTTACGAAGTCGTTTTTTTGGGTCGCCGGCTGGGATCCATTCCGTTGTCCTGGGTGAAAGGCAGAACACAGGATCCGCTTCGCGAAAGTCATATTCTTGGTCGTACTGATGGTGAGTTGACGCTGCTCTTATATTCAGTGGTTCTTCTCGACTGTAATGAAACCTAAGATGCCCTGGGGTACTAATGTAAAAAAACAAACTGCATAGTTTCCTAGGAACGCGAAGCGAGGCGGCCATCTCTGTCGGCGCCGGAAGTAGTGTATATTATACATTACATTATACATTACATTATACATTACATTATACATTACATTATACATCACACTTTGCATTACATTATACATTATTATACATCACACTTTGCATTATACATTATTCATTATATTATACATGATTCAATATACATAACATATATATATATATATATATATATATATATATATATATATATGTATATATATTATACATTAATTATACATTACATTATATATTACATTTTCCTCTGTAGCTCAGTTGGTAGAGTCACTTGCAATGCCAGGGTTGCGGTATTGGAGGATTTGGATTGTAGTATGGCCTATGTCATTGACTAACATGCTGTTTTTCAGGAGACCAACAACATTGGCCTATGTGATTCTGTGCACATTACCATGCTTCTCTATTCTGATCGCCGGTTCCAAGGTAAAACATATTTTTATTTTTTTATATAAATGTCAGGGCATGTGTCACTTGACTTTGACTCTCTTGTGAGTGGAGTATGTGTGCACAGTGACCAAACACACACACTGGAACAGGATGTGATGGGGAGTCAGGTACTCACTAACAATCCTAAATACAACAGCTTAACTATTAACCTGATCCACGGTGGAATGAAGTAGGAATTCAAACACAAGGTTACGTCATGTCATTACAGTCTCACCCTGACCGTCTCACCCTGACCGTCTCACCTTAACCCTAATAACCAATACTTGGTCACAAAATATACCAGCTACATTCCTCTTTCATAGTATCTCCTTCGCTGATGTTCAGGACATTCAATGAGATCTTACTGACAAAATCTTATAACGAAGATTTTAGATTTTTCTATCTCATGAAGACGTTTTCCTGACGGCGTCTCTATGAAGACGTTTTCCTGACGGCGTCTCTATGAAGACGTTTTCCTGACGGCGTCTCTATGAAGACGTTTTCCTGACGGCGTCTCTATGAAGACGTTTTCCTGACGGCGTCTCTCTGAAGACGTTTTCCTGACGGCGTCTCTCTGAAGACGTTTTCCTGACGGCGTCTCTCTGAAGACGTTTTCCTGACGGCGTCTCTCTGAAGACGTTTTCCTGACGGCGTCTCTCTGAAGACGTTTTCTGACGGCGTCTCTCTGAAGACGTTTTCCTGACGGCGTCTCTCTGAAGACGTTTTCCTGACGGCGTCTCTATGAAGACGTTTTCCTGACGGCGTCTCTATGAAGACGTTTTCCTGACGGCGTCTCTATGAAGACGTTTTCCTGACGGCGTCTCTATGAAGACGTTTTCCTGACAGTCTCCCTCTATAGGTATACGTTATAGGTTTCCACCAAACTGACTTGTTGCAGAAAAAAAATCTGTGTGATGTAGTGCACACAAAATATACTTTTTTTAAAAAAGTATAAGTTTTCATGTACTGAAAAACCTCAAGTTCAATGTTTTATTGCATTTTCAACTCTACCATTTGCTTTTGTCACAAAAACTGTTGCATTAAATAGCAAATATGCCTACTCTGGTCATGGTATATGCACTCTGGCCAACAGCTCACAGATACAGAACGGGTAGGCTAGTCTCCATGAGATTATTATGGATAAAAGGGAGAATATTTTTATTGTCAAACGGCAATCAAGCATGGATCATCATGTCACCAGAATCAGCCCTTCAATATTTATTGGAAAGGAGCACCAAGCTCATGACCTTTCACCAGCCTGTGAAGTTCATAAATGTTTTCATCTGTAGCCTAATAAACTCCATGCTTTTCAGAGTTGTGGTGGGAGGACCACACACCATATCATCGCATTACTCCATATGATGGTTATTAAATCAATATTTGAGCATGAAGGTGTTTCCACTGCCATTTCTTGCATAATTATTTATATCCCACCATGTCGAACGAATCAATTATCTGTCAGCATTAAGAAAATTGTACCAAAACCTTCTCTTTCCATCAGACTTTTAAGGTATGACGATACTTGAATAAAAATTGGATGGAAAATGTAAACTTTTCCTACAGTTGAAGTCGGAAGTTTACAAACACTTATGTTGGAGTCATTAAAACACATTTTTCAACCACTCCACAAATTTCTTCTCAACAAACTATAGTTTAGGCAAGTCGGTCAGGACATCTATTTTGTGCATGACACAAGTAATTTTTCCGACAATTGTTTACAGACAGATTATTTCACTTACAATTCACTGTATCACAATTCCAGTGGGTCAGAAGTGTACATACACTAAGTTGACTGTGCCTTTAAACAGCTTGGAAATTCCAGAAAATTATGTCATGGCTTTAGAAGCTTCTGATACGCTAATTGACATCATTTGAGTCAATTGGAGGTGTACCCGTGGATGTATTTCAAGGCCTACCTTCAAACTCAGTGCCTCTATGCTTGACATCATGGGAAAATCTAAATAATTTAGCCAATACCTCAGAAAACAAATTGTAGACCTCCACAAGTCTGGTTCAAACGCCTGAAGGTACCACATGTATATGTACAAACAATAGTATGCAAGTATAAACACTATGGGACCACGCAGCCGTCATACCGCTAAGGAAGGAGACGTGTTCTTTCTCCTAGAGATTAACGTACTTTGGTACGAAAAGTGCAAATCAATTACAGAACAACAGCATTGGACCTTGTGAAGATGCTGGAGGAAACGGGTACAAATTTATCTATATCCACAGTAAAACGAGTCCTATATCAGCATAACCTGAAAGAGCGCTCAGCAAGGAAGAGGACACTGTTCCAAAACTGCCATAAAAAGCCAGACTAAAGTTTGCAATTGCACATGGGTACAAAGATCATACTTGTTGGAGAAATGTCCTCTGGTCTGATGAAACAAAAATATAACTGTTTGGCCATAATGACCATTTTGTTTGGAGGAAAAAGGGGGAGGCTTGCAAGCCGAACACATCCAAACCGTGATGCACGGGGGTGGCAGCATCATGTTGTGGGAGTGCTTTGCTGCAGGAGGGACTGGTGCACTTCACAAAATAGATGGCACCATAAGGCAGGAAAATTATATGGATATATTGAAGCAACATCTCAAGACATCAGGAAGTTAAAGCTTGGCCGCAAATGGGTCTTCCAAATGGACAATGACCCCAAGCATACTTTCAAAGTTGTGGCAAAATGGCTTAAGGACAACAAAGTCAAGGTCCTATAGAAAATTTGCTGGCAGATCTGAAAAAGTGTGTGCGAGCAAGGAGGCCTAATGTACAAACCTTACTCAGTTACACCAGCTCTGTCAGGAGGAATGGGCCAAAATTCCCCCAAACTATTGTGAGAAGCTTGTGGAAGGCTACCCGAAACGTTTGACCCAAGTTAAATAATTTAAAGGCAATGCTACCAAATAGTAATTGAGTGCATGTAAACTTCTGATCCACTAGGAATGTGATGAAAGAAATACAAGCTGAAATAAATAATTCTCTCTACTATTATTCTGACATTTCACATTCTTAAAATATAGTGTTGATCATAATTGACTTAAGACAAGGATTTTTTACTAGGACGAAATATCAGGAATTGTGGAAAAACTGCTTTTAAATGTATTTGGCTAAGGTGTATGTAAAGTCCCAACTTCAACTGTTCAGTCGTGGCCAAAAGTTTTGAAGGACACAAATATTAATTTTCACAAAGTCTGCTACCTCAGTTTGTATGATGGCAATTTGCATATACTCCAGAATGTTATGAAGTGTTCAGATGAATTGCAATTAATTACAAAGTCCCTCTTTGGCATGCAATTGACCTGAATCCCCAAAAAACATTTCCACTGCATTTCAGCCCTGCCACAAAAGGACCAGCTGACATGTCAGTGATTCTCTCATTAACACAGATGTGAGAGTTGACAAGGACAAGGCTGGAGATCACTCGGTCATCCTGATTGAGTTCGAATAACAGACTGGAAGCTTCAAAAGGAGGGTGGTGCTTGGAATCATTGTTCTTCCTCTGTCAACCATGGTTACCTGCAAGGAAACACGTGCCGTCATCATTGCTTTGCACAAAAAGGGCTTCACAGGCAAGGATATTGTTGTCAGTAAGATTGCACCTAAATCAACCATTTATCGGATCATCAAAAACGTCAAGGAGAGCTGTTCAATTGTTGTGAAGAAGGCTTCAGGGCGCCCAAGAAAGTCCAGCAAGCGCCAGGACCGTCTCCTAATGTTGATTCAGCTGCGGGATCGGGGCACCACCAGTACAGAGCTTGCTCAGGAATGGAAGCAGGCAGATGTGAGTGCATCTGCATGCACAGTGAGGCGAAGATTTATGGAGGATGGCCTGGTGTCAAGAAGGGCAGCAAAGAAGCCACTTCTCTCCAGGAAAAACATCAGGTACAGACTGATATTTTGCAAAAGGTACAGGGATTGGACTGCTGAGGACTGGGGTAAAGTCATTTTCTCTGATGAATCCACTTTCCGGTTGTTTGGGGCATCCGGAATAAAGCTTGTCCGGAGAAGACAGGGTGAGCGCTACCATCATTCCTGTGTCATGCCAACAGTAAAGCATCCTGAGAACATTCATGCGTGGGGTTGCTTCTCAGCCGAGCGAGTGGGCTCACTCACAATTTTGCATAAGAACACAGCCATGAATAAAGAACGGTACCAACACATCCTCCGAGAGCAACTTCTCCCAACCATCCAGGAACAGTTTGGTGACGAACAATGCCTTTTCCAGCATGATGGAGCACCTTGCCATAAGGAAAAGGTAATAACTAGGTGGCTCTGGGAACGAAACATGGATATTTTGGGTCCATGGCCAGGAAACTCCCCAGACCTTAATCCCATTGAGAACTTGTGGTCAAACTTCAAGAGTTGGGTAGACAAACAAAAACCCACAAATTCTGACAAACTCCAAGCATTGATTATGCATGAATGGGCTGCCCATCAGCCAGGATGTGGCCCAGAAGTTAATTGACAGCATGTCAGGGCGGATTGCAGAGGACTTGAAAAAGAGGGGTCAACACTGCAAATCTTGACTCTTTGCATCAACTTCATGTAATTGTCAATAAAAGCCTTTGACACTTATAAAATGCTTGTAATTATACTTCAGTATTCAATAGTAACATCTGACAAAAATATCTAGACACTGAAGCAGCAAACTTTGTGGAAATTAATATTTGTGTCATTCTCAAAACTTTTGGCCATGACTGCACATGTACATTTTACCTCAATTACCTCAACACCGGTGCCCCCGCACATTGACTCTTTACCGGTACCCCCTGTATATAGCCCCGCTATTGTTATTTACTGCTGCTCTTTAATTATTTGTTGTTCTTATCTCTTACTTTCTTTTAGGCATTTTCTCAACTGCATTGTTGTTTTAAGGGCTTCTAAGTAAGCGTTGAATACCTGTTGTATTTGACGCATGTGACAAATAAAATTTGATTTGACACATGGTTACAGAAGACATTTTCTCTGATACAGGTGGACAGATACTCTGCACTTCCTTAACACTCTAACCCCAAATCCTAACCCCAAGCCCTTACCCTAACCTTAACCCTTAACTGTTTCTCTCTAAGTTGCTCCATGCAGGTGCAGGTGGATAAAGAATCACAGTACAGATAGGACCACTTCTCTGAACTGCCTTAACCCCTGACATCTAACCCTAACCTTAACCCCTGACATCTAACCTTAACCCATAGCCCTAAACCCTAACTCAATCTCGCTCTACGTTGGTCCATTCAGGTGCAGGTGGATAAGGGACCGCAGTACAGACAGGACCACTTCTCTGAGCTGCCCGTCTCTCTTGTGCTCTTCTCTCTCATCTGTGTGGATATCATCGAGAGGATCCGGCCGTGCTGCCTCACTGGGCAAGGTACTGTTGTTAATGCCTCACTGGGCGTGGTGCCGTTGTTGCTGCCTCACTGGGCGTGGTGCCGTTGTTACTGCCTCACTGGGCGTGGTGCCGTTGTTACTGCCTCACTGGGCGTGGTGCCGTTGTTACTGCCTCACTGGGCGTGGTGCCGTTGTTACTGCCTCACTGGGCGTGGTGCCGTTGGGCGTTACTGCCTCACTGGGCGTGGTGCCGTTGTTACTGCCTCACTGGGCGTGGTGCCGTTGTTACTGCCTCACTGGGCGTGGTGCCGTTGTTACTGCCTCACTGGGCGTGGTGCCGTTGTTACTGGCTCACTTACTTCAGATGGTAGTGATAAATCTGCTACTAGTAATGTATATCTTCTACTAGTGATGTACACTACCGTTCAAAAGTTTGGGGTCACTTAGAAATTTCCTTGAAATGTCCTGTGAAATGAATTTGAAGAAGAAATTGCCAAGAAACTGCCTTTACAAATGTTGAAATATTTTAAAGGCCCAGTGCAATCAAAAAACATAAAAATAACATCAAATTGATCAGAAATACAGTGTAGACATTGTTAATGTTACATTGTTAATGTTACAATTACTATTGTAGCTGGAAACGGCTGATTTTGAGTGGAATATCTATATAGGCGTACAGAGGCCCAATATCAGCAACCATCACTCCTGTTTTCCAATGGCACGTTGTTAGCTAATCGAAGTTGATCATTTTAAAATGCTAATTGATCATTAGAAAACCCTTATGCAATTATTTTAGCACAGCTGAAAACTGTTCTGATTAAAGAAGCAACAAAGCTGGCCTTTAGACTAGTTAAGTATCTGGAGCATCAGCATTTGTGGGTTTGATTACAGGCTCAAAATGTCTAGAAACAAAGCACTTTCTTCTGAAACTCAGTAATATAACATGTTAGTCTATTCTTGTTCTGAGAAATGAAGGCTATTCCATGCAAGAAATTGCTAAGAAACTGAAGATCTCGTACAACGCTGTGTACTACTCCCTTCACAGAACAGAGCAAACTGGCCCTAACCAGAATAGAAAGAGTGGGAGGCCCCGGTGCCCAACTGAGCACAAGGAGAAGTACATTAGTGTCTAGTTTGAGAAACAGACGCCTCACAAGTCCTCAACTGGCAGCTTCATTAAATAGTACCCGCAAAACACCAGTCTCGACGCCGGGGTACTGGCCTTCTAAGCAGAGTTCCTCTGTCCAGTGTCTGTGTTCTTTTGCCCATCTTAATCTTTTATTTTTATTGGCCAGTCTGAGATATGGCTTTTTTTTCTTTGCAACTCTGCCTAGAAGGCCAGCATCCCGGAGTCACCTCTTCACTGTTGACGATGACACTGGTGTTTTGCGGGTACTATTTAATGAAGATGTCAGTTGAGGACTTGTGAGGTGTAGACTGACTAGTTTCAGAATAAAGTGCTTTGTTTCTGGACATTTTGAGCCTGTAGTCAAAACCACAAATGCTGATGCTCCAGATACTCAACAGAATGCCATTTTTTTTATTGCTTCTTTAATCAGGACAACAGTTTTCAGCTGTGCTAACATAAACGCAAAAGGCTTTTCTAATGATCAATTTGCCTTTTTAAAATGATCAACTTGTATTAGCTAACAAAATGTGCCATTGGAACATGGGAGTGATCAAATCAAATCAATGTATTTATATAGCTCTTTGTACATCAGCTGATATCTCAAAGTGCTGTACAGAAACCCAGCCTAAAACTCCAAACGGCAAGCAATGCAGGTACAGAAGCACGGTGGCTAGGAAAAACTCCCTAGAAAGGCCAAAACCTAGGAAGAAACCTAGAGAGGAACCAGGCTATATGGGGTGGCCAGTCCTCTTCTGGCTGTGCCGGGTGAAGATTATAACAGAACATGGCCAAGATGTTCAAATGTTCATAAATGACCAGCATGGTCAAATAATAATAATCACAGGCAGAACAGTTGAAACTGGAGCAGCAGCACGGCCACGTGGACTGGCGACAGCAAGGAGTCATCATGCCAGGTAGTCCTGAGACATGGTCCTAGGGCTCAGGTCCTCCGAGAGAGAGAAAGAAAGAGAGAAAGAGAGAATTAGAGAGAGCATACTTAAATTCACACAGGACACCGGATAGGACAGGAGAAGTACTCCAGATATAACAAACTGACCCTAGCCCCCCAACACATAAACTACTGCAGCATAAATACTTGAGGCTGAGACAGGAGGGGTCAGGAGACACTGTGGCCCCATCCGATGACACCCCCGGACAGGGCCAAACAGGAAGGATATAACCCCACCCACTTTGCCAAAGCACAGCCCCCACACCACTAGAGCACAGCCCCCACACCACACCACTTCAACCACCAACTTACCATCCTGAGACAAGGCCGAGTATAGCCCACAAAGATCTCTGCCACGGCACAACCCAAGGGGGGGCGCCAACCCAGACAGGATGACCACATCAGTGAATCAACCCACTCAGGTGACGCACCCCCTCCAGGGACGGCATGAGAGAGCCCCAGTAAGCCAGTGACTCAGCCCCTGTAATAGGGTTAGAGGCAGAGAATCCCAGTGGAAAGAGGGTGAACCGGCCAGGCAGAGACAGCAAGGGCGGTTCGTTGCTCCAGAGCCTTTCCGTTCACCTTCCCACTCCTGAGCCAGACTACACTCAATCATATGACCCACTGAAGAGATGAGTCTTCAGTAAAGACTTAAAGGGTGAGACCGAGTTTGCGTCTCTGACATGGGTAGGCAGACCGTTCCATAAAAATGGAAATTCTAGAACTAGAAATTCTAGGGACAATTAGGAGGCCTGCGTCTTGTGACCGTAGCGTACGTGTAGGTATGTACGGCAGGACCAAATCCGAGAGATGGGTAGGAGCAAGCCCATGTAATGCTTTGTAGGTTAGCAGTAAAACCTTGAAATCAGCCCTTGCTTTGACAGGAAGCCAGTGTAGGGAGGCTAGCACTGGAGTAACATGATAAAATGTTTTGGTTCTAGTCAGGATTCTAGCAGCCGTATTTAGCACTAACTGAAGTTTATTTTGTGCTTTATCCGGGTAGCCGGGTCAGAGGACAAACCATTCACAGAGACAAACTGATATCTTTCCGACAGATAAGATCTAAACCAGGCCAGAACTTGTCCGTGTAGACCAATTTGGGTTTCCAATCTCTCCAAAAGAATGTGGTGATCGATGGTATCAAAAGAGGCACTAAGGTCTAGGAGCACGAGGACAAATACAGAGCCTCGGTCCGATGCCATTAAAATGTAATTTACCACCTTCACAAGTGCAGTCTCAGTGCTATGATGGGGTCTAAAACCAGACTGAAGCATTTCGTATACATTGTTTGTCTTCAGGAAGGCAGTGAGTTTCTGCGCAACAGCCTTTTCAAAAAAAATGGAGAGGAATGGAAGATTCGATTATAGGCCGATTAGTTTTTTATATTTTCTGGGTCAAGGTTTGGCTTTTTCAAGAGAGGCTTTATTACTGCCACTTTTAGTGAGTTTGGTACACATCCGGTGGATAGAGAGCCGTTTATTATGTTCAACATAGGAGGGCCAAGCACAGGAAGCAGCTCTTTCAGTAGTTTAGTTGGAATAGGGTCCAGTATGCAGCTTGAAGGTTTAGAGGCCATGATTATTTTCATCATTGTGTCAAGAGATATAGTACTAAAATACTTGAGCGTCTCTCCAGATCCTAGGTCCTGGCAGAGTTGTGCAGACTCAGGACAACTGAGCTTTGAAGGAATACGCAGATTTAAAGAGTCCGTCATTTGCTTTCTAATAATCATAATCTTTTCCTCAAAGAAGTTCATGAATTTATCACTGCTAAAGTGAAAGCCATCCTCTCTTGGGGAATGCTGCTTTTTAGTTAGCTTTGCGACAGTATCAAAAAGGAATTTCGGATTGTTCTTATTTTCCTCGATTAAGTTAGAAAAATAGGATGATCGAGCAGCAGTAAGGGCTCTTAGGTACTGCACGGTACTGTCTTTCCATGCTAGTCGGAAGACTTCCAGTTTGGTGTGGCGCCATTTCCGTTCCAATTTTCTGGAAGCTTGCTTCAGAGCTCGGGTATTTTCTGTGTACCAGGGAGCTAGTTTCTTATGAGAAATGTTTTTAGTTTTTAGGGGTGCAACTGCATCTAGGGTCTTGCGCAAGGTTAAATTGAGTTCCTCAGTTAGGTGGTTAACTGATTTTTGTCCTCTGGCTTCCTTGGGTAGACAGAGGGAATCTGGAAGGACATCAAGGAATCTTTGTGTTGTCTGTGAATTTATAGCACATGGAATAAGCAAACGTACAGTCAATAACACAACAGAAAAAAATCTATATACAGTCTGTGCAAATGAGGTAAGGCAATAAGTAGGCCGTAGTGGCGAAGTAATTAGAATTTATAAATTAAACACTGGAGTGATAGATGTGCAGAAGATGAATGTGCAAGTAGAGATACTGGGATGAAAAGGAGCAAAAATAAATAAATTATAACTATGGGGATGAGGTCATTGGATGGGCTATTTACAGATGGGCTATGTGCATGGGCTATGTACAGGTGCAATGATCTGTGAGCTGCTCTGACAGCTGATGCTTAAAGTTAGTGAGGGAAATATGTCTACATCTTCAGTGATTTTTGCTATTCGTTCCTGTCATTGGCAGCAGATACCTGGAAGGAAAGGCGGCCAAAGGAGGAATAGGCTTTGGGGGGTGACCAGTGAAATATACCTGCTGAAGCGTGTGCTACGGGTGATTGCTGCTATGGTGACCAGTGAGCTGAGAAAAGGTGGGGCTTTACCTAGCAAAGACTTCTAGATGACCTGGAGCCAGTGGGTTCGGCGACGAATACAAAGCGAGGGCCAGCCAACGAGAGCATACAGGTCACAGTGGTATATGGGGCTTTGGTGACAAAACGGATGGCTTTGTGGTAGACTGCATCCAATTTGCTGAGTAGAGTGTTGGAGGCTATTTTGTAAATGACATCGCCGAAGTCAAGGATTGGTAGGATAGTCAGTTTTACGAGGGTATGTTTAGCAGCATGAGTGAAGGATGCTTTGTTGCGAAATAGGAAGCCGGTTCTAGATTTAATTTTGGATTGGAGATGCTTAATGTGAGTCTGGAAGGAGAGTTTACAGTCTAACCAGACATCTAGGTATTTGTAGTTGTCCACATATTCTAAGTGAGAACCGTCCAGAGTAGTGATGCTGGACTGGCGGGCATGTGCGGGCAGCGATCGGTTGAAGAGCATGCATTTAGTTTTATGAGCAGTTGTAGGCCAGGAAAGGAGTGTTGTATGGCATTCAAGCTTGTCTGGAGGTTAGCTAACACAGTGTCCAAAGAAGGGCCAGAATTATACAGAATCAAATATTATTTGAGATAAAAAGACAGCTGCATTGGACCTTTTTAGAAATGACTAAATCCAAATGGAAACTGTAGTAATGATGATGGACCTACATTCATATTGTTTCTTGACGGTCCAGCTCGCTGAAAAAGCGAAACAGTCAGAGAGCATCAAAAATTCCCAAAACAATTCATTGAGATTATTTTTTCCACGGTTTGTCAGCGAGGAAATAGAACACATTTTCAATGTGGCCCTCCGGACCTCGTTGAAGACCAAATGCGGTCAAATGAGTTTGACATCCCTGATGTAGACAATATTGCCATGGTCTGTAACCGGTAAAAATTTAGACTGAATTATCTGTTTTCTGCTATTTGATGAAAGGCATGACCAATTTCTATAAAATAAGTTTATTTTTATTATTCTAAGCAGGGACATGATCAATGTGGGCACCACTGATACTACTATATAATGATGTCCTGTTGTCTCCTCCAGCAGACCATATGGAAATGGATCTGGACATGCCGGGTCCTGTTCTGACCCACCTGGAGCAGGTGAACAGCGTGTCGGGCCAACTGTACTATGAGAGGGGGCAGAACGGGGTGTTGGTGAACAGTTCTGCTACAGGGAGGTGGAGAGACCAGGAAGCAGTCGGCTCACGATCAACCAGCGCGGCCTACCTGTACTCCTCATCACACTCCCACTCTGGCCCGCTCCGTGTCCTGTGGTCCCAGGATATGAGGTCAGAGGTGATTGTTCACAGCTTCCTGTTCTGGATGGATGTGGTGGAGCTGGTGCGTGTGGCGGGGATTCCAGATGTGTTTTACTCTGGCTGGGTGTTTGCTGTCTACATCCTGGCATTTCTGTCCTGTCTCCGTCTGGCAGTGACGCCTCACAGCGCTCTACTGCCATCAGCTGGCTTTTTTCTGCAGGACCTGCCTTTCCTGCTGCTGCGCCTCGGTCTGATCTCTGTCCACGGCTACATCACACCCCTGCTTTACCCAATGAAGAACCTGTTGGTCTGCCTTACATTCACCTACTTCAACTTCCTGACCAAGCTCCGCCTCTTCCGCAGAGATAGCATGTTCTAGTCTTGCCCACCAGACACTCTCTCTCTGTCGAGACGTCTGGTTTCACAGCGCCTCAGAACTGGACATGACGGGGAGTCTATGGCAGGAGCAGTGAAAAGTGGTGTAAAGTACATTTTATCTGTACTTTTATTTACTATTTATGTTTTTGACAACTTTTACTCCACTACATTCCTACAGAAAATAATGTACTTTTTACTCCTTACATTTTCCCTGACACCCAAAAGTACACATCACATTTTGAATGCTTAGCTGCACAGGATAATTGTCTAATTCACACACTTATCAAGATAACATCCCTGGTCATCCCTACTGCCTCTGATCTGGCAGACTCACTAAACACAAATGCTTAGTTTGCAAATTATATCTGAGTGGTGAACTGTGCACCTGGCTATCTGTAAATTTAAAACACAAGAAAATAGTGTTGTCTGGTTTGCTTAATATAAGGAATTTTCTATTTATTATTTTACTTTTGATACTTAAGTACATTTAAAACCAAATACTTTTAGACTTTTACTCAAGTAGTATTTTATTGGTTGACTTTCACTTTTACTTGAGCCATTTTCTATTAAGGTATCTTTTTACATTTGCTCAAGGATGAAAATTGGGTACTTATTCCACCACTGGTAAACAGTCCGTTTTAATTGGCTGATCGCTCAGTCCATCACCATCTAGCAGAACCCTTAGAACCTCCCCCCTCCATTGTTGAGTTTAATGTGCCAAGCAGAGCAAGTGATTTAAACAACGAAGTGAGTTAGGACAATCTGAAAGTATGCATCTTAGATTTTTTTTCACTTATAAACTTTATATGCCCGAACACAGAATCAGTTGAGCTTCCCAAAAATAATATGGTTAATGTGATCGAACACTTTGCCATTTCTCAGATTCCCATAATACAGCTGTAGCCAGCTCGCTCCCTCTCACACCTCAATTTTAACTACACCCCTTTCAAGTCTTTATAGCAGTGTTACCAGGCTCTATATGTCAGCAAATCGAGCCTGGGGACAAGGTTAAGCATGTTCTAAATAGATTACATCATCAGGATTCACTGAGTTGTTATTGGTTTTTATACCATCGTTGAGGAAGACTTTAGGGCTAGCCCATGTCCCCTAGGGCTAGGGAGTGAACATTATTTATAGTAAGGGTTACATGGGGAAAATTGGACACCTCTGAAATGAGAATGGATGGCCCTGCCTGAACCATCCCCTATAGCCAAAATAATAATGAAAATTAAATGGAAAGCAGAGAACATGTCTACAATTTACCCTCAATTCTTGGACAGACTAAAACTTTAGATATGTCGTTTTAAAAACTGTTCTTTGTCCTGTAAGCATTACATGGCAAAGCGATAATTTTGATAGTGCATGGGTTTGCAGGACAGGAGTTTGTGGGTTTGCAGACCACCGTAGACAAGAGTAGGGGTGGAACGATTTCATTTATAGTAGAAGCTATCAGATCTATCATCGTATTTGCAGCACAGAGAAATAATTACGTTTCATTAACATTCCATGCAATTCTATGTAATTTAACACATTAGCATAATCTTTTTGTAATACAACAAATTACAGACTGAGAATGGACAGAGATAGGCCTATGTGTTCATCTTAACATGTTTCTCCAATGCCAAAGTGTGCCTTGTTTGCAACAAAATGATCCCTATTTGAAAATAGTTCAATCTGAGACGTCATTAGGCTTAACCTAATGAGAGAAGGTAATAAGTGTTTCCCTAAAAAGGGTCTGGGTTAAACATCTACTATTGTACAGATAGTGACTAGCTTAATCAATTGATAGTGACAAAATTAGATTACTTCCCAAGCAAAGTCAGCCTCTGAATGTCAAAGAAATGAAATGATATCCCCATAATGTATCAGACACGTCTTTCCCAGGTACTTTACAGCTTGTTTCTTGTATAAGGTATTGCATACCCCCTAGGGTTAGCCTATATAACTACAATACAATGTAAAATGTGTCGTGAGCCATCGCTTTTGAGTTAAATGTGTTTAAATGTAAGTTAAGTATTTATTCCTACTCCATCGTACTACATATTTGTAAATATTACATGACTGGAGAGAGAATTCAAGGATGTTATCATTTGTTATCATCAGTTATCACATGTTATCATCCAAAAGGACTTTGTGGGTCAATTACAACCAACAGTCTCAACACCAGGTGATCTCTCGTTAAACCAATAATATGCGCTAAGATTACCCGCCCAGTTGATCTCAATTTCAACTACAATTGGCCACTATTACCGCTCCCTAAAGCTGATGTCCATGTTAAAACACCCATATCAACTGAAATCCACTTATTCAAGCTGAACGATGATGGCCAGAGCTTACCCATGGTGTTGTACAATGATTTACCTCATCATTTTTGTCAAAGTATGATATACTCTTGCATTCAAAAGTTTGGGGTCACTTAGAAATGTCCTTGTTCTTGAAAGGAAGCACATTTTTTGTCAATTTAAAATAACATCAAATTAATCAGAAATCCAGTGTATACATTGTTAATGTTGTAAATGACTATTGTAGCTGGAAACTGCTGATTTTAAAAAAATGGAATATCTACAGAAGCCCATTATCAGCAACAATAACTCCTGTGTTCCAATGGCATGTTGTGTTAGCTGATCCAAGTTGATCATTTTAAAAGGCTAATTGATCATTAGAAAAGCCTTTTGCAATTATGTTAGCACAGATGAAAACGGTTGTCCTGATTAAAGAAGCAATACAACTGTCTGCCTTTAGACTAGTTGAGTATCTGGCATCAGCATTTGTGGGTTCGATTACAGGCTCAAAATGGCCAGAAACAAAGGACTTTCGTCTGAAACTTGTCAGTCTATTCTTGTTCTGCCCAACTTAGCATGAGGACAAGTACATTAGTGTCTAGTTTGAGAAACGGATACCTCACAAGTCCTCAACTGGCAGCTTCATTAAATAGTACCTGCAAAACACCAGTTTCAGTGTCAACAGTGAGGAGGCGACTCTGGGATACTGGTCTTTTAGGCAGAGTTACAAAGGAAAAGCCGTATCTCAGACTGGCCAATAAAAAGAAAAGATTAACATGGGCAAAAGAACAGACACTGGACAGAAGAACTGTGCCTAGAAGGCCAGCATCCTGGAGTCGCCTCTTCACTGATGACGTTGAGACTGGTGTCAAGGAACTCGTTAATCTGTGTTGTGCTGTTACATTTGTATTGGTGTTTCATGTCCAATGCGCTCAGGGTGTTACATGCCATTTGCAGAGTGCATCATGTGCAAAGTCATTTCACTTCCCCTGTGAGAACCATGAGCACAGCTGACTTGGCTTTGCTGTACCGCAGCCGAAGCCTGGCAGCAGCCTACCTACCAAAGGTTGCACAATGTCCATAACAATGAAGGAAGCGCATCTCTATCCCAAACCTTTCAATAGTTATCTATATTACCTGAGTTTTGTCTTATTCCATTTATTTATATGAAAATGCTAAAACTTTAGATAACAATAGATGGCGAAGTCAACGATACTGGTTTCCATTTGTTGCAAAGTTTTTCCTAAATGCTTATGACATATCCAGAACCAGCCAGCTGGCTAATCTTCTGAATATAGTAAAAAACAAACAGCAACATCAACACATTAGCTAGGCAGCTACACTGACAGCTGTCAGTGCCTTATTTGTTGATGTTTCTCCACGTGACGATGTTCCTTCCCACCCCCAATTCGTGAGTATGTAGCCTCCCTTATTCTTTGGAGGTGGAACCTAAAATAGAGTTTCCGGCTCTAGAACAGGAATTATGTCAGAATGGGGACGGCATTGCCCTCTGGTGGGGTCCTTTACCCCAGTAGTAAGCATTTTACTGTTGGTCTACAACTGTTCTTGACATGTGACAAAATAATCTGATTTGATCCTGGTTGCGGCCAACATTTTTCAAGACAATTTCTTCTGTATTTGCAGTGTGATTTAAAACTCATATTTGAGTAGACTAAGCACAGATCTAAAAATTGACAATCAGTCTGTACAACTGAAATTACTCATTTTACACATTTACACATTACACATTTGATGAATGTAAGGCTTGTTGGTCTACTTGTCATTTCCAATGTATATAAGCCATAAATAAAAGCTTGTCTTAATACAGTATGGTAGTTTTTTTTAATCAAAGGACAGTAGAGTACAGTAAAGTAGAGTTCAGTACGGCAAAGTAGAATGTAATCAATCAAATGTATTTTTGAAGCCTTTCTTACATCAGCTGATATCTCAAAGTGCTCTACAGAAACCCAGTCTAAAACCCCAAACAGCAGGCAATGCAGGTGTAGAAACACGGTAGCTAGGAAAAACTACCTAGAAAGGCCAGAACCTATGGAGAATCGTAGAGAGGAACTATGAGGGGAGAGGCTATGAGGGGTGGCCTCTTCTGGCTGTGCCGGGTGGCGATTATAACAGAACATGGCCAAAATGTTCATAGATGACCAGCAGGGTCAAATAATAATAATCACAGTGGTTGTTGAGGGTGCAGCAAGTCAGCACCTCAGGAGTAAATGTCAGTTGGCTTTTCATAGCCGATCATTGAGTATCTGTACCGCTCCTGCTGTCTCTAGAGAGTTGAAAACAGCAGGTCTGGGACAGGTAGCACATCCGGTGAACAGGTCCGGCCGCAGGCAGAACAGTTGAAACTGGAGCAGCAGCACGGCCAAGTGGACTGGGGACAGCACAGAGTCATCAGGCTAGGTAGTCCTGAGGCATGGTCCTAAGTCTCAGGTCATCCGAGAGAGAGAGAGAGCGGATTAGAGAGAGCATACTTAAATTCACACAGGACACCGGATAAGACAGGAGAAATACTCCAGATATAGCAGACTAACCCTAGCCCCCCGAGACACAAACTACTGCAGCATAAATATTGGAGGCTGAGACCGGAGGGGTCGGGAGACACTGTGACCCCGTCCGACGATACCCCGGACAGGGCCAAACAGGCAGAATATAACCCCACCCACTTTGCCAAAGCACAGCCCCCACACTACTAGAGGGATATCTTCAACCACCAACTTACCATCCTGAGACAAGGCTGAGTATAGGCCACAAAGATCTCCGCCACGTCACAACCCAGGGGAGGGCAACAATCTGGACAGGAAGATCACGTCAGTGACTCACTCAAGTGACTCACACCTCCTAGACACGCTATGGAACTATACTGTACTGAATACTTTCCTGTACTGTTCTGAACTATACTAGAGTTTACTGTACTCAAGTTTCTTACAATTCAATGGGTCCATATTCTTAAGATAAATATTAATTACCAGCCTTGCTATTTTCAATGTTCCTGATACATCGATATTTCATTGGGCCAAGAGTAAAGAACCTAGACGCAGCTGTCTGGTATCTAACTCGTTTGACTCAATAAAAGCGCAAGTTCAACTGATCTGCTGGTTTATTCTTGTGGGTTTTTGGTTGCAACCGAGTTTTAACATGCAGGTGCATGTCATTTCTTCGGAAGTTTCTTCAAGCATTTGAAGAAATCCAGTGCTAAGCAGCAGCTGTCCAATAAGTTCTGCTTGTATGGCCAAATCTATATAGGATTTACTTTGTTGTACTATTTTAAATATTACATCAACGTTTACAAATTGATCCTCAGAGATGTCTTTACAGCAATGTTCGTACTTCTTGAATTTGTTCTTAACTGACTTTTGTAGTTAAATAAAGGTTTAAAAAATGTTTTAAAATGTGGAAACATTGGGATAATTGGGATTGGGATAATATTAGAAACAGATGGTCAGATCACTGTACTAGAGTAATGTCATATGTAATGGGTGGGTGTGGTATATGGCCAATATACCACGGCCAAGGGCTGTTCATAGACACACAACGCGGAGTGCCTGGATACAGACCTTAGCCGTGGTATATTGGCCATATACCACAAATCCCGAGGTGCCTTATTGCTATTATAAGCTGGATACCAACGTAATTAGAGCAGTAAAAAGAAATGCTTCGTCATACCCGTGGCATACGGTCTGATATACCACAGCTGTCAGCCAATCAGCATTCAGGGCTCAAACCACCCAGTTGTTAATGTAATTTATGACCTGAGTGGTTCGAGCCCTGAATGCTGATTGGCTGACACCCATGGTATATAATACCACGGGTATGACAATATTTATTTTTACTGCTCTAATTACAGTGGTAACCAGTTTATAATGACAAAAAGGCACCTCGGGGGTTTGTGAAATATGTGGCTGACCGCCTTGGTTCAGTCTTATGAAACAAAATATGAAATTGTGTTCTTTACATTGGATAAAAGAAGAGACTCAGAGCTACGAAATGGTATAACATACACTGCATTTGAGGAACAATGGGAAAGTCATTCTGCTTTGAAACCATAATCTCAATTAACCATAATCCAAATCCATAGAGTACTAGTAGCAATACAAACCGATGGTCATAGCTAGCTAAAGTTAACCAAATAGGTTCAATGTTAGCTAGTTAGCTAACTAGCATTAGGTTATAACTAGCAATACAAATGGCTTTCTGAGATAATATTACTACTCAGATCATAGACTTAATGTTATCTAGCGAGCCAGCCACCTAACGTCAGCTAACAGTAAGCTTTAACTTGCAATCAAAAGTGTAGCTAGATTCTTGCCCGTATGGCCAAAAGCCAGAGAAAATGCAGATCTCCAAATTCAAATAAATTACTATAAAAATCTAACTTTCATTAAATCACAAATGTAAGATACCAAATTAAAGCTACACGTGTTGTGAATCCAGCCAACATATCAGATTTCAAAAAGCCTTTTTGGCGAAAGCAAACGATGCTATTATCTGAAGATAGCACCATAGTAAACAAAGAGAGAAAACATATTTCAACCCTGCAAGCGCAAAAAAAAAAGTCAATTTATTTGGCGCGTTTGATCCAGAAAAACACTGGTTCCAACTTGCGCAACGTGACTACAAAATATCTCAAAAGGTACCTGTAAACTTTGCCAAAACATTTCAAACTACTTTTGTAATACAACTTTAGGTTGTATTGAAGACGGGATGATCTGTGTTCAATACAGGAAGAAAACAAACTGACGCTACCTTTCTGGTCACGCGCCTCTATCTAACAGTACACTTCAAGTGACCCTCGTTTTGAACAGGGCTACTTCGTCATTACACAAAGGAAAAACCTCAACCAATTTCTTAAGACTGGAGACATCCATTGGAAGCGGTAGGAACTGCAAGAGGGTCCCTTAGAAATCTGGATTCCCAATGAAACCCCATTGAAAAGAGAGTGACCTCAAAGAAAAACTAATCGGAATGGTTTTTCCTCTGGGTTTCGCCTGCTACATATGTTCTGTTATACTCACAGACATGATTCAAACAGTTTTCAAAACATCAGAGTGTTTTCTATCCAAATCTACTAATAATATGCATATCTTATATTCCTGGCATGAGTAGTAGGAAGTTGAAATTGGGCACGCTATTTATCCAAAAGTGAAAATGCTGCCCCCTATACCTTAAGTTAAATGGCAATCGATCTTCCATTCCGGTTTCAGTGAGCATGCCAAAGGAAGCTGAACGAAGCCGGTGATAGTAGGCTTGTGGATGTTCATTTCGAGCTTGTCTGATATTGTTAGCCAACGAGCTATCGTGTTTGCGAGTCTCAGAACCACTGAATTCTATTTGTCAAAACCGTGGCAAGTTTAGCATAGTCGTTTTGCATGTGTTGCTCTTGTAGACGGATGAACCTTGTCACGTGTCTGTTGGACTTTCATTTCAAATGGTAGAGCCTGTCTGCATTCGTAGCATTTGGGTAGCCATCCAAGGCGTCCTCTATGTCTGCTAAGAATGTCTCAATGTTGTTTGGCTTTCCCGGAACGGGGTCAAAGAGGCGGGAGTTTTTGACGATTTTGCCAAGGCGATCCCGCCAAGTGCGCGGGAAGCATCTGCACTCTCCCGTGGGGAATTGTGGGCCGAAAGGCCAAGAGGAAAAGTCATGCTGTGATTGTGTTGGCGAGGAGGCCCCAATTCACTGTGGCCCGAATGGCTAAGAGAAAGAGGCTGAAATCTCCTGTCATCTACATTCCCTCGTTCTCTGAGCTCCGGATATGAGCTAGGTTGCTTGGTTTGGTTGTCCCGCGATAGCGCGTGACTGTTATGGAATTCCTCCAGATGATACCTAAGGGTGGTGTTCTGCTGCATCGCAGAGTCCACCTGGGAGTTGAGGGTGTTTATTTTAGACACATAGGTGTCGCCCTTGCTCCGCTTGGCCTCATACTTATCTGTCATGGTTTGCAGTGAGAGGTCTCGAGTGTGGAGTGAGAGATCCAGTGAAGCGATGTCCTCCTTTTGTTTAGAGGTCACATTTTCCAACTTTCTCACCTGGTCTTTCTCATCCTTCATTAAATCAGCGACTTCAATGAGTTCTGCTGTTTTGTCCTCCAACTTGGTCATTGTGTTCATTAACTGATCATCTTTGGTCTGCAGCTTTTGGAATAGAGCATTATTGCTTTGAGTGGTTTCATTCACAACCGTTTGCAGGGCATCAAGTTGCTCACCCAGGTTTCTAGCTAGCTCGTTAGATTCATCTAGTTTTGCGTGGACTTCATCGTATTTAGTTTTGGCTAAAACGAGTTGTTTCTTTAGAATACGGACTTGGTTAAGAGTTTGTTTGCGTTCTTTGTTATAAGTGTTAGACAGATCTTCCAATTTATCTGTCCTCACACACAGTTCCTCGGCTAGCAGTAGCCTATCCTTTTCAGCTTTCGATGCCAGCTCCTTGGTTCTCTCCACCTGTGCCCTGAACTCCCCAGCTTCCTGCTCGTGCCTCTGCTGGGCACTGAGGTACTGGTGCTCTGTCCATCTCTGCTGGTGGGCATAGTTGAGGGCTAAACTGGAGAGAACCTTTACCAGGCCTCCGCCTGATGGTCTATTTTGAAGAGCATCTGTCACAATGTATGCATTTTTCTCGCTTATGGCATCGAAATCGAACATTTCCAGCCCCTTGGCATATTTACGATTTGCATAGTTGCTGAGGTTAGCGATCAATCTTTCCGTGGGTGAAGGTCCACTGATTAGAGGGGAAATGGGTGGAAACCCATTTGATGGGATTGCTCATTGTTATGTTAGCCAGCCTGCCAGCATAGTGGAGTCTGCCACTAGCACAGTCAGTGTAGTTAGCTCAGCTATCACCATTGAGAACGTGTCTGTGCCTCGACCTAGGTTGGGCGAAAGTAAACATGGCTGTGTTCGCCTTAGCAATCTCACTAGGATAAAGACCACCTCCATTCCTGTCATTATTGAAAGAGATCATGATACCTCACATCTCAAAATAGGGCTACTTAATGTTAGATCCCTTACTTCAAAGGCAATTATAGTCAATGAACGAATCACTGATCATAATCTTGATGTGATTGGCCTGACTGAAACATGGCTTAAGCCTGATGAATTTACTGTGTTAAATGAGGCCTCACCCCCTGGCTACACTAGTGACCATAACCCCCGTGCATCCCGCAAAGGCGGAGGTGTTGCTAACATTTACGATAGCAAATTTCAATTTACAAAAAAAAAATGACGTTTTGGTCTTTTGAGCTTCTAGTCATGAAATCTATGCAGCCTACTCAATCACTTTTATAGCTACTGTTTACAAGCCTCCTGGGCCATATACAGCGTTCCTCATTGAGTTCCCTGAATTCCTATCGGACCTTGTAGTCATAGCAGATAATATTCTAATCTTTGGTGACTTTAATATTCACATGGTAAAGTCCACAAACCCACTCCAAAAGGCTTTCGGAGCCATCATCGACTCAGTGGGTTTTGTCCAACATGTCTCTGGACCCACTCACTGTCACAGTCATACTCTGGACCTAGTTTTGTCCCATGGAATAAATGTTGTGGATCTTAATGTTTTTCCTCATAATCCTGGACTATCGGACCACCATTTTATTATGTTTGCAATTGCAACAAATAATCTGCTCAGACCCCAACCAAGGAACATCAAAAGTCGTGCTATAAATTCACAGACAACACAAAGATTCCTTGATGTCCTTCCAGATTCCCTCTGTCTACCCAAGGACGCCAGAGGACAAAAATCAGTTAACCACCTAACTGAGGAACTCAATTTAACCTTGCGCAATACCCTAGATGCAGTTGCACCCCTAAAAACTAAAAACATTTCTCATAAGAAACTAGCTCCCTGGTACACAGAAAATACCCGAGCTCTGAAGCAAGCTTCCAGAAAATTGGAACGGAAATGGCGCCACACCAAACTGGAAGTCTTCCGACTTGCATGGAAAGACAGGTACTGCACGGTACTAAGAGCCCTTACTGCTGCTCGATCATCCTATTTTTCCAACTTAATCGAGGAAAATAAGAACAATCCGAAATTCCTTTTTGATACTGTCGCAAAGCTAACTAAAAAGCAGCATTCCCCAAGAGAGGATGGCTTTCACTTTAGCAGTGATAAATTCATGAACTTCTTTGAGGAAAAGATTATGATTATTAGAAAGCAAATGACGGACTCTTTAAATCTGCGTATTCCTTCAAAGCTCAGTTGTCCTGAGTCTGCACAACTCTGCCAGGACCTAGGATCTGGAGAGACGCTCAAGTGTTTTAGTACTATATCTCTTGACACAATGATGAAAATAATCATGGCCTCTAAACCTTCAAGCTGCATACTGGACCCTATTCCAACTAAACTACTGAAAGAGCTGCTTCCTGTGCTTGGCCCTCCTATGTTGAACATAATAAACGGCTCTCTATCCACCGCATGTGTACCAAACTCACTAAAAGTGGCAGTAATAAAGCCTCTCTTGAAAAAGCCAAACCTTGACCCAGAAAATATAAAAAACTAATCGGCCTATAATCGAATCTTCCATTCCTCTCCATTTTTTTTAAAAAGGCTGTTGCGCAGCAACTCACTGCCTTCCTGAAGACAAACAATGTATACGAAATGCTTCAGTCTGGTTTTAGACCCCATCATAGCACTGAGACTGCACTTGTGAAAGTGGTAAATTACATTTTAATGGCATCGGACCGAGGCTCTGCATTTGTCCTCGTGCTCCTAGACCTTAGTGCCTCTTTTGATACCATTGATCACCACATTCTTTTGGAGAGATTGGAAACCAAAATTGGTCTACACGGACAAGTTCTGGCCTGGTTTAGATCTTATCTGTCGGAAAGATATCAGTTTGTCTCTGTGAATGGTTTGTCCTCTGACAAATCAACTGTAAATTTCGGTGTTCCTCAAGGTTCCGTTTTAGGACCACTATTGTTTTCACTATATATTTTACCTCTTGGGGATTTCCATCTTTTCCATCTACGTAACATTGCAAAAATCAGAAACTTTCTGTCCAAAAATGATGCAGAAAAATTAATCCATGCTTTTGTCACTTCTAGGTTAGACTACTGCAATGCTCTACTTTCCGGCTACCCGGATAAAGCACTAAATAAACTTCAGTTAGTGCTAAATACGGCTGCTAGAATCCTGACTAGAACCAAAACATTTGATCAT
Source organism: Oncorhynchus tshawytscha (assembly GCF_018296145.1). Lineage (NCBI taxonomy): Eukaryota > Metazoa > Chordata > Actinopteri > Salmoniformes > Salmonidae > Oncorhynchus > Oncorhynchus tshawytscha. Next base: position 81,098,800 of record NC_056438.1, on the reverse strand, counting down.
ATTACTCCAGTGCTAGCCTCCCTACACTGGCTTCCTGTCAAAGCAAGGGCTGATTTCAAGGTTTTACTGCTAACCTACAAAGCATTACATGGGCTTGCTCCTACCTATCTCTCGGATTTGGTCCTGCCGTACATACCTACACGTACGCTGCGGTCACAAGACGCAGGCCTACTAATTGTCCCTAGAATTTCTAAGCAAACAGCTGGAGGCAGGGCTTTCTCCTATAGAGCTTCATTTTTATAGAACGGTCTGCCTACCCATGTCAGAGACGCAAACTCGGTCTCACCCTTTAAGTCTTTACTGAAGACTCATCTCTTCAGTGGGTCATATGATTGAGTGTAGTCTGCCCCAGGAGTGGGAAGGTGAACGGAAAGGCTCTGGAGCAATGAACCGCCCTTGCTGTCTCTGCCTGGCCGGTTCCCCTCTTTCCACTGGGATTCTCTGCCTCTAACCCTATTACAGGGGCTGAGTCACTGGCTTACTGGGGCTCTCTCATGCCGTCCCTGGAAGGGGTGCATCACCTGAGTGGGTTGATTTACTGATGTGGTCATCCTGTCTGGGTTGGCGCCCCCCTTGGGTTGTGCCATGGCGGAGATCTTTGTGGGCTATACTCAGCCTGGGTTAGGGTTGGGGTTAGGGGGGTTAGGGTTAGGGTTAGGGGGGTTAGGGTTGGGTTAGGGTTAGGGTTAGGGTTAGGGTTAGGGTTAGGGTTAGTTAGGGTTAGGGTTAGGGTTAGGGTTAGGGTTTGGGTTAGGGTTAGGGTTAGGGGGTTAGGGTTTAGGGTTAGGGTTAGGGTTAGGGTTAGGGTTAGGGTTAGGGTTAGGGTTTTAGGGTTAGGGTTAGAGGGTTAGGGGTTAGGGTTAGGGGGGTTAGGGTTAGGGTGTTATTAGGTTAGGGGGGGTTAGGGTTAGTTAGGGTTAGGGTTAGGGGTTAGGGTTAGGGTTAGGGTTAGGGTTAGGGTTAGGTTTCTAGTTTTGAGTCGGTTGATTCTCTGACACGTGGAAACCGGAGGGGGGTTAGGGGGGGTTGCACTCCACATCATATACGCGGGTTAGGGGGGTCCGGGCGCGGCCGGCAAAGTAGTAGGCCCCATGGTTGCCCACTTGTAGATTAACCCGTTGGTTGGGTTAAAAGACTGTCTGTCAGTAGGTTTTAGGTTTAGGTATAGTTTTAGGAGTTAGGTTATTAGGTTTTAGGTTAGTTAAGGAATAGTTTTTTTTAGGGTTAGGTTAGGTTTAGGTTATGTTTAGGTTAGGGTTAGGGTTAGGGTTAGGTATAGTGTTTCAGAATGGTTAAGGTTAGGTTTAGGTAGGTCTGTCAACTCAACTTAGGATCAGGCAAAACCCTTGAGTTGCGTACCTTATGCAGGTCCGGTCCTCGGTTGGTTGCCATGTGTCCATGTCGAGTGGTATGGTCATGATGTCTAGGTCCGCTATGTCAACGGAAGTGGAAAGCATAGTGCAACCTAGGAGTTTACTCTCTTTCGGATCCTTCTTTTTTAGCTCCATGTTGTCTATGTATTCACTTCAGTGTTCGTCAGTCTTTGGTCCTGGATGTTTTCAATCATGTGTGTAATTAGGAGTTATTCCCTTCCAGGATCCTAATTCCAAATCAACCCATGTCTAGTCAAATCCAGCTGGTCTGTTGTGGGTATACTCGGCGTAGGATCAGGCAAAACCATCGAGTTGCGTACCTTGTGCAGGTCCGGACCTCAGTCGGTTGCCATGTGTCCCTGTCAAGTGGTCAGTTTTTTTTGAACTACCAGTGGTTTGAGCAGACAAAAACCCAGAAGGCGAGCCCTCTATACGGCTGTCATGCATCCGCCCTTGGAGTTCTGTCCTGTGTTTCGGTAGGTGTATGGAGGGTTTAGAAACCGGCAAACCTTCTCTGGCTTACGTATGAAACGTCCGGCAGTAGTAGAAGTTAATTGGGTGTTTCCATCCCCACCATCTCAGTCGTAGGTAATTCAGTGGTTTTGGGTGATAGTGACCAGTGGAGTTACTCCCTTCCAGGATAAATAACGTTTCCAGAGGTATATCATCCCTAGACAGTGAATTTGTTCGTAGTCCAGGTAAAAAAAGTGGTTCGGTTGTCCAGGCTAAGTACGGCGGGGTAAGGGATCCCCCACCATGGGAAATTCTTCCGTGGGACCCAATTCTCCGCCAGACATTATCTGGGCACCCCAGGGATTACACGGCCGGGTTAAAGTCCTCCAGCCGCAGCGCCCCCCAAAAGCCCCTCTTTTCGAGGACTTAACTGCCCCAACCCGCTAGGACCACCCACGCTACTGAACATACTGCCAATCCAATTCTAAACTGGGGTAGATAGTCGTCCAGCGCGTTACGTGAGTCTCCCGTGTGTAAAGGGGCTGGGAGGGTTGAGCCGGTTGGTCTGCCAACAGGCCCCGAGAGGTCCCGAAGGAGTCCGGTCTATCCATATCCTCCTGTCTTCTTGCTTGGTGTATGGAAGGGCCTAATTGCTTAGGGTTTACTCGCTGCGGGGAGTCGCCAAGTTAGGGCCCCAGAGTTTTGGAA
>NC_056438.1:81073766-81078766 GCF_018296145.1 Oncorhynchus tshawytscha | reverse complement strand
TGGAAAGCATAGTGCAACCTAGGAGTTTACTTTCTTTCGGATCCTTCTTTTTTAGCTCCATGTTGTCTATGTATTCACTTCAGTGTTCGTCAGTCTTTGGTCCTGGATGTTTTCAATCATGTGTATGATTGGGAGTTATTCCCTTCCAGGATCCTAATTCCAAATCAACCCATGTCTAGTCGAATCCAGCTGGTCTGTATGGGTATACTTGGCGTAGGATCAGGCAAAACCATCGAGTTGCGTACCTTGTGCAGGTCCGGACCTCAGTCGGTTGCCATGTGTCCCTGTCAAGTGGTCAGTCTATAACAGCCAGTGGTTTGAGCAGACAAAAACCCAGAAGGCGAGCCCTCTATACGGTTGTCATGCATCCGCCCCTGGAGTCACGTCCTGTGTTTTTGGTCGGTGTATGGAGGGTTTAGAAACCGGCAAACCTTCTCTGGCTTACGTATGAAACGTCCGGCAGTAGTAGAAGTTAATTGGGTGTTTCCATCCCCACCATCTCAGTGGTAGGTAATTCAGTGGTTTTGGGTAATAGTGACCAGTGGAATTACTCCCTTCCAGGATCGTAACGTTTCCAGAGGTATATCATCCCTAGACAGTGAATTGGTTCGTAGTCCAGGTAAAAAAATGGTTCGGTTGTCCAGGCTAAGTACGGCGGGGTAGGGGGTCCCCCAGCGGGAAATTCCTCTGTGGGGTCCGATACCTCGCCAGACACCATCTGGGCACCCCAGGGGTTATTCGGCAGACGCGATCCTCCAGCCGCAGCGCATAACCCAAAAGCCCCTCTTTTGGGTATCCCAACCCGCTAGGAGGAAACACGCGCTACTGAACCTACTGCCAATCCAGATCTAATCTGGGGTAGATAGTGGTCCATGGGAGGGTTGAGCCGATGGGTCTGCCAACAGGCCCCAGAGGGGTCCCGAAGGAGTCCGGTCTACCATTTCCTCCCTTCTTCTTGCTTGGTGTATGGTCGGGCCTGATTGCTTAGGGTCCGCTCGCTACGGGGGAGTCGAATAGCCGGGCCCCCAGAGTAGTTTGAGAAAAAATGTTCTCGTCCGTTGGGGGTGCTGGTGGGTGTCTCCAAAAATATTTTAAAAGGATGGTAGGTTGGTGAAGGTTTTTTATTTTTATTTTTTTATTTATTTTTTTTTTTTTTTATTTTTTTTAATTTGGTCTATTTGTGTTCTATTTTATTGTTTCTTTTGGTCAAGGGTCCATGGTCATGGTAACCCTGAGTTCAAGAGGCTTTGAAAATAAAATAATATATATATTTATGTACATATGTATTAATTTTTTATTTGTATTATTTTGTTTATAGGTTTAGTTGTTTCCTATTGGTCCAGGTTCCATGGTCATGGTAGCCCAAAGAGAAGAAAAGAAATTGGGATATTTTGTTAAATATAAATTGGTTCCCTAGTGATTATTGTTGCAGGATCCAAGGGATCAATAAAGATAATTATAAAGTACATTTTTAAGAGTCTGTAGTCATTGTAGCTCTCAAATACTATAAAAGAACTATTTTATGGTCATAATGGCCACCTTTATATACCTAGGGAGCCTACTGGTAAAAGGGCCGATGGCTAAGTATTAGTGTCTGTCTGTCAGCAGGGTTGGGACCAAGAATGAGGTGGGGGGGGCACACATGCATACACACATGAACATGAAAGGGGATGTGCCTATACACATATTTTTACATATACAAAAGCATAAACATACAACAGATAGCATACAACGTCACACTCCACTACATCCTAGTGTGTGCATATATATGAGAGCTGTGTAAAAGTCCAATTAAGGAAAGAAAAGTGTATAAATAAAAGAGTAGCCAAAAGGAGATGCCCCCGAAGTCCATGTGGAATCTGCTTTCCTCACAGTCTCACAATGGGTCTAGGGGCATCCCAGCCACGACGCGTTTCTGCCTTACTTGGCTTCATCAGGTAGCAGGGAGGAGAATATATAAATAAAATTGAAATAAAAGGTGCAAAAAGTAGTAAAAATGTATGTATATATATCTACATGTACAGTAGGGTGTACTGTGCAATTTACTTGCCTTGAATGTAGTCCTGATTGGATGTGTGGAGCGAAATGATCACTGTCCCGGTAGTCTCCTCAAGCTGTGAGGAGAGCTAACTCTCCGGTGTGTGCGCGTGTGGGAATGCGGCTTAGGATATTTCGATTGGTCTGTACTGTTACTAGGTAGGATAACCGCTAACAGGTTGAGGTGTGGAGGAGTCAGATAAAGGTGAGAGTGGAATAGGGATGCAGTAAAGTGGATGGGCAGTTAGAGTGGAGGTCAAGCACATCTAATAACAATACAATGGAGACCCAATGTGATAAATGTTCAACCTTGTAGTGACACAAGCTTATCAAATGTTATTTGGTATGAATGAAGAGTGGAGTGTGACAAAACAGGGGACACAATACATTGTAAGGGACAGACAGGGTTAACAACATGAGGTCAGGTACAGATACATGTACACACACACACATACACAGAGGGGTTGGAACTGGGGTTGCAGTTCGGGTTAGGGGCCAGGGCTAAGGTGTGGGGAATTGTATAGGAGAAGTGGACTCTTTGCTTTTGGGGTGCTGTTTGGGTTGTGGGTATCCGAGAGGTACCAGGTGAATTTTAAGTAGGACTAGAAGTCCTGGGGGTCAAGAGGAGCCATACGTGGAGTTCCTGTGATGTGTAGAAGTAAGATAGATCCTCCTATGAAAAGTGTGTATTTGACCTACGTGTCACCATTGACTTGTGTGTTAGCGTTGGGAGCGGTCTGCTCTGGTAGGGGGTTTGGGGTTGGAAATACCCGAAGGTAAGGTTCTGTGGGTCCAGGAAAGGTAGAGGGTAGAGTGGACATCTGTGGGTTTCTATAGAATTTTTAGTTGGGGTTCTGGGTAACCCATAGGTCTGGTGATAGGTCTTTGAATGTGGTTTAGTTATTTTTCCTCCGATTTTTGTTGAGTCACGTTGCTTATATGCAGTAAGGTGCGATGTGCAGGGAAAAGTAGTGGCCGTGGTTTTTAGGTCTTTTTGTGGTGTTAGAGGGCATGAACCTTGTTTCTTTATTAAGGGGTAGTGGCAGATAGGATAACTAGGGGGGTGTTCCTTTAACCCGGATCGAAAATGGTGCTGTTTTTATCTTTTCTAGTTGGCGCTTGTTAGCGGAGTTTTAGCTTTGATCGCGTTCGTGTCCACTTGGGTTCCCGGATATGCGGTAGATTTGGCTGTTTTGCGGTGTTCAAGTCCACTTGGATTATGGGATGTACGGATCCGAAAAAGCTTTTTTATGCTGTTTCCAGTTTTTTTTATATGGGTGGGGGTCTAACCTAGGTTTTGGTGTGAGTGTGGTGGGCCTATAAAAATTTGTATCATTTTGCTCCTAAGTTGGAGATACGTTCGTCAGGATGGGTAAAAAGTCTCTTACACCTGTGTCAGTGTAGTAAGTCCAGTTCTTTGTTGAAAAAAAAAGTCTTTCCCTTTAGCTGAAAAAGGGTAGTGTCTTGAGAAAAAAACCTTTATCTTGAGTAAAAAAAAAAAGTGGTATCTTTGAGAAAATCCTCTTTAGTTGAAAAAGGTAAAATCTTGGAGAAGAAGTCTTCTTTCGTTGAAAAAATGGAGGGGGTAGTGTTCATCAAAAAAAAGTTTTTTTGTATGTTGTAGTAGAGTCCAGGTTCTTTAGTAAAAAGTAAGAAATAAAAAGTAAAAAATGCTTTTGAGTTGAAAAAAAGTAGAGTAGGTAGTGTACATCCAGGGGTCAGGAGTAGAGTAGGGTTATTTTAGTTGGTATATAATCTAATGATTATTTTTAACCTATTCACCATCAAACCAATCCTGAGGGTGCAAGGGTGGAGAAAAAACCCTTGTATAAGGCTGGATTTGGGAGGATCCCAGTGAGTGTAAGGGATAAAAAGTCCTTGGCTTGCTGCGTCCATACCCCACACCCAGCAACGCAGCGGTGACTCGCCATGTGTTTGGTTTCTAGTTTTGAGTCGGTTGATCCACTTCCATCTCTGACACGTGGAAACCGGAGGGGGGAAGGGAGGGGTTGCACTCCACATCATATACGCGCGGGTCGGAGGGTACGGGCGCGGCCGGCCAAAGTTGTAGGCCCCATGGTCGCCCACTTGTAGATTAACCCGTTGGTTGGGTTAAAGGACTGTCTGTCTGTAGGGTTAGGTTAGAGTCTGTCAACTCAACTTAGGTTAGGGTTGGTTATTAGGGTTAGGGTTAGGTTAGGTTAGGGTTAGGGTTAGGGTTAGGGTTATGGTTAGGGTTAGGTTATGTTAGGGTTAGGGTTAGGGTTAGGGTTAGGGTTAGGGTTAGGGTTAGGGTTATCCTTAGGGTTAGGGTTATGTTGGGTTAGGGTTATTTACTTAGGGTTAGGGTTAGTTAGGGTTGGGTTGGGTTTTAGGGTTAGGGTTAGGGTTAGGGTTATTCCCTTAGGATTAGGGTTAGGGTTAACCCATGTTAGGGTTAGGGTTAGGGTTAGGTCTTAGGGTTAGGGTTAGGGTTAGGATTAGGGTTAACCATCGGGGTTAGGGTTAGGGTTAGGGTTAGGGTTAGGGTTAGGGTTAGGGTTGTTAGGGTTAGGGTTAGGGTTAGGGTTAAAAACCCAGTTAGGGTTAGGGTTAGGGTTAGGGTTAGGGTTAGGGTTAGGGTTAGGGTTAGGGTTAGGGTTAGGGTTAGGGTTAGGGTTAGGGTTAGGGTTAGGGTTAGGGTAGGTTTAGGGTTAGGGTTAGGGGGTTAGGGTTAGGGTTAGGGTTAGGGTTAGGGTTAGGGTTAGGGTTAGGGTTAGTTAGTTAGGGTTAGGGGGTTAGGGTTAGGGTTAGGGTTAGGGTTAGGGTTAGGGTTAGGGTTAGGGTTAGGGTTAGGGTTAGGGTTAGGGTTAGGGTTAGGGTTAGGGTTAGGGTTAGGGTTTAGGGGTTAGGGTTAGGGTTAGGGTTAGGGTTAGGGTTAGGGTTAGGGGGTTAGGGTTAGGGTTAGGGTTAGGGTTAGGGTT
>NC_056438.1:81062736-81065236 GCF_018296145.1 Oncorhynchus tshawytscha | reverse complement strand
CAAAACAACAACTTGTTATGCGTCCAGCAGATCATGTTTATAGTAGTCTGCATGTGTCGTGGTGGCTGAGAGAGAGAGAGAGAGCGAGAGAGAGTCTGTGTGTTCGGGCACTCTGAAAAACATCACTAATTAATGCTCCAAGGGTCTACATTGTTATTAATGACAAACAACAAAAAGGATGGAAGAGGGGAGGAGAGGAGGATAAGAGGAGGATTGAGGAAGGAAGAGGAGAGGAGAGGAGAGAGGAGAGGAGAGGAGAGGAGAGGAGAGGAGAGGAGAGGAGAGAGAGGAGAGCAGGAGAGGCGAGGAGAGGAGAGGAGAGTTGAGGAGAGGAGAGGAGCAGGAGAGAGAGGAGAGGTGAGGAGAGAGAGAGGAGAGAGGAGAGGAGAGGGAAGAGGAGAGGAGAGGAGAGGAGAGGAGAGGAGATGAGAGGAGAGAGGAGAGAGAAGAGAGGAGAGGAGAGAGGAGAGTGAGAGGAGAGTGGAGGAGAGGAGAGGAGCGGAGAGAGAGCAGGAGAGGGAGGGAAGAGGATAGGAGAGGAGCAGGAGAGGAGGGAAGAGGGGAGAGGAGAGGAGCAGGAGAGAGGGAAGAGGGAAGGGGGAGAGGAGAGGGGAGGAGAGGAGGGAGGGAGTGGAGAGGAGAGGAGAGAGAGTGGAGAGAGGAGAGGAGAGGAGAGGAGAGGAGAGGAGAGAGGAGAGGGAGAGGAGAGGAGAGGAGAGGAGAGAAAGGAAAGGAAAGGAGAGGAGAGGAAAGGAAAGGAAAGGAGAGGAGGGAAGAGGAGAGGAGAGGAGCAGGAGAGGAGGGAAGGGGAGAGGAGAGGAGCAGGAGAGGAGGGAAGGGGAGAGGAGAGGAGCAGGAGAGGAGGGAAGCAGGGGAGAGAGGAGAGAAGAGGAGAGGGGAGAGGTGATGATCAGGAGGTGGGAGGAGAGGAGGGGAGTAGGTGGGGGAGAGGAGGGGTGGGGAGAGGAGAGGAGGGAAGAGGAGGGAACGTGAGAGGAGAGGACGAACAACAGAGGGGAGAGGAGAGTAGCGGAGCAGGAGGAGGAGGATGAGGAGGGGAGCAGGAGCAGGAGAGGAGGGAAGGGGAGAGGAGAGGAGAGGAGCAGGAGAGGAGGGAAGGGGAGAGGAGCAGGAGGAGGAGGATGAGGAGGGGAGCAGGAGGAGGAGGATGAGGAGGGGAGCAGGAGCACAAGGAGAAGGTAAAAAGCAAGTCCACAAATGAAGTAATTATCAGTCTGTCTGTCTGTCTCTCTGTCAGTCTGTCTGTCTCTCTGTCTCTTTGTCTCTGTCTTTCTGTCTGTCTGTCTCTCTGTCAGTCTGTCTGTCTCTCTGTCTCTTTGTCTCTGTCTTTCTGTCTGTCTCTCTGTCAGTCTGTCTGTCTCTCTGTCTCTTTGTCTCTGTCTTTCTGTCTGTCTCTCTGTCAGTCTGTCTGTCTCTTTGTCTCTGTCTTTCTGTCTGTCTCTCTGTCAGTCTGTCTGTCTCTTTGTCTCTGTCTTTCTGTCTGTCTCTCTGTCTGTCTGTCTCTCTGTCAGTCTGTCTGTCTCTCTGTCTGTCTCTTTGTCTCTGTCTTTCTGTCTGTCTCTCTGTCTGTCTGTCTGTCTCTCTGTCAGTCTGTCTGTCTCTCTGTCTCTTTGTCTCTGTCTTTCTGTCTGTCTCTCTGTCAGTCTGTCTGTCTCTCTGTCAGTCTGTCTGTCTCTCTGTCTGTCTGTTTGGCTCTGTATGGTAGACCGACGTTACCTGACCCCGTCTTCCTAGAGCGGCAGGTTGATTGCTATTCTACTTTAAACACCACCTCTGGGTCAGTGGGTGTAAATTGAAATGCATTTTGTCACAGCATCTCTTTGGTTGTGGATCAGGTTAGCATGTATAACGTTATTTGACATGGAGAGGGGTTTAGAAACTGGTAAAGAGGAAGCCTATGTTTTCAGACAGTCTGGTTTATACTTCATTGATGTACAAACACAATACTTGTTCTCAGAGTCAAGACAAATCTCTTCAAACGGTACCTATTCAGACGATCACGAAACCACCGATTTCATTCACACTGTATAGTTGTGCTCAACATTCACAGGGAAAACTTTGAGGGTCTGGGCCTCAGTAGAGGGACCAGTCTGCTAGGTGGGTGGACCATCTATCACCTGGGCCTCAGTAGAGGGACCAGTCTGCTAGGTGGGTGGACCATCTATCACCTGGGCCTCAGTAGAGGGACCAGTCTGCTAGGTGGGTGGACCCGCTATCACCTGGGCCTCAGTAGAGGGACCAGTCTGCTAGGTGGATGGACCATCTATCACCTGGGCCTCAGTAGAGGGACCAGTCTGCTAGGTGGATGGACCATCTATCACCTGGGCCTCAGTAGAGGGACCAGTCTGCTAGGTGGGTGGACCCCTATCACCTGGGCCTCAGTAGAGGGACCAGTCTGCTAGGTGGGTGGACCTGCTATCACCTGGGCCTCAGTAGAGGGACCAGTCTGCTAGGTGGGTGGACCCGCTATCACCTGGGC
>NC_056438.1:81042736-81052736 GCF_018296145.1 Oncorhynchus tshawytscha | reverse complement strand
TTATTTCAACACTGATTAGGGGGTGGCATGTTAAGCTTCAAAAGATGTTGGCATCATCTTTCTCTCTGGTTGCGTTGTTCTGCTCTGCCTCGTACGTGAGGCCTGCAGCTGTGTTTCAATAACCACCACACACCAACGCAAATGGAGAGGGGGAATATTGTTTGTGTGTGTGAGTGTGTGTGTGTGTGTGTGTGGGTGTGTGTGTGTGTGTGTGAGGGTGTGTGAGTGTGAGTGTGTGTGTGAGAGAGTGTGAGTGTGAGTGTGTGTGTGTGAGAGTGTGTGTGTGAGTGTGAGTGTGTGTGAGAGAGTGTGAGTGTGAGTGTGTGTGTGAGAGTGTGAGTGTGTGTGTGTGTGTGTGTGTGTGTGTGTGTGTGTGTGTGTGTGTGTGTGTGTGTGTGTGTGTGTGTGTGTGTGTGTGTGTGTGTGTGTGTGTGTGTGTGAGTGTGTGTGTGTGTGTCTATCAGGTAGGTAATTAAGCCAACACAGCCTCTAATATCAGTTAGGATGTTTAAGGAACTTCATCATCATTATCATCATCATCATCATCATCATCGGTGGTTTGGAGGTGAAGCATCTCTGAGAAGCTGCTTTTCTTTACAAGCCCTCTGATATTCAGATAGATTTGAAGATATTTTAGTGTTTGTTCTGTGAATATTGACTCTTTTCTATTTCCAACCTATTGTAGCCTATGATGCCAGTCAATACTTTATTTTTTGTTGTTGATTGGGGGGGGGGGTTGATAATCTCTAGTATTCCCTTTCTGTTCTTTTAACATGGTAAATGTCTTCGATCGATAGCGTTCCTCCCCATGATATTTCAGTGGTATTTAACTTGGAATGTAGATGTGTACATCCCAAGTCCCTCTATTCCCTATATAGTGGTCTACTCTTAGTGGCTCTGGTCTAAAGTAGTACACTATGTAGGGAATAGGGTTCCATAGGGCTCTGGTCTAAAGTAGTGCACTATATAGGGAATAGGGACCCACAGGACTCTGGTCTAAAGTAGTGCACTATATAGGGAATAGGGACCCACAGGACTCTGGTCTAAAGTAGTGCACTATATAGGGAATAGGGACCCACAGGACTCTGGTCTAAAGTAGTGCACTATATAGGGAATAGGGACCCACAGGACTCTGGTCTAAAGTAGTGCACTATATAGGGAATAGGGTTCCACTGGGCTCTGGTCTAAAGTAGTGCACTATATAGGGAATAGGGTCCCATAGGGCTCTGGTCTAAAGTAGTGCACTATATAGGGAATAGGGTTCCATTGTGTACGCAGGGCCGTGTTCCCAACCAGAAAAAGCCTTAGGCAAGTTACTCTTTATCTATATGGAAATATCAACATTCGATCCACTGAGATATACACGTACAGTCATAAATATAAATATAAATTAATAAAATATTGCCGTAGTGAATGAATAATATGATTAAATGTACAATACTCCCCACTGTAGGCGCCATCGATCTGACTGAAATGAAACACGTTTATTGTCCCGATGGTTTTGAATACATTTACTCCAGTTTTACTTTTATTCTATTTGAGGCTATTATTCTTCATTCTTTTTCTTCTCCGTTCTTTACCACTGTTTCTGAGCACACAGTTCCCCCTGAGCTGTTTGTGGAGGACAGCCTGGTTTAAGCCTGACCTCAACGGTGCTTTGTAACGGGGCTTTGTATCTCACCAAGACCGCAACTCTAGTAATTCAAAGTGACACCTCTTTTCAGTGTGTGTTTTCCAGCCAACGCAAGGGGTTGGGGTTCATTCAGTATTAAAGGGTTTAATATGTGAGTGTGTGTGTGTGTGTGTGTGTGTGTGTGTGTGTGTGTGTGTGTGTGGGTGGGTGTGTGTGTGAGTGTGAGTGTGAGTGTGTGTGTGTGTGTGTGTGTGTGTGTGTGTGTCTATCAGGTAGGTAATTAAGACAACACAGCCTCTAATATCAGTTAGGATGTTTAAGGAACTTCATCATCATCATCATCATCATCATCATCATCATCATCATGGGTGGTTTGGAGGTGAAGCATCTCTGAGAAGCTGGAAATTCCTATTTTAAGACATGAAAAATGTAATTTTCCATTCTTGTGTGTTTTTATCAGGCTGGGGGATACCTACTGTATGCCATTTGACATAAACCTTTATGACTTGGTATGAGACCTACTATGACAGGTTATAACAGCCTTATAACAGGCTATGTCAAGCGTAGTCCTATACTGTACCTCTATCTACTGTGTCTCCTCAACCTGCGTTCCACTTCTCTGTTCATCCCTCATTTATATCTACAATATATATAATATAATAATATATATATATAGTATAATAATATATAATATAATAATATATATATAGTATAATAATGTATAATATAATAATATATATAGTATAATATATAATATATATAATATAATAATATATATATAATATAATAATATATATATAGTATAATAATATATAATATATATATATAGTATAATAATATATAATATAATAATATATATATCATATAATAATATATATATAGTATAATAATATATAATATAATAATATATATATAGTATAATAATATATCATATAATAATATATATAGTATAATAATATATCATATAATAATATATATATAGTATAATAATATATAATATAATAATATATATATATAATAGAATTGATATAATATAATAATAAAATGACCTGAAACGAGACACTCATTTATATTAGATGAACATAGAGACTCATTTATATTACCTGAACAAAATACTGTGATTTCTATATCCTGAACAATAGACACTCATCGATGCTTGAAAACATAATTAGCTCTGTCAGATTGACTGTATTAGCCTAGTGTTGTTCTCACACTGCGTGTGTCTGTGTGTGTGTGTCTGCATAGTGTGTTTGTGAGTGTGTGTGTTTACCTGCGCAGTGTGTGTGTGTGTGTTGACCTGCACAGTGTGTGTGTTTACCTGCACAGTGTGTGTGTGTTTACTTGCACAGTGTGTGTGTGTTTACTTGCACAGTGTGTGTGTGTTTACCTGCACAGTGTGTGTGTGTTTACCTGCACAGTGTGTGTGTGTTTACCTGCACAGTGTGTGTATGTGTTGACCTGCACAGTGTGTGTGTGTTTACCTGCACAGTGTGTGTGTGTGTGTGTTGACCTGCGCAGTGTGTGTGTGTGTGTGTGTGTGTGTTTTTACTTATGGACCTACATGCCAGTCATTAGACCCATACTGTTCTTATTACCAGTGGTGTGTGTGTGTGTATTTCTCAGTGGCTGTGCTGTGACAGTGGTGGTGACAGTGGTCAGACAGCAACCTGTTGTCTTAATTAATTAACGACAACAGGGGCGGGAGAGAGAGAGAGAGAGCGAGGGAGAGAGACAGAGAGAGAGAGAGAGAGAGAGAGAGAGAGTAAGCAAGAGAGCTGGACAATGTATTAGACAAGTCATGTTTATTAGCACAGAAGAGAGAGACTCAAACTGCTGGAATAGCCAAGTCCCTATTGAAAGCTAAGCTAAGATATTTCTGAGCAGAACAGCCAGGACGGAGACATACCAGAACAGCCAGGACAGAGACAGACCAGAACAGCCAGGACAGAGACAGACCAGAACAGCCAGGGCAGAGACAGACCAGAACAGCCAGGGCAGAGACAGACCAGAACAGCCAGGACAGAGACAGACCAGACCAGCCAGGACAGAGACAGACCAAACCAGCCAGGCCAGGACAGACCAGACCAGAACAGCCAGGACAGAGACAGACCAGAACAGCCAGGACAGAGACAGACCAGCCCAGAACAGCCAGGACAGACCAGCCCAGAACAGCCAGGACAGAAACAGACCAGACCAGAACAGCCAGGACAGATACAGACCAGACCAGACCAGCCAGGACAGAGACAGACCAGACCAGAACAACCAGGACAGAGACAGACCAGACCAGAAGAGCCAGGACAGAGACAGACCAGAACAGAACAGCCAGGACAGAGACAGAACAGAACAGCCAGGACAGAGACATACCAGAACAGCCAGGACAGAGACATACAGAACAGAACAGCCAGGACAGAGACAGACATAACAGAACAGCCAGGACAGAGACAGACCAGACCAGAACAGCCAGGACAGAGACAGACCAGAACAGAACAGCCAGGACAGAGACAGACCAGAACAGAACAGCCAGGACAGAGACATACCAGAACAGCCAGGACAGAGACAGACCAGAACAGCCAGGACAGAGACATACCAGAACAGCCAGGACAGAGACATACCAGACCAGCCAGGACAGAGACATACCAGAACAGAACAGCCAGGACAGAGACATACCAGAACAGCCAGGACAGAGACAGACCAGAACAGCCAGGACAGAGACATACCAGAACAGCCAGGACAGAGACAGACCAGAACAGCCAGGACAGAGACAGACCAGACCAGACCAGACCAGACCAGAACAGCCAGGACAGAGACATGAATCATTGCTTTTGAACAGTTTTTATGTAGTCTAGGCCTACTGGTCGTATGAATTTGGGATCTATCGTCCCACAACTGTCCTAGAGTTTGTTTGGGCCATTTCTGTCTCGACAAGAAGACATTTGTCTACAGTTGGAAGGAAAGGCAACCTGCGCAATTTGGACAGCTGCAAATACCAAATACATGACTGTTGAGTTGAGCCTGTCGGTGAATAGTAGAGATGCCCAGCCAGGCACATCAGGCACTCTATATACAGTAGAGAGGCTATATACAGTAGAGAGGTTATATACAGTAGAGAGGTTACATACAGTAGAGGCTATATACAGTAGAGAGGTTATATACAGTAGAGAGGCTATATACAGTAGAGGCTATATACAGTAGAGAGGTTACGTACAGTAGAGAGGCTGTATACAGTAGAGAGGCTATATACAGTACAGAGGCTATATACAGTAGAGAGGCTATATACAGTAGAGAGGCTATATACAGTAGAGAGGTTATATACAGTAGAGAGGCTATATACAGTAGAGAGGCTATATACAGTAGAGGTTATATACAGTAGAGAGGTTATATATAGAGAGGCTATATACAGTAGAGAGGCTATATACAGTAGAGAGGTTATATACAGTAGAGAGGCTATATACAGTAGAGAGGTTATATACAGTAGAGAGGCTATATACAGTAGAGAGGCTATATACAGTAGAGAGGCTATATACAGTCGAGAGGTTATATACAGTAGAGAGGTTACATACAGTAGAGGCTATATACAGTAGAGAGGTTACGTACAGTAGAGAGGCTATATACAATAGAGGCTATATACAGTAGAGAGGCTATATACAGTACAGAGGCTATATACAGTAGAGAGGCTATATACAGTAGAGAGGTTACATACAGTAGAGAGGCTGTATACAGTAGAGAGGCTGTATACAGTAGAGAGGCTATATACAGTAGAGAGGCTACATACAGTAGAGAGGCTGTATACAGTAGAGAGGCTATATACAGTAGAGAGGCTATATACAGTAGAGGCTATATACAGTAGAGACTATATACAGTAGAGAGGCTATATACAGTAGAGAGGTTATATACAGTAGAGTGGCTATATACAGTAGAGAGGCTATATACAGTAGAGAGGCTATATACAGTAGAGAGGCTATATACAGTAGAGAGGCTATATACAGTAGAGAGGGTATATACAGTAGAGTGGTATATACAGTAGAGAGGGTATATACAGTAGAGAGGGTATATACAGTAGTGAGGCTATATACAGTAGAGAGGTTATAACAGTAGAGAGGTTATATACAGTAGAGTGGCTATATACTGTAGAGAGGCTATATACAGTAGAGAGGTTATATACAGTAGAGAGGCTATATACAGTAGAGGCTATATACAGTAGAGAGGTTATATACAGTAGAGAGGCTATATACAGTAGAGGCTATATACAGTAGAGAGGCTATATACAGTACAGAGGCTATATACAGTAGAGAGGCTATATACAGTAGAGAGGTTACATACAGTAGAGAGGCTGTATACAGTAGAGAGGCTGTATACAGTAGAGAGGCTATATACAGTAGAGAGGCTACATACAGTAGAGAGGCTGTATACAGTAGAGAGGCTATATACAGTAGAGAGGCTATATACAGTAGAGGCTATATACAGTAGAGAGGTTATATATACAGTAGAGAGGCTATATACAGTAGAGAGGCTATATACAGTAGAGGCTATATACAGTAGAGAGACTCTATACAGTAGAGAGACTATAACAGTAGAGAGGCTATATACAGTAGAGATGCTACATACAGTAGAGAGGCTATATACAGTAGAGAGACTCTATACAGTAGAGAGACTATAACAGTAGAGAGGTTATATACAGTAGAGAGGCTATATACAGTAGAGGCTATATACAGTAGAGAGGCTATATACAGTAGAGAGAGTATATAAAGTAGAGGCTATATACAGTAGAGGCTATATAAGTAGAGAGGCTATATACAGTAGAGAGGGTATATACAGTAGAGAGGCTATATATACAGTAGAGAGGCTAAAAACTGTAGAGGCTATATCCAGTAGAGAGACTATATACAGTAGAGGGGATATATACAGTAGAGAGGCTAAAAACTGTAGAGGCTATATACTGTAGAGAGGCTACATACAGTAGAGAGGTTATATACAGTAGAGAGGCTACATACAGTAGAGAGGCTATATACAGTAGAGAGGCTACATACAGTACATATAGTCCACAATCATCTCCTTAGTCTTGGTTATTCTTGGTTACGTTGAGGGACAGGTTGTTATCCTGGCACCACCCGGCCAGGTCTCTGACCTCCTCCCTAAAGGCTGTCTCATCGTTGTCGGTGATCAGGCCTACCACTGTTGTGTTGTCTGCAAACTTAATGATGGTGTTGGACTCGTGCCTGGCTATGCAGTCGTTGGTGAACAGGGAGTACAGGAGGGGACTGAGCACGCACCCCTGGGGAGCTCCAGTGTTGAGGATCAGCGTGGCAGATGTGTTGCTACCTACCCTCACCACCTGGGGGGCGGCCTGTCAGGAAGTCCAGGATCCAGTTGCAGAGGGAGGTGTTTAGTCCCAGGGTCCTTAGCTTAGTGATGAGCTTTGAGGGTACTATGGTGTTGAACTCTGAGCTCAGCTCTACCCTTTAGCTCAGTGTGGATGTTGCCTGTATTCCATTGCTTCTGGTTGGGGTATGTACGTACAGTCACTGTGGGGACGACGTCCTCAATGCACTTATTGATAAAGCCATTGACTGATGTGTTGTACTCCTCAGTGTCATCAGAAGAATCCCGGAACATGTTCCAGTCTGTGATAGCAAAGCAGTCCTGTAGTTTAGCATCTGCTTCATCTGACCACTTTTTTATAGACCAAGTCACTGGTGCTTCCTGCTTTCATTTTTGCTTGTAAGCAGGAATCAGGAGGATACAGTTGTGGTTGGATTTGCCAAATGGAGGGAGAGGGAGAGCTTTGTACGCATCTCTGTGTGTGGAGTACAGGTGATCTCTTAGTGGATAAGGGAATACTACTGTAATAAATACCTCTTACATTAGTGAATAAGTGAATACTACTGTAGCCTAGTGGTTAGAGTGTTGGGCCAGTAACCAGCAGGTAGCCTAGTGGTTAGAGTGTTGGGTCAGTAACCAGCAGGTAGCCTAGTGGTTAGAGCGTTGGGTCAGTAACCAGCAGGTAGCCTAGTGGTTAGAGTGTTGGGCCAGGAACCAGCAGGTAGCCTAGTGGTTAGAGCGTTGGGCCAGTAACCAGCAGGTAGCCTAGTGGTTAGAGCGTTGGGTCAGTAACCAGCAGGTAGCCTAGTGGTTAGAGTGTTGGGCCAGTAACCAGCAGGTAGCCTAGTGGTTAGAGTGTTGGGCCAGTAACCAGCAGGTAGCCTAGTGGTTAGAGTGTTGGACTAGTAACCAGCAGGTAGCCTAGTGGTTAGAGTGTTGGGTCAGTAACCAGCAGGTAGCCTAGTGGTTAGAGTGTTGGGTCAGTAACCAGCAGGTAGCCTAGTGGTTAGAGTGTTGGACTAGTAACCAGCAGGTACCCTAGTGATTAGAGTGTTGGACTAGTAACCAGCAGGTAGCCTAGTGGTTAGAGTGTTGGGTCAGTAACCAGCAGGTAGCCTAGTGGTTAGAGTGTTGGGCCAGTAACCAGCAGGTAGCCTAGTGATTAGAGTGTTGGACTAGTAACCAGCAGGTAGCCTAGTGGTTAGAGTGTTGGGCCAGTAACCAGCAGGTAGCCTAGTGATTAGAGTGTTGGACTAGTAACCAGCAGGTAGCCTAGTGGTTAGAGTGTTGGACTAGTAACCAGCAGGTACCCTAGTGATTAGAGTGTTGGACTAGTAACCAGCAGGTAGCCTAGTGGTTAGAGCGTTGGACTAGTAACCAGCAGGTACCCTAGTGATTAGAGTGTTGGACTAGTAACCGAAATGTTGCTGGATCGAATCCCTGAGCTGAAAAGGTAAACATCTGTTTTTCTGCTCCAGAACAAGTCAGTTAAGCCGTCATTGTAAATAATAATCTGTTCTTAACTGACTTGCCTATTTAAATAAAGGTACAAAAAACAAGAAAGTCCATGCACCGTAAAATACCCAATTTCCAAATGCAGCAAA
The DNA here is from genome assembly GCF_018296145.1 of Oncorhynchus tshawytscha. Taxonomy (NCBI): domain Eukaryota; kingdom Metazoa; phylum Chordata; class Actinopteri; order Salmoniformes; family Salmonidae; genus Oncorhynchus; species Oncorhynchus tshawytscha. Next base: position 81,044,180 of record NC_056438.1, on the reverse strand, counting down.
TGTACTGGTTACTCAGCATCAGTGTTCTCGTCTGGGTCAGGCCATGATATCTCATTGTCTGGGTCAGGCCATAATATCTCATCATCTCGTCTCAGGTCTGGCCATAATATCTCATCGTCTGGGTCAGGCCATAATATCTCATATCTCGTCTCAGGTCTGGCCATAATATCTCATCTTCTCGGGTTAGGCCATAATTTCTCAGGTCCGGGTCAGGCCATAATATCTCATCATCTTGTCTCAGGTCTGGGTCAGGTCTGGGTTTGGCCATAATATCTCATCTTCTCGGGTCAGGTCCGGGTCAGGCCATAATATCTCAGGTCTGGGTCAGGCCATATTGTCTCAGGTCTTGGTCAGGCCATAATATCTCATCATCTTGTCTCAGGTCTGGGTCTGGCCATGATATCTCATCATCTCTGGTCTGGGCAGGCCATGATATCTCATCATCTCGTCTCAGGTCTGGGTCAAGCCATAATATCTCAGCATCTCATCTAAGGTCTGGGTCAGGTCTGGGTCAGGCCATAATACCTCACCATCTCATCTCATGCCTGGGTCAGGTCTGGGTCAGGTCATAATATCTCATCAACATTACACATTATGTTTGCTCTTGCCAGGCAGTGTGGGAAAACTGCCCTTGTGTGCCTTAGAAAACCCTGGATAGACTCCACAGACACATCACCACAGGCGTCCACCATCGCCTCCAGGAGGTGTTGCTGTCATATACTCTCCACCACCACGCTGAGAAAACATTCCTTCAATCGGATTCATAAATGCTGGCAAAACAAAGAGCAGTGAACCTGGGGTGGTCATTGAACCAGGGCAGCCCGATGGAAACTCACGTTATCCCAAATGGTTGCCCTGGCTCCCCTTCCTGTTGAAGAATGTTATTGCGCAGCTGAACTAGAAATTGAAGGAGTTGTGGCGTGTTGTATGGACCCACTTTGACATGGCGGTGGAGGACGCTGATGGCTGATGGCTGAACGTAGGGTGACGTTGCCTCCCAGGAACTTGTATGATGACACGGTGAACAATGATGTTTCGCCCCCCTTTTGCGCCTTTTTGTTAGTTTGAACCCTGTTTGAACCCTGCCTCGTCGATGAATTTGTACTCCTATGGGTCAGCCAATGGAATCCTTCTCAAAGATTCTCTACAGAAGTTAAAAAAACAAAAAACAAACACATTTTACTGTACCACAAATACAGTACTGTAGTGTACTACTGTACTGGAGTAAAATATTGTGTACCGCACTTACTGTAATACATTGCTATACACTACTGTATTCATATGCTGGAGAAATGGGCCATACTCTACATACTGTAAAAGTTCTGTACAGTGTAGCAACTACCTGCACATATTGGATTCGTTGCTCCTTTAACTCTGTTTGAATTGATTTCAAAAGACACACGGTTTGACTCATAGAGGTTCTTCTGAACCATCCGGTCAATGG
>NC_056438.1:80982736-81037736 GCF_018296145.1 Oncorhynchus tshawytscha | reverse complement strand
TGTCTCAGTGTCTCAGTGTCCCAGTGTCTCTGTGTCGCAGTGTCTCAGTGTCCCAGTGTCCCATTGTCCCAGTGTCTCAGTGTGTCTCAGTGTCCCAGTGTCCCAGTGTCTCAGTGTCTCAGTGTGTCTCAGTGTGTCTCAGTGTGTCTCAGTGTCCCATTGTGTCTCAGTGTGTCTCAGTGTCCCATTGTGTCTCAGTGTGTCTCTGTGTCTCAGTGTGTCTCAGTGTGTCTCAGTGTCCCAGTGTCTCTCAGTGTGTCTCAGTGTGTCCCCGTGTGTCTCAGTGTGTCTCAGTGTGTCTCAGTGTCTCAGTGTGTCCCCGTGTGTCTCAGTGTGTCTCAGTGTGTCTCAGTGTGTCCCAGTGTGTCTCAGTGTGTCTCAGTGTGTCCCCGTGTGTCTCAGTGTGTCTCAGTGTGTCTCAGTGTCTCAGTGTGTCCCAGTGTGTCTCAGTGTGTCTCAGTGTGTCTCAGTGTGTCTCAGTGTCTCAGACCCATATGGTAGGGAATAGGACCCATAGGGTAGGGAATAGGACCCATAGGGTAGGGAATAGGACCCATATGGTAGGGAATAGGGACATAGGGTAGGGAATAGTGTGTGAATTTGGGACTCAGACATGACTTCTGCATCGTGATTGTGGATTTGAAGATGAAAGGAAAGGTAGAATTAGATTTACAAATATTTTAATTTCACCAGGCTGCAGGTCTTAGTTTAAGTGTTGTCATCTCATCAGAGCAACTTTTAATTGCAGTTTTGAATCTCTGAAGATTGCCGAGCTAAACTTTCTGTCCCGAAGTGCCTGGTCGGGTTGCAGAACTACAGATGAACGTAATGTACAGATTTGGATTAGCCGTGCTAATCATGTGTTATTTCTCATTAATGTATTCATACCACATCTGGGAGATGTCGTATTCATGATGTCGTATTCATGATGTCGTATTCATGATGTCGTATTCATGATGTCGTATTCATGATGTCGTATTCATGATGTCGTATTCATGATGTCGTATTCATGATGTCGTAATCATGATGTACTCATGATGTCGTATTCATGATGTCGTATTCATGATGTCGTATTCATGATGTCGTATTCATGATGTCGTATTCATGATGTCGTATTCATGATGTCGTATTCATGATGTCATAATCATGATGTCGTATTCATGATGTCATAATCATGATGTCGTATTCATGATGTCGTATTCATGATGTATTCATGATGTCATAATCATGATGTCGTATTCATGATGTCGTATTCATGATGTCGTATTCATGATGTCGTATTCATGATGTCGTATTCATGATGTCATAATCATGATGTTGTATTCATGATGTCGTATTCATGATGTCGTATTCATGATGTCGTATTCATGATGTCATAATCATGATGTCATAATCATGATGTCGTATTCATGATGTCGTATTCATGATGTCGTATTCATGATGTCGTATTCATACAGCATCTTCACCAAGAGGATAATTACATGATGTCATAATCATGATGTCATATTCATGATGTCATAATCATGACGTCATAACAATGATGTCACATTCATGACGTCATAATCATGATGTCACGTTCATGACGTCATAATCATGATGTCATGTTCATGACGTCATAATCATGCAGCATCTTCACCATGAGGACAATTACATGATGTCATATTCACGATGTCATGTTCATGATGTCGTAGTGGTCTCATAATATCAGATACGCTTACCGTGAGGAAATGTTGACCTTACACGGTGAACTACTTGTCCTTTGACGGCTGAAGCCTCATTGTATCCGGACGTCATACACCCGGGTGGGCGACCATGTTGGAGTCCTCCCCCCCCCCTCACAACAGTTATCAGCTAGACAGCCGTTACTTCAGCTGAGTGTTACTGAAGACATGTCAATGACTAACTGTAGGGGTTGGAAATAAATCATGTTAATAAATCCGGCTGTGAATGAGTCCTAAATGGCAGCCTATTCCCTACATAGTGCACTACTTTGGACCAAAACCCTATGTGCACTATGTAGGGAATAGGCTCTCATTTGGGACTCAGGCCTCTGGTCTGCTTCTCCAGCAGTCAGTCTGTGATTAGAGCCCTGGCTGTCATTACCCTGTCAGAAGCAGGGTCAGCTACCAGGTCACGTTGTCTGCTTATTGGAGCTATTATCTACTGTATTATCTACAATCTGACCAATAAAAAAGAAACACTTTGTGAAGCTTCCTCTGTAATCAGATATATATATATATATATATATAGAGAGAGAGAGAGACAGAGAGAGAGATAATAAAAGAGAGAGAGAGAGAGAGAGAGAGGGAGAGGGAGACAGAGAGAGAGAGGGAGACAGAGAGAGAGATAATAAGAGAGAGAGAGAGAGAGAGAGAGAGGGAGAGGGAGACAGAGAGAGAGAGGGAGACAGAGAGAGAGAGAGAGAGAGAGAGAGAGAGAGAGAGAGAGAGAGAGAGACAGAGAGAGAGAGAGAGAGAGAGAGAGAGAAGAGAGAGAGACAGAGAGAGAGAGATAAAGAGAGAGAGAGAGAGAGAGAGACAGAGAGAGAGATAAAGAGAGAGAGAGAGACAGAGAGAGAGAGATAACAGAGAGACAGAGAGACAGAGACAGAGAGAGAGAGAGAGAGAGAGAGAGAGAGTAGAGAGAGAGAGAGAGATAAAGAGAGAGAGAGAGAGACAGAGAGCTCAAGAGAGAGAGAGAGAGAGACAGAGAGATCAAGAGATAAAGAGAGAGAGAGACAGAGAGATAAAGAGAGAGAGAGACAGAGAGATCAAGAGAGAGAGAGAGAGAGAGAGAGATAGCAGCTTGTATAGGTGGAAGTCAGTGGCGGTCGGTGCCGTTTAAGACTAGGGAGGACAACATTGTTTTTAATGAGCCTTATTTCTATTACAGAATATTAGTTGACTGTCATTCGTAATCCAATCGCCCAGCTCAACGTAACAATTGTCACAGAGGTCGTGAGACAAGTCGAAGTAACCAAGGTGACAGACAGTGACACGTTCAATACCAACTCTGGTCTGCGTCTAGCTGATCTGTGGTTGGAATCATTCGTCCAATCAGCTGCAAAGCTTTTTCGTTTTGCAACTCAAATGAGAGCTTCTATTGGACAAATTCCCGGTAGGTCCCTCCCTGTTTTAATTCCCGCTTGCTTCCCTTTTATATCAAGTCAAATGTGATTGGTTGCTTGCACATATTTAGCAGATGGTTTTACGGAATGATTGTGTTCCAACAGTGTTTTTTTTGTGTTTCAATTATCTCTATGAAATGAACTGGTTAGGATCTTCCTCGGAGGAGCTGGTGGATGTTCATCTCTCTCCTCGCTTCCTCTGTTCTTCTCTGGATACATAGTGGTATATACTACCAGTCTGTTACTATATTCAGATACATAGTGGTATATACTACCAGTCTGTTACTATATTCAGATACATAGTGGTATATACTACCAGTCTGTTACTATATTCAGATACATAGTGGTATATACTACCAGTCTGTTACTATATTCAGATACATAGTGGTATATACTACCAGTCTGTTACTATATTCAGATACATAGTGGTATATACTACCAGTCTGTTACTATATTCAGATACATAGTGGTATATACTACCAGTCTGTTACTATATTCAGATACATAGTGGTATATACTACCAGTCTGTTACTATATTCAGATACATAGTGGTATATACCACCAGTCTGTTACTATATTCAGATACATAGTGGTATATACTACCAGTCTGTTACTATATTCAGATACATAGTGGTATATACTACCAGTCTGTTACTATATTCAGATACATAGTGGTATATACTACCAGTCTTTTACTATATTCAGATACATAGTGGTATATACTACCAGTCTGTTACTATATTCAGATACATAGTGGTATATACTACCAGTCTGTTACTATATTCAGATACATAGTGGTATATACTACCAGTCTGTTACTATATTCAGATACATAGTGGTATATACTACCAGTCTGTTACTATATTCAGATACATAGTGGTATATACTACCAGTCTGTTACTATATTCAGATACATAGTGGTATATACTACCAGTCTGTTACTATATTCAGATACATAGTGGTATATACTACCAGTCTGTTACTATATTCAGATACATAGTGGTATATACTACCAGTCTGTTACTATATTCAGATACATAGTGGTATATACTACCAGTCTGTTACTATATTCAGATACATAGTGGTATATACTACCAGTCTGTTACTATATTCAGATACATAGTGGTATATACTACCAGTCTGTTACTATATTCAGATACATAGTGGTATATACTACCAGTCTGTTACTATATTCAGATACATAGTGGTATATACTACCAGTCTGTTACTATATTCAGATACATAGTGGTATATACCACCAGTCTGTTACTATATTCAGATACATAGTGGTATATACTACCAGTCTGTTACTATATTCAGATACATAGTGGTATATACTACCAGTCTGTTACTATATTCAGATACATAGTGGTATATACTACCAGTCTGTTACTATATTCAGATACATAGTGGTATATACTACCAGTCTGTTACTATATTCAGATACATAGTGGTATATACTACCAGTCTGTCACTTTACGGGGCGTCAGGGTAGCCTAGTGGTTAGAGCGTTGGACTAGTAACCAAAAACGTGCAAGTTCAAACCCCCGAGCTGACAAGGTACAAATCTGTCGTTCTGCCCCTGAACAGGGCAGTTAACACACCGTTCCTAGGCCGTCATTGAAAGTAAGATTTTGTTCTTAACTGCCTTGCCTAGTTAAATAATGGTTAAACATATACAGTACGGGTGTAGGCTTTGCCATATGGGACAGAAAACGGATGTTTGTGGCATGATTTGGCAGTGGTGTTTTGTGTGCACATGCTTGTGTGTGTGTTTGATTGTAACTGCTGTGTATCCCTGGCGATATTGAACGTTGTGTGTTTGATTGTAACTGCTGTGTATCCCTGGCGATATTGAACGTTGTGTGTTTGTTATGTCTCCTCCTGAACACCGTAGTCCTCCAAGTCAAATGTTCTCAGCTTAATTCATGTTTCGCCTCAGTTGCTCCATTTCTGTCAATCCACTAATTCCTACAGGGATATTATCCTTTACCCCTTTAATATGTTTTATAAAGAGATTTTTTACATTTACTGGGAAATATCTCCACCGCTGGCTCTCCTTGGGAGAAACCACTGCTCCAAACCAGCTATCTGAGACACACACGCACACACACAGAGAAAACCACTTTGTCCGTGGACGCCACAGTGCAAAGTGGTGGACGGAACATATGTCATAGAGAGAGAGAGAAGGGAGAGAGGGAGACGGAGGAGAAGAAGAGAGAGAGAGAGAAGGAGGAGAAGATAGAGAGAAGGGGGAGAAGAAGAGAGAGAGAAGGAGGAGAAGATAGAGAGAAGGAGGAGAAGAAGAGAGAGAGAAGGAGGAGAAGAAGAGAGAGAGAAGGAGGAGAAGATAGAGAGGAGGAGAAGAAGAGAGAGGAGGAGAAGAAGAGAGAGAAGGTGGAGATGAAAAGAGAGAGAAAGAGGAGAAGAAGAGAGAGAGAAGGAGGAGAAGATAGAGAGAAGGAGGAGAAGATAGAGAGAAGGAGGAGAAGAAGAGAGAGAGAAGGAGGAGAAGAAGAGAGAGAGAAGGAGGAGAAGATAGAGAGAAGAGAAGAGAGAGAGAAGGAGGAGAAGATAGAGAGAAGGAGGAGAAGAAGAGGAGGAGAAGAGAGAGAGAGAGAAGGAGGAGAAGATAGAGAGAAGGGGGAGAAGAAGAGAGAAGAGGAGAAGAGAGAGAAGGAGGAGAAGAAGAGAGAGAGAAGGAGAGAGAAGAGAGAGAGAAGGAGGAGAAGAAGAGAGAGGAGGAGAAGAAGAGGAGGAGAAGGAGAGAAGGTGGAGATGAAAAGAGAGAGAAAGAGGAGAAGAAGAGAGAGAAGGAGGAGAAGATAGAGAGAAGGAGGAGAAGATAGAGAGAAGGAGGAGAAGAAGAGAGAGAGAAGGAGGAGAAGAAAGAGAGAAGGAGGAGAAGATAGAGAGAAGGGGGAGAAGAAGAGAGAGAGAAGGAGGAGAAGATAGAGAGAAGGAGGAGAAGAAGAGAGAGAGAAGGAGGAGAAGAAGAGAGAGAGAAGGAGGAGAAGATAGAGAGAAGGAGGAGAGAGAAGAGGAGGAGAAGAGAAGGAAGGAGAGATGAAAAGAGAGAGAAGGAGGAGAGAGAGAAAAGGAGAGAAGAGAGAGAAGGAGGAGAAGATAGAGAGAAGGAGGAGAAGAAGAGAGAGAGAAGGAGAGAAGAAGAGAGAAGGAGGAGAGAGAGGAGGAGAAGAAGAGAAGGAGGGATGAAACGAGAGGAGAAGAAGAGAGAGGGAGAAGGAGGAGAAGAAGAGAGAGAGAAGGAGAAGAGGAGAAGAGGAGAAGAAGAGAGAGAGACGGAGGAGAAGAAGAGAGAGGGAGACGGAGGAGAAGAAGAGAGAGGGAGACGGAGGAGAAGAAGAGAGAGGGAGACAGAGGAGAAGAAGAGAGAGGGAGACAGAGGAGAAGAAGAGAGAGGGAGACAGAGGAGAAGAAGAGAGAGAGACTGAGGAGAAGAAGAGCGAGAGAAATGGGGGAGAAGAAGAAGAGAGAGGGAGACGGAGAAGGAGAGAGAAGAAGAGAGGAGAGAAGAGAGAGAGAGACAGAGGAGAAGAAGAGAGAGGGAGATGGAGGAGAAGAAGAGAGAGAGAAATGGAGGAAAAGAAGAGAGAGGGAGACGGAGGAGAAGAAGAAGAGAGAGAGATGGAGGAAAAGAAGAGAGAGGGAGATGGAGGAGAAGAAGAAGAGAGAGAGAGAAGGAGGAGAAGAAGAGAGAGAGATGGAGGAAAAGAAGAGAGAGGGAGACGGAGGAGAAGAAGAGAGAGGGAGACAGAGGAGAAGAAGAGAGAGGGAGACAGAGGAGAAGAAGAGAGAGAGAGACAGAGGAGAAGAAGAGAGAGAGAGAGAAACACCCAATGACCTGATTCTGAGTTCCTTGTTTCATTCTAATAATAATCAGAGAAACTCTCAGCTCGGGCCGTGAGATGGTTGTCACGTTTTGGCAGCGTTACAATCTACAAAGGATAGAAGCAGTGTTTTCTCACAGCCACTGTTATTCAAACCACAAACCCTTGTAGCTTCTTGTAAAAAAAAAAAAAAAAAAAAGTGATTATTTTCCCCAGTAATATTATCAAGGAGTGTTTGATAGGGTTGTTGCCTTCTTCCCCCTCTCTTTCCTTCTCCTCTTCCTCCCCTCCTCCTCCCGGGTTCCTTTCCTCCTCCCCCTCCTCCTCCCGTCTTCTTCTCCTCTTCCTCCCCTCCTCCTCCCCTCCTCCTCCCGTCTTCTTCTCCTCTTCCTCCCCTCCTCCTCCCGGGTTCCTTTCCTCCTCCCCTCCTCCTCCCATCTTCTTCTCCTCTTCCTCCCCTCCTCCTCCCGGGTTCCTTTCCTCCTCCCCTCCTCCTCCCGTCTTCTTCTCCTCTTCCTCCCCTCTTCCTCCCCCTCCTCCTCCCGGGTTCCTTTCCTCCTCCCGGGTTCCTTTCCTCCTCCCCTCCTCCTCCCATCTTCTTCTCCTCTTCCTCCCCTCCTCCTCCCGGGTTCCTTTCCTCCTCCCCTCCTCCTCCTGTCTTCTTCTCCTCTTCCTCCCCTCCTCTTCCCCTCCTCCTCCCGTCTTCTTCTCCTCTTCCTCCCCCTCTTCCTCCCCTCCTCCTCCCGGGTTCCTTTCCTCCTCCCCTCCTCCTCCCATCTTCTTCTCCTCCTCCTCCCCTCATCCTCCCGGGTTCCTTTCCTCCTCCCCCTCCTCCTCCCGTCTTCTTCTCCTCTTCCTCCCCTCTTCCTCCCCTTCTCCTCCCATCTTCTTCTCCTCTTCCTCCCCTCCTCCTCCCCTCCTCCTCCCGTCTTCTTCTCCTCTTCCTCCCCTCCTTCTCCCCTTCTCCTCCCGGGTTCCTTTCCTCCTCCCCTCCTCCTCCCGCGATCCTCTCCTTATCAAGGAGTGTTTGATAGGGTTGTTGCCTTCTTCCCCCTCTCTTTCCTTCTCCTCTTCATCCCCTCCTCCTCCCCTCCTCCTCCCGGGTTCCTTTTCTCCTCCCCTCCTCCTCCCGGGTTCCTTTCCTCCTCCCCTCCTCCTCCCGCGATCCTCTCCTTATCAAGGAGTGTTTGATAGGGTTGTTGCCTTCTTCCCCCTCTCTTTCCTTCTCCTCTTCCTCCCCTGCTTCTCCCCTCCTCCTCCCGGGTTCCTTTCTCCTCCCCTCCTCCTCCCATCTTCTTCTCCTCTTCCTCCCCTCCTCCTCCCGCGATCCTCTCCTTATCAAGGAGTGTTTGATAGGGTTGTTGCCTTCCTTAGTTATTTATTGTAGTGGTGTATGTGATGCCCACTATGTGAGACTATCGGCTACCATGTCCCATCAGATCTCCATGTGGTCTCCCTGTTGGAGAGGAGGGATCTCCATGTGGTCTCCCTGTTGGAGAGGAGGGATCTCCATGTGGTCTCCCTGTTGGAGAGGAGGGATCTCCATGTGGTCTCCCTGTTGGAGAGGAGGGATCTCCATGTGGTCTCCCTGTTGGAGAGGAGGAATCTCCATGTGGTCTCCCTGGTGGAGAGGAGGGATCTCCATGTCCCATCAGATCTCCATGTGGTCTCCCTGTTGGAGAGGAGGGATCTCCATGTCCCATCAGATGGCCGTTGTTCCACACCAGAGCCCAGCTTCATCTTAACGTCCTGGAATGTTTGGCAGCTCCCCGTCCGACATTCACACACTCACAATAATGAGACAAACACAGGAAAAACCCCTCGTCTCTCTGCCTTGCGGTCTTAACGTTTTATCTCGGCTTCGTGTCAAAATGGCCCCTGGATTTAACGCCTGGTGAGTGGAGAGTCGTTTGTGTCGACCAATCAAAACGGACAGAGTGGAGAGTAATTTGTGTCGACCAAACAAAACAGACAGAGTGGAGAGTAATTTGTGTCGACCAATCAAAACGGACAGAGTGGAGAGTAATTTGTGTCGACCAATCAAAACAGACAGAGTGGAGAGTAATTTGTGTCGACCAATCAAAACAGACAGAGTGGAGAGTAATTTGTTTCGACCAATCAAAACGGACAGAGTGGAGAGTAATTTGTGTCGACCAATCAAAACGGACAGAGTGGAGAGTAATTTGTGTCGACCAATCAAAACAGACAGAGTGGAGAGTAATTTGTTTCGACCAATCAAAACGGACAGAGTGGAGAGTAATTTGTGTCGACCAATCAAAACAGACAGAGTGGAGAGTAATTTGTGTCGACCAATCAAAACGGACAGACGGCGTAGAGCTCAATACAAATAATGTCCAAGAGATCGTGACCATGAAGACCCTGGGAAATGACATTGACGGCCCTCTTACCCAAAATAGATGAATTAAATGTCAACAATTCAACGTCCCGTACATGTCCATTTCCAGTCTGAGTATGAACCCTGAGTTAATACAGTGCTTTATACTCTCCAACTGCTTTGTACTGTTGTCTGTTGTCAGGAGACATTCGTACACTTCTAAGTGTGATGCCAGTTTACACACAAGGTGACGGTGGTATTCAGGCTCAGTGGGGTTGTGGGACGTGGAGTCCTGGAGCTGACACTCCCTCCCTCCCTCCCTCCCTCCCTCCCTCCCTCCCTCCCTCCCTCCCTCCCTCCCTCCCTCCCTCCCTCCCTCCCTCACTCCCTCGTAGTGCTGGTACTACAGTAGCCTGAGGACTTAGCTGGCTGGCTGGTTGTCTGTGTGGCTGGCTGGTCCTCTGAGGCGAGGTATCTCCGGTGCACTGACAGATCTAGGGAGACAGGCAGCACATGGGCAAGCAGCCAGAGGAGAAGTCCCAAATGGCCCCCTATTCCCTACATAGTGCACCACTTTTCTCTATGGGCCCTGGTCGAAAGTAGTGCTCTATATATGTAATAGAGGTCCATTTGGGTCGCAGTCCCGACACCTCTCTCAGGCGCCCGCTAACATTTAACTGACTCTCTCCTCCTCCCCTCCTCTTCCCGTGTTCCTTTCCTTCTCCTCTTCCCCCTCCTCCTCCCGCGTTCCTCTCCTTCTCCTCTTCCTCCCCTCCTCCTCCCCTCCTCCTCCCGGGTTCCTTTCCTTCTCCTCTTCCTCCCCTCCTCCTCCCGGGTTCCTTTCCTCCTCCCCCTCCTCCTCCCGTCTTCTTCTCCTCTTCCTCCCCTCCTCCTCCCGCGTTCCTCTCCTTCTCCTCCTCCTCCCCTCCTCCTCCTCCGGCGTTCCTCTTCTTCTCCTCTTCCTCCCCTCCTCCTCCTCTCTTCCTCCCGCGTTCTTCTCCTTATCAAGGAGTGCTTGATAGGGTTGTTGCCTTCCTTAGTTATTTATTGTAGCAATGTATCTGATGCCCACTATGTGAGACTATCGGCTACCATGTCCCATCAGATCTCCATGTGGTCTCCCTGTTGGAGAGGAGGGATCTCCATGTGGTCTCCCTGTTGGAGAGGAGGGATCTCCATGTGGTCTCCCTGTTGGAGAGGAGGGATCTCCATGTGGTCTCCCTGTTGGAGAGGAGGGATCTCCATGTGGTCTCCCTGGTGGAGAGGAGGGATCTCCATGGAGAATTGGGGGATTGATATTAATATGGCATACAACCAACCACCACCTCCTATCTTTCCCAACCAGCATGAACCTAATCCTCCATCCCTCCATGGAGCTCTGCTCTTAAACGTTCACCCCCATCTCCGTCATCCTCACCTCTCCCATGCTTCCCCCTCACCCACCCCTCCCTCTCCCACCTCCCCCTCTCCCACCTGCCCCTCTCCCACCTGCCCCTCAACCATCTCACCCACCTCCCCCTCACCCACCTCCCCCTCTCCCACCTGCCCCTCAACCATCTCACCCACCTCCCCTCACCCACCTCCCCTCTCCCACCTCCCCCACCTCCCCCTCACCCACCTCCCCCTCTCCCACCTCCCCCTCCCCCACCTCCCCCTCACCCACCTCCCCCCTCGCCCACCCCCTCACCCACCTCCCCCTCACCCACCTCCTCCTCACCCACCTACCCCTCACCCACCTCCCCCTCACCCACCTCCCCCTCTCCCACCTCCCCTCACCCACCTCCCCTCACCCACCTCCCCTCGCCCACCTCCCCTCTCCCACCTCCCCCTCTCCCACCTCCTCCTCACCCACCTACCCCTCACCCACCTCCCCCTCTCCCACCTCCTCCTCACCCACCTACCCCTCACCCACCTCCCCCTCTCCCACCTCCCCTCACCCACCTCCCCCTCAACCATCTCCCCCTCACCCACCTACCCCGCACCCCTCCCCCTCTCCCACCTCCCCCTCTCCATCTCCCATCAATCTGCCCAATATGCATATTATTCTGGGCATGATAGCATAATGAATGTACTGCTTTATAGTTTCCTACATAAAGCTGTGTGTGTGTGTGTGTGTGTGTGTGTGTGTGTGTGTGTGTGTGTGTGTGTGTGTGTGTGTGTGTGTGTGTGTGTGTGTGTGTGTGTGTGTGTGTGTGTGTGTTTGTGTTAATGCATGATTCATCCTAGCTCAAAGGCAGTAAATCGTTGAGGCAAAAACTAAGAGAATTAGTCTCCCATCTCAAATGGCACCTTATTTTTCCATAGGGATCAGGTCAATTTGGGATTCAGTCTTAGTTTCTGTCTGTCTGTCTGTCTGTCTGTCTGTCTGTCTGTCTGTCTGTCTGTCTGTCTGTCTGTCTGTCTGTCTGTCTGTCTGTCTGTCTGTCTGTCTGTCTGTCTGTCTGTCTGTCTGTCTGTCTGTCTGTCTGTCTGTCTGTCTGTCTGTCTGTCTGTCTGTCTGTCTGTCTGTCAATTCAATTCAAGGGCTTTATTAGCATTAGAAACATATGTTTAGTAATATATACTTAGTAAGTAATTAATAAACAAAAGTGAAATAAACAATTATGTGCAAATAGTTAAAGTACAAAAGGGAAAATAAACATAAATATAATGTATAGGTGTTTGTTCTTTCTTCCCTTTTCTTGTGGCAACAGGTCACACATCTTGCTGCTGAGTTTATCAAAATTGGATTTGTTTTCTAATTCTTTGTGGGTCTGTGTAATCTGAGGGAAATATGTATCTCTCTCTCTCTATTTATCCCTGTTTTTGAAAGAAAAGCACATTCATTGTCCATTAAAATAACATCAAATTGATCAGAAATACTTCCTCCTGAATACGGAAGGACGCAGCATCTCAGTTGAAGTATATAGCCAGTATATCTCAGTTGAAGTATATAGCCAGTATATCTCAGTTGAAGTATATAGCCAGTATATCTCAGTTGAAGTATATAGCCAGTATATCTCAGTTGAAGTATATAGCCAGTATATCTCAGTTGAAGTATATAGCCAGTATATCTCAGTTGAAGTATATAGCCAGTATATCTCAGTTGAAGTATATAGCCAGTATATCTCAGCTGAAGTATATAGCCAGTATATCTCAGTTGAAGTATATAGCCAGTATATCTCAGTTGAAGTATATAGCCAGTATATCTCAGTTGAAGTATATAGCCAGTATATCTCAGTTGAAGTATATAGCCAGTATATCTCAGTTGAAGTATATAGCCAGTATATCAGTTGAAGTATATAGCCAGTATATCTCAGTTGAAGTATATAGCCAGTATATCTCAGTTGAAGTATATAGCCAGTATATCTCAGTTGAAGTATATAGCCAGTATATCTCAGTTGAAGTATATAGCCAGTATATCTCAGCTGAAGTATATAGCCAGTATATCTCAGCTGAAGTATATAGCCAGTATATCTCAGCTGAAGTATATAGCCAGTATATCTCAGTTGAAGTATATAGCCAGTATATCTCAGTTGAAGTATATAGCCAGTATATCTCAGTTGAAGTATATAGCCAGTATATCTCAGTTGAAGTATATAGCCAGTATATCTCAGTTGAAGTATATAGCCAGTATATCTCAGTTGAAGTATATAGCCAGTATATCTCAGTTGAAGTATATAGCCAGTATATCTCAGTTGAAGTATATAGCCAGTATATCTCAGTTGAAGTATATAGCCAGTATATCTCAGCTGAAGTATATAGCCAGTATATCTCAGTTGCCAGTATAAGTATATAGCCAGTATATCTCAGTTGAAGTATATAGCCAGTATATCTCAGTTGAAGTATATAGCCAGTATATCTCAGCTGAAGTATATAGCCAGTATATCTCAGTTGAAGTATATAGCCAGTATATCTCAGTTGAAGTATATAGCCAGTATATCTCAGTTGAAGTATATAGCCAGTATATCTCAGCTGAAGTATATAGCCAGTATATCTCAGCTGAAGTATATAGCCTCATTATTGTTATTTTATTGTTACATTATTTATTCATTTCTTTTTATTTTTTTTTAAACTTCAGTTCATGTAATAAATATTTTCTTATCCCTATTTTCTCAAAACTGCATTGTTGGTTAAGGGCATGGAAGCAATTCACAGCTCCTGATTGGCACTGCGGTCTAAGGCACTGCATTTCAATGAAAGAGGCATCACTACTGTCCTTGGTTCGAATCCAGGCTGTATCACATCCGGCCGTGATTGGGAGTCCCAAAGGGCAGGGCACAATTGGCCCACTACTGATTTGATTTGATTTAAGCAAGAATTTGTTTTATGTTCATTCACCTCATTTTGACCTGTTCCCATCTCCCCTCACTACTCCTCTCCTCCCTCTCTCCCTCCTCTACTCCCTCTTCTCTCTCCTCCCTCTCTCCCTCCTCTACTCCCTCTTCTCTCTCCTCCCTCTCTCCCTCCTCTACTCCCTCTTCTCTCTCCTCCCTCTCTCCCTCCTCTACTCCCTCTTCTCTCTCCTCCCTCTCTCCCTCCTCTCTCCCTCTTCTCTCTCTCTCCTCCTCTCTCCCTCCTCTCCTCCCTCTCCCTCCTCTCTCCTCTTCCTCTCTCCCTCCTCTCCTCCCTCTTCTCTCTCCTCCCTCTCTCCCTCCTCTCTCCTCCCTCTTCTCTCTCCTCCCTCTCTCCCTCCTCTACTCCCTCTCTCTCTCCTCCTCCCTCCTCTCTCCCTCCTCTACTCCCTCTTCTCTCTCCTCCCTCTCTCCCTCCTCTACTCCCTCTTCTCTCTCCTCCCTCTCTCCCTCCTCTACTCCCTCTTCTCTCTCCTCCCTCTCTCCCTCCTCTACTCCCTCTCTCTCTCTCCTCCCTCTCTCCCTCCTCTACTCCCTCTTCTCCTCCCTCCTCCCTCCTCTCCCTCCTCTCTCCTCCCTACTCTCTCGTCTACTCCCTCTTCTCTCTCCTCCCTCTCTCCCTCCTCTACTCCTCTTCTCTCTCTCTCCTCCTCCCTCCTCTCCCTCCTCTCCTCCCTCTTCTCTCTCGTCTCTCCTCCCTCTTCTCTCTCCTCTACTCCCTCTTCTCTCTCCTCTACTCGCTCTTCTCTCTCCTCCCTCTCTCCCTCCTCTACTCTCTCTTCTCTCTCCTCTCCTCCCTCCCTCTTCTCTCTCTCCTCTACTCCCTCTTCTCTCTCCTCTACTCCCTCTTCTCTCTCCTCTCCTCCCTCTCTCCCCTCCTCTCCTCCCTCTTCTCTTTCCTCCCTCTTCTCTCTCCTCTACTCCCTCTTCTCTCTCCCTCTTCTCTTTCCTCTCCTCCTTCTCTCCCTCCTCTCCTCCCCTCCCTCTTCTCTCTCGTCCCTCTTCTCTCTCCTCCCTCTTCTCTCTCCTCCCCTCCCTCTTTTCTCTCCTCTACTCCCTCTTCTCTCTCCTCTACTACCTCTTCTCTCTCCTCTCCTCCCTCTCTCCCTCCTCTACTCCCTCTTCTCTCTCCTCTCCTCCTTCTCTCCCTCCTCTCCTCCCTCTTTCTCTCTCCTCTCCTCCCTCTTCTCTCTCGTCTTTCCTCTCCTCTCCTCCCTCTCTCCCTCTTCTCCTTGCGCTTTGTCTCCTCTCCTCTCCTCCCTCTCTCCCTCCTCTCGTCCTTCTTTCTCTCTCCTCTTCTCCCTCCCTCTCTCCCTCCTCTCCTCCTTCTTTCTCTCCTCCTCTTCTCCCTCCCTCCCTCTCCCTCCTCTCCTCCTTCTTTCTCTCTCTCCTCTCTCCCTCTCTCCCTCCCCCTCTACTCCCTCTTCTCTCTCCTCTCCTCCTTCTCCCTCTCCCTCCTCTCCTCCCTCTTTCTCTCTCCTCTCCTCCCTCTACTCCCTCTTCTCTCTCGTCTCTCCTCTCCTCCCTCTCTCCCTCTTCTCCTTGCGCTTTGTCTCCTCTCCTCTCCTCCCTCTCTCCCTCCTCTCGTCCTTCTTTCTCTCTCCTCTTCTCCCTCCCTCTCTCCCTCCTCTCCTCCTTCTTTCTCTTTCCTCTCCTCCCTCTCCTCCTCTCCTCCTTCTTTCTCTCTCCTCTTCTCCTCTCCCTCCCCTCTCTCCCTCCTCTCCTCCTTCTTCCTCTCTCTCCTCTCCTCTCCCTCCCTCTCTCCCTCCTCTCCTCCTTCTTTCTCTCTCTCCTCTTCTCCCTCCCTCTTTCCCTCCTCTCCTCCCTTTTTCTTTCTCTCTCCCTTTCCCTCCCTCTCTCCCTCCTCTCCTCCTTCTTTCTCTCTCCTCTCCTCCCTCTCTCCCTCTTCTCCTTGCGCTTTGTCTCCTCTCCTCTTCTCCCTCCCTCTCTCCCTCCTCTCCTCCTTCTTTCTCTCTCCTCTTCTCCCTCCCTCTCTCTCTCCTCTCCTCAGTTTTTCAAGGTGTTGTAGTGAAACAGTCTTATGTGGAATTAGCTGCATGACATGTTGACACGTTGTCCTTGTGTCGTTCACAACCTAACCCCTTGTCAGGGTGAGTGGAGGGTTGATTCAGTGCGTGTGTGTGTTTGTGTGTGTGTGTGTGTGTGTGTTTGTGTGTGTGTGATATCCCCTGACAGCCTCATATTAACACTCATGGAATCAGATAGACATCCCATGTCTGGTTTGCTCCCCCTCTCAGTGGGAATGTCCTGCTGTCTTTCTTTCTTTCTTTCTTTCTTTCTTTCTTTCTTTCTTTCTTTCCTTCTCCCTCTCTCACTCTCTCTCTCTCACCCTTTCTCTCCCTCTCCTTCTCCCATCTCTGTCTCTATTGTCCTGTGAAGGACATCACACCAGTCAGGTGTCATCTCAGCAGTGCTCTGAGTGTCTTCTGCTACATGACACTATTGTTAATTAGCCACTGTCTTCGTTAGCAGCTAGAGAGTTTGTGTGTCTTCGTTATCGTTAAATAATGCAATTCAATCTGATGCTGCTTTTGGTTTCTCCACAGCAATTACGCATGAACCACATGTTAATGAAATCTGTGTATATGTGTGTTTGTGTTGAGGGGCGTGTGTGTGTGTGTGTGTATGTGTGTGTGCGTGTGCGTGTGCGCACGTGTGTGTGTGTGTGTGTGTGTGTGTTTGTATGTGTGTAACAAATGGCAGATGGCTGTATAAACAATCTCTCTACCTACGTAGAATTCATGAAGGTCTGTAGCCGGAAGCGAGTGTCACGAAAAGTAATGTGCAATCAAATTTGTATAATCACTCAGCTCACTCAAATGTCTTAGCATATCCATAAAAGATACGAGACCTTCAACTGTCAAAATGTCTCGTAGATTAGTGATGTTTTGTGCGAGTCGGATGATACCTGTTAGTATTTTCCTCTATAAACTCAGTCTAAATTCAACACATAACCACTGGTATTTTTGATTTATATGTATCATTTGTTATCTATCTCTCCAGCTGGTGAACTGTCTAACTTTGAATTAATCAAATTTATTTATAAAGCCCCTTTTTATTATAATTTTTTTTATTTTTTACATCAGCCGATGTCACAAGATGACAGAAACCTAAAAGCCTAAATCTCCTTACTTTGTTTGTTGTTTGTATGCAGGCAGATTTTTTTTAGAGAAACGGGGATTTTAGCGTCTTTTATTTTGTGTACATTTGAGCGTTGCTGTTTCAAAGGTTTGTTTTGTATTTTTGTATTTTTATATATTTAGTATTTACAATACTGTAACATAGGATACTTAAGGGTAGTGTCTGGGGTCAGAAAACCACAGTGTGTGTGTGTGTGTGTGTGTGTGTGTGCGTGTGCGTGTGCGTGTGTGGTAGGGTTGTCTCCCGATAAAAAATAAATAAATCTTGGCCGACCGGAGTCGTCTGTTCTTTCGACCAATCGATTGGCTGACATTTTTAAAGGTGTGTTTCTCCATATACATACTGAACGTGTTTTTAGTAACATCAACTCTATGCACTGAGCACTGAGCTTGTCTGATGCTTCAAGCGCACTGTTTGATGAAATCCTTAACCTTTTTGGCACAGGCTAGCGGAACCCCTTTTTGGCACAGGCTAGCGGAACCCCTTTTTGGCACAGGCTAGCGGAACCCCTTTTGGCACAGGCTAGCGGAACCCCTTTTTGGCACAGGCTAGCGGAACCCCTTTTGGCACAGGCTAGCGGAACCCCTTTTTGGCACAGGCTAGCGGAACCCCCCCTTTTGGCACAGGCTAGCGGAACCCCTTTTTTGGCACAGGCTAGCGGAACCCCTTTTGGCACAGGCTAACGGAACCCCTTTTTGGCACAGGCTAGCGGAACCCCTTTTTGACACAGGCTAGCGGAACCCCTTTTTGACACAGGCTAGCGGAACCCCTTTTTGGCACAGGCTAGCGGAACCCCTTTTTGGCACAGGCTAGGGGAACCCCTTTTTGGCACAGGCTAACGGAACCCCTCGACAACATTCCGCTGAAAAGGCTGTGCACGAAATTGAACAATATTTTTTATTTATATTTTTTAGAAATATGTAACTTTCACACTTTAACAAGTCCAATACAGCAAATGAAAGATAAACTTCTTGTTAATCTACTCATCGTGTCCGATTTTCAAAAATGCTTTACAGCGAAAGCACAACATATATTTATGTTAAAGTAAAAAAAAACACAGACATTTTTCCAGCCAAAGATAGGAGTCACAAAAAATAAATATAGATAAAATGAATCACTAACCTTTGATGATCTTCATCAGATAACACTCATAGGGCATCATGTTACACAATACATTGTTCTCAGTTTACATTGGCGCGTTACTTGTAGTAATGTTTTGATTCCAAAATATCCAGTGATTTTGCAGAAATACTCATAATAAACATTGATAAAAGATACAAGTGTTATTCGCAGAATTAAAGATAGACTTCTCCTTAATGCAACCGCTGTGTCAGATTTTAAAAAATTTTAACGGAAAAAGCATAATCTGAGTACGGCACTCAGAGCCCAATCCAGCCAAAGAAATATCCGCCATGTTGGAGTCAACAGAAGTTAGAAATAACACTATAAATATTCACTTACCTTTGATGATCTTCATCAGAAAGCACTCCCAGGAATCCCAGTTTGACAATAAGTGACTGATTTGTTCCATAAAGTTCCATAAAGTCCGTCATTTATGTCCAAATAGCCACTTGTTGCGTGTTCAGCCCAGTAATCCATCTTCATTAGGCGCGAGCACTTCGTCCAGACAAAAACTCGAAAAGTTCTGTTACAGGTCGTAGAAACAAGTCAAACGATGTATGGAATCAATCATTGGGATGTTTTTCACATAAAACATCAATAATGTTCCAACCGGAGAATTCCTATGTCTGAAGAAAAGCACTGGAACGAGAGGTAACTCTGTCGGGAGCGCGCGTCAGGAGCCTGAGCCACTCTGCCAGACCACCGACTCAAAGAGCTCTCATGAGCCCCTCCTTTATAGTAGAATCCTCAGTCAAGTTTCTAAAGACGGTTGACATCTAGTGGAAGCCGTAGGAAGTGCAACTTGACTCCATAGACACTGTGTATTCGGTAGGCCAAGCTTTGAAAAACTACAAACCTTGGATTTCACACTTCCTGGTTGGATTTTTCCCAGGTTTTCACCTGCCATATGAGTTCTGTTATACTCACAGACATCATTCAAACAGTTTTAGAAACTTCAGAGTGTTTTCTATCCAATACTACTAATAATATGCATATATTAGCATCTGGGACAGAGTAGGAGGCAGTTCACTCTGGGCACGCTATTCATCCAAAAGTGAAAATGCTGCCCCCTATCCAAAAAAGGTTTTAAGACACACAGGTGATTCTAGAGTGCGAGTCCAACTGAAATTGATTTGATTGTGAAAGGCAGGGCTCAATAAAACAGTGAGTGCCTTTGTGACTCGCACCCGTTGTCTCTCTCTTCTTCCTGCTGCAGTGACCACCACAGAATATCAACAGAGTATATAGTGTTGTCTCTCTCTCCTTCCTCCACCACAGAACATCAACAGAGTAGATAGTGTTGTCTCTCTTTAAAATAGTTCAACAACAGAGGTAAAATAACAATAACAAGGCTATATACAGGGTGTTACGGTACATAGTCAATGTGGAGGCCATATATAGGATGTTACGGTACAGAGTCAATGTGGAGGCTATATACAGGGGGTACCGGTACAGAGTCAATGTGGAGGCTATATACAGGGTGTTACGGTACAGAGTCAATGTGGAGGCTATATACAGGGGTTACCGGTACAGAGTCAATGTGGAGGCTATATACAGGTGTTACGGTACAGAGTCAATGTGGAGGCTATATACAGGGGGTACCGGTACAGAGTCAATGTGGAGGCTATATACAGGGTATTACGGTACAGAGTCAATGTGGAGGCTATATACAGGGTGTTACGGTAGAGAGTCAACGTGGAGGCTATATACAGGGTGTTATGGTACAGAGTCAACGTGGAGGCTATATACAGGGGGTACCAGTACAGAGTCAATGTGGAGGCTATATACAGGGTGTTACGGTAGAGAGTCAACGTGGAGGCTATATACAGGGTGTTATGGTACAGAGTCAACGTGGAGGCTATATACAGGGGGTACCAGTACAGAGTCAATGTGGAGGCTATATACAGGGGGTACCGGTACAGAGTCACTGTGGAGGCTATATACAGGGTGTACCGGTACAGAGTCAATGTGGAGGCTATATACAGGGGGTACTGGTACAGAGTCAATGTGGAGGCTATATACAGGGTATTACGGTACAGAGTCAATGTGGAGGCTATATACAGGGTATTACGGTACAGAGTCAATGTGGAGACTATATACAGGGGGTACTGGTACAGAGTCAATGTGGAGGCTATATACAGGGTGTTACGGTACAGAGTCAATGTGGAGGCTATATACAGGGGGTACCGGTACAGAGTCAATGTGGAGGCTATATACAGGGTGTACCGGTACAGAGTCAATGTGGAGGTTATATACAGGGGGTACAGAGTCAATGTGGAGGCTATATACAGGGGTACAGAGTCAATGTGGAGGCTATATACAGTGGGTACAGAGTCACTGTGGAGGCTATATACAGGGGTACCGGTACAGAGTCACTGTGGAGGCTATATACAGGGGGTACCGGTACAGAGTCACTGTGGAGGCTATATACAGGGTGTACCGGTACAGAGTCACTGTGGAGGCTATATACAGGGGTACCGGTACAGAGTCACTGTGGAGGCTATTTACAGGGGTACCGGTACAGAGTCAATGTGGAGGCTATATACAGGGTATTACGGTACAGAGTCAATGTGGAGGCTATATACAGGGGATACCGGTACAGAGTCAATGTGGAGGCTATATACAGGGGTACCGGTACAGAGTCAATGTGGAGGCTATATACAAGGGGTACCGGTACAGAGTCAATGTGGAGGCTATATACAGGGTATTACGGTACAGAGTCAATGTGGAGGCTATATACAGGGGTTACAGTACAGAGTCAATGTGGAGGCTATATACAGGGGTACCAGTACAGAGTGAATGTGGAGGCTATATACAGGGGGTACCGGTACAGAGTCAATGTGGAGGCTATATACAAGGGGTACCGGTACAGAGTCAATGTGGAGGCTATATACAGGGTATTACGGTACAGAGTCAATGTGGAGGCTATATACAGGGTATTACGGTACAGAGTCAATGTGGAGGCTATATACAGGGTGTTACGGTACAGAGTCAATGTGGAGGCTATATACATGGTGTTACGGTACAGAGTCAATGTGGAGTCTATATACAGGGTATTACGGTACAGAGTCAATGTGGAGGCTATATACAGGGTATTACGGTACAGAGTCAATGTGGAGGCTATATACAGGGTATTACGGTACAGAGTCAATGTGGAGTCTATATACAGGGTATTACGGTACAGAGTCAATGTGGAGGCTATATACAGGGTATTACGGTACAGAGTCAATGTGGAGGCTATATACAGGGTATTACGGTACAGAGTCAATGTGGAGGCTATATACAGGGTGTTACGGTACAGAGTCAATGTGGAGGCTATATACAGGGTGTTACGGTACAGAGTCAATGTGGAGGCTATATACAGGGTGTTACGGTACAGAGTCAATGTGGAGGCTATATACAGGGTATTACGGTACAGAGTCAATGTGGAGGCTATATACAGGGTGTTACGGTACAGAGTCAATGTGGAGTCTATATACAGGGTATTACGGTACAGAGTCAATGTGGAGGCTATATACAGGGTATTACGGTACAGAGTCAATGTGGAGGCTATATACAGGGTATTACGGTACAGAGTCAATGTGGAGGCTATATACAGGGTGTTACGGTACAGAGTCAATGTGGAGGCTATATACAGGGTGTTACGGTACAGAGTCAATGTGGAGTCTATATACAGGGTATTACGGTACAGAGTCAATGTGGAGGCTATATACAGGGTATTACGGTACAGAGTCAATGTGGAGGCTATATACAGGGTATTACGGTACAGAGTCAATGTGGAGTCTATATACAGGGTATTACGGTACAGAGTCAATGTGGAGGCTATATACAGGGTATTACGGTACAGAGTCAATGTGGAGGCTATATACAGGGTATTACGGTACAGAGTCAATGTGGAGGCTATATACAGGGTGTTACGGTACAGAGTCAATGTGGAGGCTATATACAGGGTGTTACGGTACAGAGTCAATGTGGAGGCTATATACAGGGTGTTACGGTACAGAGTCAATGTGGAGGCTATATACAGGGTATTACGGTACAGAGTCAATGTGGAGGCTATATACAGGGTGTTACGGTACAGAGTCAATGTGGAGTCTATATACAGGGTATTACGGTACAGAGTCAATGTGGAGGCTATATACAGGGTATTACGGTACAGAGTCAATGTGGAGGCTATATACAGGGTATTACGGTACAGAGTCAATGTGGAGGCTATATACAGGGTGTTACGGTACAGAGTCAATGTGGAGGCTATATACAGGGTGTTACGGTACAGAGTCAATGTGGAGGCTATATACAGGGTATTACGGTACAGAGTCAATGTGGAGGCTATATACAGGGTATTACGGTACAGAGTCAATGTGGAGGCTATATACAGGGTATTACGGTACAGAGTCAATGTGGAGGCTATATACAGGGTATTACGGTACAGAGTCAATGTGGAGGCTATATACAGGGTATTACGGTACAGAGTCAATGTGGAGGCTATATACAGGGTATTACGGTACAGAGCCATTTCATTGATAATTACATCAATAAATAGGTTATAACAAACTTCATATACCATAATACATGTGTGAGCAAAATGGATGGGTCGGAGATGGTACAGAATCATGGGATGTTTACTGGTTGCTCAGGAGGGAAAGGGGAAGTCAGATGTGACTTAGTTTGACTTAGTTGTGGAGATCAAGGAAAGGAAGGGATATGATTAGCAAGAGCTGTGTCCATATTATGTGGTGCCAAAAAGGTTCTGTTAGAATAACAATATAAAACATGTTGGACCATTTTTTTTAAAATCTTTGAAAGGTTTTATTGAACCCCTTATTCTACATGATAGGTAATACCAGAGAGTCTGTTCTCATGAAGGAAAGTGTGAAGCTTTTATTAAAGCATAGCAAATATTAAAAACAGACATATTTGTGAAATTGCTTTATCTGACATGTTGTGGTTGCGTGAGGCTTGGAGCAGGGAACAGGGAGTCAGGAAACAGGTGTAATGCAGAGAACAGCGTGTCAGGAAGCAGGTGTAACGCAGAGAACAGGGAGTCAGGAAGCAGGTGTAACGCAGAGAACAGGGAGTCAGGAAGCAGGTGTATAGCAGAGAACAGGGAGTCAGGAAGCAGGTGTAATGCAGAGAACAGGGAGTCAGGAAGCAGGTGTAACGCAGAGAACAGGGAGTCAGGAAGCAGGTGTAACGCAGAGAACAGGGAGTCAGGAAGCAGGTGTAACGCAGAGAACAGGGAGTCAGGAAGCAGGTGTATAGCAGAGAACAGGGAGTCAGGAAGCAGGTGTAACGCAGAGAACAGGGAGTCAGGAAGCAGGTGTAACGCAGAGAACAGGGAGTCAGGAAGCAGGTGTAACACAGAAAACAGCGAGTCAGGAAGCAGGTGTAACGCAGAGAACAGGGAGACCTGATGACTGACAAGACAGAGTGCTATATAAAGGGTAAGTAATGAGGGTACTAATGATGTCCAGGTGTGACTGGTGATGATTGCCAGGTGTTGGTAATGATGGTTGCCAGGTGTCTGTAATGATGATTGCCACGTGTCGGTAATGATGGTTGCCAGGTTGTGTGTGTAATAATGTTTGCCAGGTGTATGTAATAATGTTTGCCAGGTGTGTGTAATGATGGTTGCCAGGTGTCTGTAATGATGTTTGCCAGGTGTGTGTAATAATGTTTGGCAGGTGTGTGTAATGATGGTTGCCAGGTGTGTGTAATGATGGTTGCCAGGTGTCTGTAATGATGGTTGCCAGGTGTGTGTAATGATGGTTGCCAGGTGGTGTAATTGATGGTTGCAAGGACCTGTGGTTAGTAGACCGGTGACATCGAGCGCCGGAGTTACACACCAAATCAGTAAACTATTCAAGAAACAGCCAAACAGAAACATTACTGGTCACAGATATGCTACATGACCAATAGTATGTGAACATCTCATTCCAAAATCATGGGCATTAATATGGAGTTGGTCACCACCCCTTTGCTTCTATAACAGCCTCCACTCTTCTGTGAAGGCTTTCCACTAGAAGTTGGAACATTACTGCTATAACAGCCTCCACTCTTCTGGGAAGGCTTTCCACTAGATGTTGGAACATTGCTGCTATAACAGCCTCCACTCTTCTGGGAAGGCTTTCCACTAGATGTTGGAACATTGCTGCAGGGAACTTGCTTCCATTCAGCCACAAGAGCTTTAGTGAGGTCAGGCACTGATGTTGGGTGATTAGTCCTGGCTCGCAATCAGCGTTCCAATTCATCCTAAAGGTGTTCGATGGGGTTGAGGTCAGGGCTCTGTGCAGGTCAGTCAAGTTCTTCCACACCAAACTCGACAAACCATTTCTGTAATGTGAAATCCATAGATTAGGGCCTAATTTATTTATTTCAATTGACGGATTTCCTTATATGAACTGCAACTCAGCAAAATCTAATACAGCCTCATACACTACAGCTAATACAGCCTCATACATTACAATTATTAGATCATTTCTGGACCTCGCTTTGTGCATGGGGGCATTGTTTATGCTGAAAACAAAAGGGCCTTCCTCAAACTGATGTCACAAAGTTGGATACGCAGAATCATCTAGAATGTACGCTGTAGCATTAAGGTTGTCCTTCACAGGAACTACAGGGCCTAGCCCGAACCATGAAAAACAGCCCCAGACCATTATTCCTCCTCCACCAAACTTTACAGTTGGCACTATACATTGGGGCAGGTTGCGTTTTTCTGCCATTTTTCTGTTCATCATTCCCGTAACCCTGACTAGTCTCCCAGTCCCTGCAGCTGAAAAACATCCCCAGCAGCTGCCACCACCATGCTTCACCATAGGGATGGTGCCAGGTTTCCTCCAGACGAGATGCTTGGCATTCAGGCCAAAGAGTTTAATCTTGGTTTCATCAGACCAGAGAATCTTGTTTCTCATGGTCTGAGAGTCCATTTGGTGTCATTTGGCAAACACCAAGTGGGCTGCCATGTGCCTTTTACTGAGGAGTGGCTTCCGTCTAGCCACTCTACCATAAAGGCCTGATTGGTGGAGTGCTGCAGAGATGTTCATTGTCCAACTTATGCCTGGCCATACCATAACCCCACCGCCACCATGGGGCACTCTGTTCACAACGTTGACATCAGCAAACCTCTCGCCCACACAACGCCATACACACTGTCTGCCATCTGCCCGGTACAGTTGAAACCGAGTCAGTTCATTAGTTACAAGGTTTCCACTTCATACAATTCACAATTCATACAATTCACTTCATTCATTCAGTCATATGAGAGTCATATTAGAGTCATATTAGAGTCATATTAGAGTCATATTAGAGTCATATTAGGGTCATATGAGAGTCATATGAGAGTCATATTAGAGTCATATTAGAGTCATATTAGAGTCATATTAGAGTCATATTAGAGTCATATTAGGGCCATATTAGAGTCATATTAGAGGCATATTAGAGTTATATGAGAGTCATATTAGAGTCATATTAGAGTCATATTAGAGTCATATTAGGGTCATATTAGAGTCATATTAGAGTCATATTAGGGTCATATTAAGGTCATATTAGGATCAAATTAAGGTCATATTAGAGTCATATTAGAGTTACATTAGAGTTATATGAGAGTTATATTAGAGTTAAATGAGAGTTATATTAGAGAGTCATATTAGAGTCATATTAGAGTCATATTAGGGTCATATTAAGGTCATATTAGGGTCAAATTAGAGTCATATTAGAGTCACATTAGAGTCATATGAGAGTTATATTAGAGTCATATTAGATTCATATTAGAGTCATATTAGATTCATATTAGAGTTATATGAGAGTTATATTAGAGTTAAATGAGAGTTATATTAGAGTCATATTAGAGTTAAATGAGAGTTTATATTAGAGTTATATTAGAGTTATATTAGAGTTATTTTAGAGTCATATTAGAGTTATATGAGAGTTATATTAGGGTCATATTAGAGTCAAATTAGAGTCATATTAGAGTCAAAATAGAGTCATATTAGAGTCATATTAGAGTCATATTAGATTCATATTAGAGTCATATTAGATTCATATTAGAGTCATATTAGATTCATATTAGAGTCATATTAGGGCCATATTAGAGTCATATTAGAGGCATATTAGACTTATATGAGAGTTATATTAGAGTCATATTAGGGCCATATTAGAGTCATATTGGGGTCATATTAGAGGCATATTAGAGTCATATTAGAGTCATATTAGAGGCATATTAGACTTATATGAGAGTTATATTAGAGTTATATTAGAGTCATATTAGAGTCATATTAGAGTCATATTAGAGGCATATTAGAGTTATATGAGAGTTATATTAGAGTCATATTAGATTCATATTAGAGTCATATTAGATTCATATTAGAGTCATATTAGGGCCATATTAGAGTCATATTAGAGGCATATTAGAGGCATATTAGACTTATATGAGAGTCATATCAGAGTCATATTAGAGTCATATCAGAGTCATATTAGAGGCATATTAGACTTATATGAGAGTCATATCAGAGTCATATTAGAGTTATATCAGAGTCATATTAGAGTCATATTAGAGTCATATTAGAGTCATATTAGGGTCATATTAGAGTCATATTAGAGGCATATTAGAGTTATATGAGAGTCATATCAGAGTCATATCAGAGTCATATCAGAGTCATATTAGAGTCATATCAGAGTCATATTAGAGTCATATCAGAGTCATATTAAAGTCATATTAGGGCCATATTAGAGTCATATTAGAGGCATATTAGACTTATATGAGAGTCATATTAGAGTCATATTAGAGTCATATTAGAGTCATATTAGGGTCATATTAGAGTCATATTAGAGTCATATTAGGGTCATATTAAGGTCATATTAGGATCAAATTAAGGTCATATTAGAGTCATATTAGAGTTACATTAGAGTTATATGAGAGTTATATTAGAGTTAAATGAGAGTTATATTAAAGAGTCATATTAGAGTCATATTAGAGTCATATTAGGGTCATATTAAGGTCATATTAGGGTCAAATTAGAGTCATATTAGAGTCACATTAGAGTCATATGAGAGTTATATTAGAGTTATATTAGAGTTAAATGAGAGTTATATTAGAGTTATATTAGAGTTATATGAGAGTTATATTAGAGTTAAATGAGAGTTATATTAGAGTCATATTAGAGTCATATTAGAGTTATATGAGAGTTATATGAGAGTTAAATGAGAGTTATATTAGAGTTATATTAGAGTTATTTTAGAGTCATATTAGAGTTATATGAGAGTTATATTAGGGTCATATTAGAGTCAAATTAGAGTCATATTAGAGTCAAAATAGAGTCATATTAGAGTCATATTAGAGTCATATTAGATTCATATTAGAGTCATATTAGATTCATATTAGAGTCATATTAGATTCATATTAGAGTCATATTAGGGCCATATTAGAGTCATATTAGAGGCATATTAGACTTATATGAGAGTTATATTAGAGTCATATTAGAGGCCATATTAGAGTCATATTGGGGTCATATTAGAGGCATATTAGAGTCATATTAGAGTCATATTAGAGGCATATTAGACTTATATGAGAGTTATATTATTAGAGTCATATTAGAGTCATATTAGAGTCATATTAGACTTATATGAGAGTTATATTAGAGTTATATTAGAGTCATATTAGAGTCATATTAGAGTCATATTAGAGGCATATTAGACTTATATAGAGTTATATTAGAGTTATATTAGAGTCATATTAGATTCATTTTAGAGTCATATTAGATTCATAGTTATTAGAGTCATATTAGAGTCATATTAGAGTCATATTAGAGGCATATTAGAGGCATATTAGACTTGTATGAGAGTTATATTAGAGTTATATTAGAGTCATATTAGACATATCAGAGTCATATGAGAGTCATATCAGAGTCATATCAGAGTCATATCAGAGTCATATCAGAGTCATATCAGAGTCATAGCAGAGTCATATTAGAGTCATATCAGAGTCATATTAGAGTCATATCAGAGTCATATCAGAGTCATATCAGAGTCATATTAGAGTCATATTAGAGTCATATCAGAGTCATATCAGAGTCATATTAGAGTCATATCAGAGTCATATTAGAGTCATATCAGAGTCATATTAGAGTCATATCAGAGTCATATTAGAGTCATATCAGAGTCATATCAGAGTCATATCAGAGTCATATCAGAGTCATATTAGAGTCATATTAGAGTCATATCAGAGTCATATCAGAGTCATATTAGAGTCATATCAGAGTCATATTAGAGTCATATCAGAGTCATATCAGAGTCATACTCCAGCAAAACAACGTCAGGACTTAATGTTAAATGGATTAGAGGGTACAGGACATTGGGTACAGGACATTGACCACATTTGAAACCTATACTAGTTGGTTGCTGCTATAGGCCACCTAGTGCTGATGTCAAATATCTTGATGGAATTTGCTAAATGTTGGATAAGTTATTCGATGACAATAGGATAAATCAATTGGGGAGATACGAATATTGATTTAACACTAACTGTCCAATGAGAAAGAAACAACTCAAGTTGTGACATCACCAACCAGAACGTTCACTGATAGGTCCGGTATCGCATCATCAACTTGTATCAATCACATTTTTACCACCATGGCTGAACATTGTTCTAAAGATGTATCAGTGGCACTAGGTTGTAGTGATCATAACCTGGTTGAACTCACTAGGAAAACTAAAATACCTGGCCCTAAGGTAATCTACCACAGGTCCTACAGAGGGTTCAATCAGGACTCGCTCACTAGTAACACTAAAATACCAAAGGCTGGCCCTAAGGTAATCTACCACAGGTCCTACAGAGGGTTCAATCAGGACTCACTCACTAGGAAAACTACAATACCAAAGGCCCTAAGGTAATCTACCACAGGTCCTACAGAGGGTTCAATCAGGACTCGCTCACTAGTAACACTAAAATACCAAAGGCTGGCCCTAAGGTAATCTACCACAGGACCTATAGAGGGTTCAATCAGGACTCACTCACTAGGAACACTACAATACCAAAGGCCCTAAGGTAATCTACCACAGGTCCTACAGAGGGTTCAATCAGGACTCGCTCACTAGTAACACTAAAATACCAAAGGCTGGCCCTAAGGTAATCTACCACAGGACCTATAGAGGGTTCAATCAGGACTCACTCACTAGGAACACTACAATACCAAAGGCCCTAAGGTAATCTACCACAGGTCCTACAGAGGGTTCAATCAGGACTCACTCACTAGGAACACTACAATACCAAAGGCCCTAAGGTAATCTACCACAGGTCCTACAGAGGGTTCAATCAGGACTCGTTGTGGATGAGATTTAGAATGTGCCAATGGTTAGAAGTGTGTAGTGAGGATGATCCTGAAATGTCACCATGTTTGTTTATGAAATGATTTATGAGAATAGCTGATAAACACGCCCCTTTAAGAAAATGCACTGTGAGGTCAGACGGTGCCCCAGGGATTGATGATCGGGGCGGCAGGGTAGCCTAGTGGTTAGAGTGTAGGGGCGGCAGGGTAGCCTAATGGTTAGAGCGTTGGACTAGTAACCAAAGGTTGCAAGTTCAAACCCCCGAGCTGACAAGGTACAAATCTGTTGTTCTGCCCCTGAACGAGGCAGTCAACCTAAAATAAGACTTTGTTCTTAACTGACTTGCCTAGTTAAATAAAGGTGTAAAATGATGAGTTGACAAATTTAATGATTCAATGTTATAATGACAAAAAAGCAGCTGATAAAACTCTGTTTGATAAGCAATGTTTTTGTAAATGAACAAATCTTGTGACCAAGGAACAAATCTTGTGACCAAGGAACAAAGGAAAGAAGGAGGATTCTATCAGCACAAAACTGATGAAGTGAAGGATGATGGGAAAAAACTGTGGAGAACGCTGAAGATTATTATGGGTAGGAATTCGAAACTTCAGGCCTCACTCCTCTTTTGTTGAATCAGAGGGTATATCATTTACACAACCACACGACATCACAAACTACTTTCATTAATATTTTACTGGCAAAGTGGACAAGTTGAGGAATGCTATGATTCCAACTGATGGCTCCATGTGATATACCCTTATAAAAGATTGTCTCATGAAGGAGAGGCAATGCAGGTTCAAATTTCACCAAGTAGAAAGGGAAGAGGCAGAAAGGATGCTGTTGTCTCTTTCAGATGACAAGTCACCTGGTACAGATAATCTTGACGGCGAATTGTTTAGAGTTACAGCTAACCAAATATCAGCCTCAATCTCTCATATTTTTAATAAGTGCTTGATGTATGGGGTGGGCCCAGAAGTCTGGAAAGAGTCAAAGGTTATTCCACTACCAAAGGATAAAAAAAATCTGCATCCACTGGTCCTCATAGTCGTCCTATAAGCTTGCTGCCTGTGTTAAGTAAATTATTGGAAAAAATAGTATCTGTACAAATCTAGGATTTTTTTCCCCATGTAATGGTCTGACAGCATGTGTACAAAGAAGGGCATTCTACGAGCACAAATGACCGATGATTGGTTAAAGAGTTTGGAGGTTCTGCTCTAACTCTGTACCAGAGAGGTTCTGATCTAACTCTGTACCAGAGAGGTTCTGATCTAACTCCGTACCAGAGAGGTTCTGTTCTAACTCTGTACCAGAGAGGTTCTGATCTAACTCTGTACCAGAGAGGTTCTGCTCTAACTCTGTACCAGAGAGGTTCTGATCTAACTCTGTACCAGAGAGGTTCTGATCTAACTCTGTACCAGAGAGGTTCTGATCTAACTCTGTACCAGAGAGGTTCTGATCTAAATCTGTACCAAAGAGGTTCTGAGCTAACTCTGTACCAGAGAGGTTCTGATCTAACTCTGTACCAGAGAGGTTCTGATCTAACTTTGTACCAGAGAGGTTCTGATCTAACTCTGTACCAGAGCGGTTCTGATCTAACTCTGTACCAGAGCGGTTCTGATCTAACTCTGTACCAGAGAGGTTCTGATCTAAATCTGTACCAGAGAGGTTCTGATCTAACTCTGTACCAGAGAGGTTCTGATCTAAATCTGTACCAGAGAGGTTCTGATCTAACTCTGTACCAGAGAGGTTCTGATCTAACTCTGTACCAGAGAGGTTCTGATCTAACTCTGTACCAGAGAGGTTCTGATCTAACTCTGTACCAGAGAGGTTCTGATCTAACTCTGTACCAGAGCGGTTCTGATCTAACTCTGTACCAGAGAGGTTCTGATCTAACTCTATACCAGAGACATGTTTAGCATCCTCCTTTTTTTTACCAACCTTGTATATGATTGTCTTAAGCTGTAGTTATGCTAAAAAATAAAGATTTGAGCAAACCAAAATCTGCCCTCACTTGGGAGAAGTGGGAGATTGGGAGATTATCTGACCAATAGATTAAATACCTGGGCTATACCAGAGTCTATTATGAAACGTGTTTCCCACAGCTGTAAACAAGGGGCTTGTTGGGCTCAGGTTGAGGTTATGGAGTGTTCAGGATGACATAGGCTTGTTGGGCTCAGGTTGAGGTTATGGAGTGTTCAGAGTGATGTAGGCTTGTTGGGCTCAGGTTGAGGTTATGGAGTGTTCAGAGTGACATAGGCTTGTTGGGCTCAGGTTGAGGTTATGGAGTGTTCAGAGTGATGTAGGCTTGTTGGGCTCAGGTTGAGGTTATGGAGTGTTCAGAGTGACATTGGCTTGTTGGGCTCAGGTTGAGGTTATGGAGTGTTCAGAGTGACATAGGCTTGTTGGGCTCAGGTTGAGGTTATGGAGTGTTCAGAGTGACATAGGCTTGTTGGGCTCAGGTTGAGGTTATGGAGTGTTCAGAGTGATGTAGGCTTGTTGGGCTCAGGTTGAGGTTATGGAGTGTTCAGAGTGACATAGGCTTGTTGGGCTCAGGTTGAGGTTATGGAGTGTTCAGAGTGATGTAGGCTTGTTGGGCTCAGGTTGAGGTTATGGAGTGTTCAGAGTGACATAGGCTTGTTGGGCTCAGGTTTGAGGTTATGGAGTGTTCAGGATGACATTGGCTTGTTGGGCTCAGGTTGAGGTTATGGAGTGTTCAGAGTGACATAGGCTTGTTGGGCTCAGGTTGAGGTTATGGAGTGTTCAGAGTGACATTGGCTTGTTGGGCTCAGGTTGAGGTTATGGAGTGTTCAGAGTGACATAGGCTTGTTGGGCTCAGGTTTGAGGTTATGGAGTGTTCAGGATGACATTGGCTTGTTGGGCTCAGGTTGAGGTTATGGAGTGTTCAGAGTGACATAGGCTTGTTGGGCTCAGGTTGAGGTTATGGAGTGTTCAGAGTGATGTAGGCATGTTGGGCTCAGGTTGAGGTTATGGAGTGTTCAGAGTAGTGCTGACCCCGAAAAAATATTGGTCGACCAAGGGTCGTCTGTTCTTTCGACCAACTGTAGTTACTCAACAATACTAACCTAAATGACAGAGAGAAATGAGAATGTTCTTGAGTGGACTAGTTACAGTTTTGACTTAAATCTGCTTGAAAATCTATGGAAACACCTGAAAACGGATGTCTAGGAATGATCAACACACAATTTGACAGAGCTTGAAGAATTTTGAAAATAATAATGGGCAAATGTTGCACAATCCATGTGTGGAAATCTCTTCGAGACTTACCCAGAAAGACTCACAGCTGTAATCACTACCAAAGGTGCTTCTACAAAGTATTGACTAATAGCCATTTGGGTAGCCATTTGACTAGATGTGTGTGTCAGCTAGTTTCCTTGACTGTAATTTTTTATTTTACTAGGCAAGTCAGTTAAGAACAAATTCTTATTTTCAATGACAGCCTAGGAACAGTGGGTTAACTGCCTGTTCAGGGGCAGAACGACAGATTCGTACCTTGTCAGCTCGGGGATTCGAACTTGCAACCTTTCGGTTACTAGTCCAACACTCTAACCACAAGGCTACCCTGCCACTGTGTCAGCTAGTGTCCTTGACTGTCATGTGTGTCAGCTAGTCTCCGTGACTGTCATGTGTGTCAGCTAGTCTCCTTGACTGTCATGTGTGTCAGCTAGTCTCCTTGACTGTCATGTGTATCAGCTAGTCTCCTTGAGAGGAATAGGCTACTGAAAAATATTTGTCTCCAAAATGTATTTTGTCATGATTCCTCTCGTCCCAGGGACCGCTAGCTACTGGAAGGACAAGAGGATAAAAATGTGCCTCAAATCAGGGCTCAGAGAGAAGAAATACTAATGGTAGTAGTGGAGATTTCTCTCTCTCCCTCTCTCTCTCTCTCTCTGTTTCTCTCTGTTTCTCTCTGTTTCTCTCTCTCTGTTTCTCTCTCTCTCTCTCTCTCTCTCTCCCTCCCTCTCTCTCTCTCTCTCTCTCTCTCTCTCTCTGAGTTTCTTCTCCAAGCCCAATTTGTCAAACGTGGAAGTTTCAATGCCAGGAATTAGCCCAATGAGATCTGCTCTCCAGAGACGGACGAGAGCATTTATGTTTGATCATGGCAATAAACAAGAACATTATCATGCTTTGTTGGTTTTAAGATCTGAAACAAATGCTTGTTGTTATGAGGGACTAATTCAAGGTTCAATTTTGACGTTGTTAGGAAATCACTAAAGCTAATTAGGAACAGAGGAAGGCAAGAAAAGAAAGGTTAGAGTGATCGCTCTTATACCCAGGGAAAAGGGATTCACAAAGCATAGTTCATCTTTTCTTATGGGATTTCAGAAGATGAATGACTGCGCCAATATCCACCCTAGCATACTGTATCACCTAGAGTGAAGCTGTGTATTGGACATACTGTATCACTTAGAGTGAAGCTGTGTATTGGACATACTGTATCACCTAGAGTGAAGCTGTGCATTGGACATATTCTATCACCTAGAGTGAATGAAGCTATGTGTTGGACATACTGTATCGCCTAGAGTGAATGAAGCTATGTGTTGGACATATTCTATCACTTAGAGTGAAGCTATGTGTTGGACATATTCTATCACTTAGAGTGAAGCTATGTGTTGGACATATTCTATCACTTAGAGTGAAGCTATGTGTTGGACATATTCTATCACTTAGAGTGAATGAAGCTATGTGTTGGACATATTCTATCACTTAGAGTGAAGCTATGTGTTGGACATATTCTATCACCTAGAGTGAATGAAGCTATGTGTTGGACATATTCTATCACTTAGAGTGAAGCTATGTGTTGGACCTACTCTATCACTTAGAGTGAAGCTATGTGTTGGACATATTCTATCACCTAGAGTGAATGAAGCTATGTGTTGGACATACTGTATCACCTAGAGTGAATGAAGCTATGTGTTGGACATATTCTATCACTTAGAGTGAAGCTATGTGTTGGACATATTCTATCACTTAGAGTGAAGCTATGTGTTGGACATATTCTATCACTTAGAGTGAAGCTATGTGTTGGACATATTCTATCACTTAGAGTGAATGAAGCTATGTGTTGGACATATTCTATCACTTAGAGTGAAGCTATGTGTTGGACATATTCTATCACCTAGAGTGAAGCTATGTGTTGGACATATTGTATCACCTAGAGTGAATGAAGCTATGTGTTGGACATATTCTATCACTTAGAGTGAAGCTATGTGTTGGACCTCCTCTATCACTTAGAGTGAAGCTATGTGTTGGACATATTCTATCACTTAGAGTGAAGCTATGTGTTGGACATATTCTATCACCTAGAGTGAAGCTATGTGTTGGACATATTCTATCACCTAGAGTGAAGCTATGTGTTGGACATATTGTATCACCTAGAGTGAATGAAGCTATGTGTTGGACATATTGTATCACCTAGAGTGAATGAAGCTATGTGTTGGACATATTCTATCACTTAGAGTGAAGCTATGTGTTGGACATATTGTATCACCTAGAGTGAATGAAGCTATGTGTTGGACATATTCTATCACTTAGAGTGAAGCTATGTGTTGGACATATTGTACGTGGTACTGTATGCCAGGATAGATATTGGAATGTAGTCTGTGTTTAGATCTATAGTTTATTTATTTGTATTTTATGATCCATTTACTATGTTTCTGTGTAGATTGAATTTTCAAGTTCTGTGTACTATGTCCTCAGTCACTTTGTGGAAAGTATAAAAGCCAGATGTCAATCAAGGCTGGTAGTCGGGCAGTCAGTCAGGCAGGCACATAGTCAGTCAGGCAATCATGTAGTCAGTCAGACAGGCACATAGTCAGTCAGGCAATCATGTAGTCAGTCAGGCAATCATGTAGTCAGTCAGGCAATCATGTAGTCAGTCAGGCAGGCAGATAGTCAGTCAGGCAATCATGTAGTCAGTCATGCAGGCACATAGTCAGTCAGGCAATCATGTAGTCAGTCAGGCAGGCAGATAGTCAGTCAGGCAATCATGTAGTCAGTCAGGCAGGTAGGCAGGCAGGCAGGTAGGTAGTCTGTCAGGCAGGCAGGCAGGTAGTCTGTCAGTCAGGCAGGCAGGTAGTCAGATGGCGTCAGACCCCAGGTGAAAGATAGATCTAAGAGCTAACCCTGCCAGGCGAGAGCTGCCCTGTGAGCCATGTCGCTGCAGCAGAACCCAGTCCCAACGGGGAAAAGCTTTTCAAAGGGCCTGTCTCCTTGTCTCTCTCTGAGTCGCTATAAAGGCTCTGTCCCAAACAGAGCCCTATTCCCTTTATAGTGCACTACTTTTGACCAGAGCCCTTAGGGAATAGGATGCCATTTGGGACACATCCTAGTCTCTAGGTATCTAGGTCTTCCCTTGGCCTCCACATTTCAAACACACCAGAGCCTTTGTTTCTGAGGCGGACAGCATAAATCTGCTACCTGAAAGAGAAGCGGTGGCCCGGACTAATCCTCATGGGTCATGCTAGGTAGAGAGGAGAAGAGAGAGAGAAGAGGAGGTAGAAGACAGGGAGGGGAGAGGATGTGAAAGGCAGGGGAGGGGAGGGGAGAGGAGTAGGAGTTGGAATGCAGGGGAGGGCAGTAGGAAGTAGAAGGCAGGGAGGGGTGAAGAGGTGGAATGCAGGGGAGGAGAGGGGAGGGGAGGTGGAAGGCAGGGGAGGTGGAAGGCAGGGGAGGGGAGGGGGAGGAGAGGATGTGGAAGGCAGGGGAGGAGAGGGGAGGGGATGTGGAAGGCAGGGGAGGTGGAAGGCAGGGGAGAGGAGAGGAGAGGAGGTGGAAGGCAGGGAAGGCTTATACACCTACTTAATAAACCATAGTGTGTAGTTTATAAACCTAATTAATAAACCATAGTGTGTAGCTTATAAACCTACTTAATAAACTATAGTTTGTAGCTTATATAAGCCTACTTAATAAACCATAGTGTGTAGCTTATAAACCTAATTAATAAACCATGGTGTGTAGCTTATAAACCTACTTAATAAACTATAGTTTGTAGCTTATATAAGCCTACTTAATAAACCATAGTGTGTAGCTTATAAACCTAATTAATAAACCATGGTGTGTAACTTATAAACCTACTTAATGAACCATGGTGTGTAGCTTATAAACCTAATTAATAAACCATAGTGTGTAGCTTATAAACCTACTTAATAAACTATAGTGTGTAGCTTATAAACCTACTTAATAAACCATAGTGTGTAGCTTATAAACCTACTAAATAAACTATAGTGTGTAGCTTATAAACCTACTTAATAAACCATAGTGTGTAGCTTATAAACCTACTTAATAAACTATAGTGTGTAGCTTATAAACCTACTTAATGAACCAAGGTGTGTAGCTTATAAATCTACTTAATGAACCATGGTGTGTAGCTTATAAACCTACTTAATACACCATGGTTTGTAGTTTATAAACCTAATTAATAAACCATGGTGTGTAGCTTATAAACCTACTTAATAAACCATAGTGTGTAGCTTATAAATCTACTTAATAAACTATAGTGTGTAGCTTATAAACCTACTTAATAAACCATAGTGTGTAGCTTATAAACCTACTTAATAAACCATAGTGTGTAGCTTATAAACCTACTAAATAAACTATAGTGTGTAGCTTATAAACCTACTTAATAAACCATAGTGTGTAGCTTATAAACCTATTTAATAAACTATAGTGTGTAGCTTATAAACCTACTTAATAAACCATGGTGTGTAGCTTATAAACCTACTTAATGAACCAAGGTGTGTAGTTTATAAATCTACTTAATGAACCATGGTGTGTAGCTTATAAATCTACTTAATAAACTATAGTGTGTAGCTTATAAACCTACTTAATAAACCATAGTGTGTAGCTTATAAACCTACTTAATGAACCAAGGTGTGTAGTTTATAAATCTACTTAATGAACCATGGTGTGTAGCTTATAAATCTACTTAATAAACTATAGTGTGTAGCTTATAAACCTACTTAATAAACCATAGTGTGTAGCTTATAAACCTACTTAATACACTATAGTGTGTAGCTTATAAACCTACTTAAAAAACCATAGTGTGTAGCTTATAAACCTACTTAATAAACTATAGTGTGTAGCTTATAAACCTACTTAATAAACCATAGTGTGTAGCTTATAAACCTACTTAATAAACTATAGTGTGTAGCTTATAAACCTACTTAATGAACCATGGTGTGTAGCTTACAAACCTACTTAATGAACCATGGTGTGTAGCTTATAAATCTACTTAATGAACCATGGTGTGTAGCTTATAAACCTACTTAATAAACCATAATGTGTAGCTTATAAATCTACTTAATAAACTATAGTGTGTAGCTTATAAACCTACTTAATAAACCATGGTGTGTAGCTTATAAACCTACTTAATAAACTATAGTGTGTAGCTTATAAACCTACCGAATAAACTATAGTGTGTAGCTTATAACCGTACTTAATAAACCATGCTGTGTAGCTTATAAACCTACATAATAAACCATAGTGTGTGGCTTATAAACCTACTTAATAAACCATGGTGTGTGGCTTATAAACCTACTTAATAAACTATAGTGTGTAGCTTATAAACCTACTTAATAAACCATAGTGTGTAGCTTATAAACCTACTTAATAAACTATAGTGTGTAGCTTATAAACCTACTTAATGAACCATGGTGTGTAGCTTACAAACCTACTTAATGAACCATGGTGTGTAGCTTATAAATCTACTTAATGAACCATGGTGTGTAGCTTATAAACCTACTTAATAAACCATAATGTGTAGCTTATAAATCTACTTAATAAACTATAGTGTGTAGCTTATAAACCTACTTAATAAACCATGGTGTGTAGCTTATAAACCTACTTAATAAACTATAGTGTGTAGCTTATAAACCTACCGAATAAACTATAGTGTGTAGCTTATAACCGTACTTAATAAACCATGCTGTGTAGCTTATAAACCTACATAATAAACCATAGTGTGTGGCTTATAAACCTACTTAATAAACCATGGTGTGTGGCTTATACATCTACTTAATAAACCATGGTGTGTAGCTTATAAACCTACTTAATGAACCATGGTGTGTAGCTTATAAACCTAATTAATAAACCATAGTGTGTAGCTTATAAACCTACTTAATGAACCATGGTGTGTAGCTTATAAAGCTACTTAATGAATCATGGTGTGTAGCTTATAAACCTTCTTAATAAACCATAGTGTGTAGATTATAAACCTACTTAATAAACCATAGTCTGTAGCTTATAAACCTACTTAATAAACTATAGTGTGTAGCTTATAAACCTACTTAATAAACTGTGTAGCCTATAAACCTACTTAATAAACTATAGTTTGTGCTTATATAAGCCTACTTAATAAACCATATAGCTTATATAAGCCTACTTAATAAACCATAGTGTGTAGCTTATAAACCTACTTAATAAACCATAGTGTGTAGCTTATAAATCTACTTAATAAACTATGGTGTGTAGCTTATAAACCTACTTAATGAACCATGGTGTGTAGCTTATAAACCTAATTAATAAACCATAGTGTGTAGCTTATAAACCTAATTAATAAACCGTAGTGTGTAGCTTATAAACCTACTTAATAAACCATAGTGTCTAGCTTATAAACCTAATTAATAAACCATAGTGTGTAGCTTATAAACCTACTTAATAAACTATAGTTTGTAGCTTATATAAGCCTACTTAATAAACCATAGTGTGTAGCTTATGAACCTACTTAATAAACCATAGTGTGTAGCTTATAAACCTACTTAATACACTATAGTGTGTAGATTATAAACCTACTTAATAAACCATAGTGTGTAGCTTATAAACCTACTTAATAAACTATAGTGTGTAGCTTATAAACCTACTTAATAAACTATAGTGTGTAGCTTATAAACCTACTTAATAAACCATAGTGTGTAGCTTATAAACCTACTTAATAAACTATAGTGTGTAGCTTATAAACCTACTTAATGAACCATGGTGTGTAGCTTATAAACCTACTTAATGAACCATGGTGTGTAGCTTATAAACCTACTTAATAAACTATAGTGTGTAGCTTATAAACCTACCGAATAAACTATAGTGTGTAGCTTATAACCGTACTTAATAAACCATGCTGTGTAGCTTATAAACCTACATAATAAACCATAGTGTGTAGCTTATAAACCTACTTAATAAACCATGGTGTGTAGCTTATAAATCTACTTAATAAACCATGGTGTGTAGCTTATAAACCTACTTAATGAACCATGGTGTGTAGCTTATAAACCTAATTAATAAACCATAGTGTGTAGCTTATAAACCTACTTAATAAACCATGGTGTGTAGCTTATAAATCTACTTAATGAACCATGGTGTGTAGCTTATAAACCTACTTAATGAATCATGGTGTGTAGCTTATAAACCTTCTTAATAAACCATAGTGTGTAGATTATAAACCTACTTAATAAACCATAGTCTGTAGCTTATAAACCTACTTAATAAACTATAGTGTGTAGCTTATAAACCTACTTAATAAACTGTGTAGCTTATAAACCTACTTAAGAAACCATGGTGTGTAGCTTATAAACCTACTTAATAAACCATAGTGTGTAGCTTATAAATCTACTTAATAAACTATGGTGTGTAGCTTATAAACCTACTTAATGAACCATGGTGTGTAGCTTATAAACCTAATTAATAAACCATAGTGTGTAGCTTATAAACCTAATTAATAAACCGTAGTGTGTAGCTTATAAACCTACTTAATAAACCATAGTGTCTAGCTTATAAACCTAATTAATAAACCATAGTGTGTAGCTTATAAACCTACTTAATAAACTATAGTTTGTAGCTTATATAAGCCTACTTAATAAACCATAGTGTGTAGCTTATAAACCTACTTAATGAACCATAGTGTGTAGATTATAAACCTACTTAATGAACCATGGTGTGTAGCTTATAAACCTACTTAATGAACCATGGTGTGTAGCTTATACACCTACTTAATAAACCATGGTGTGTAGCTTATAAACCTACTTAATGAACCATGGTGTGTAGCTTATAAACCTACTTAATGAACCATGGTGTATAGCTTATAAACCTACTTAATGAACCATAGTGTGTAGCTTATAAACCTACTTAATGAACCATGGTGTGTAGCTTATAAACCTACTTAATGAACCATGGTGTATAGCTTATAAACCTACTTAATGAACCATAGTGTGTAGCTTATAAACCTACTTAATGAACCATAGTGTGTAGCTTATAAACCTACTTAATGAACCATAGTGTGTAGCTTATAAACCTACTTAATGAACCATAGTGTGTAGCTTATAAACCTACTTAATGAACCATAGTGTGTAGCTTATAAACCTACTTAATGAACCATGGTGTGTAGCTTATAAACCTACTTAATGAACCATGGTGTGTAGCTTATAAACCTACTTAATGAACCATGGTGTGTAGCTTATAAACCTACTTAATGAACCATGGTGTGTAGCTTATAAACCTACTTAATAAACTATAGTGTGTAGTTTATAAACCTACTTAATGAACCATGGTTTGTCCTCTATAATTCAATGGAAGAGCCTGCCAAGGCTTCTCTGAGCAACAGGAGGGACACTAGTCTTGGTTACTGTATACATACAGTAGTCTTGGCTACTGTATACATACAGTAGTCTTGGTTACTGTATACATACTTACACTGACATACTCAGATCTTCTTTCTTTTTAATAATAAGATGAACTAATAACGTGAAAAAACTCAACACTACCAAGTCAGAAAAATAAAACAACGTCAAGGAACAACTGAGCAAATACCCAATCAGTTCATTCACATAACCTGTATGTCTGTGTTTTGACATTAATCCTAGGTTACCAGACGATAACCAGATGACACGTTCATAACAGACCGTTTTTTAAATATTTTTTTACAACAATAGAACACGTTAGAATATGTTTCCGTTGCTTAAGACAAAATGAAACGTTCCGTCTGATTTGTTTCTGAATCCAGCCAGTCAGGTGGCTGAACTAATCATCTTGAACACAACAAAGGAAGAGAATCCTCCACGGACTCTTAATGCCTCATTAATATTTTAGAATTATTAAATCCAATTATTGTAAGAAAATCTTCTTCTTTTTTTAACCTATTTTCTTCATTGACTGTTCCCATGCCATCATTACCCAACGCATCACACCAGAGTTAAAACCTCCGTGTCATTATTAGATCACGTTAGGGCTGTCTGGCTCCCTCTAGCCTCTATTGTATTGAGATGTTGAGCCTCTATTGTACAGAGGTGTTGTCCTCTTTGCCTTTGT
Organism: Oncorhynchus tshawytscha; assembly: GCF_018296145.1. Taxonomy (NCBI): domain Eukaryota; kingdom Metazoa; phylum Chordata; class Actinopteri; order Salmoniformes; family Salmonidae; genus Oncorhynchus; species Oncorhynchus tshawytscha. The sequence goes on along the minus strand of NC_056438.1, from coordinate 80,996,168 downwards.
TGTGTGCTCCTAAGAAGGATTCCCCTTAGCAGTCTAGACTAGAGTATAGGTAACATCCATCTTCATGGTCAATAGTATTGTAGCAAAGGAATCCCTCAAGCAAATCGCCTCAGGTGTGGACCACAGGACCACAGTTGGAAGTAAAATAGCCTCATAACATCAAAGATCCACCACCATATTGAACCTGTTTGGGATAAGGGGGAGCAGCATTTTCACGTCTGGATGAAAAGCGCACCCAGAGTAAACTGCCTGCTACTCAGGCCCAGTTGCTAATATATGCATATTATTAGTAGATTTGGATGGAAAACACTCTGAAGTTTCTAAAACTGTTTGTATGATGTCTGTGAGTATAACAGAACTCATATGGCAGCACCACCATATTTAACAGTAGTATTTTCACCATATTCGGTTTTTTTCACACGTCTGGCCCATACCTGGCATGACCTCTGCTTTGCTAGCACACGTTTGGCCCATACCTGGCGTGACCTCTGCTTTGCTAGCACACGTTTGACCCATACCTGGCGTGACCTCTGCCTTTCTACACGTGACCGCCCTTCTGAAGCGTCTTACCAGTCTTTGAAAAAGCTAGCTATTCACTGACGCAAGTTGGGACACTTCAGGCTGAGGAGTACATTTCCACACATTCACATGAAGGAAATACCTCTCCCATCTCTACAGAGGAACTCTGGACTCTGTTAGAGTGACCAACGGGGATCTTGGTCACCTCCCTGACCAAGGCCCTTCTCAGTTTGTCCGGGCGGCCAGCTCAAGGAAGAGTCTAGGTGGTTCCAAACATTTATTTAACCACATTTATTTCATTTATTTTAGAATATAACTGTAACGTAACAAAATGTGGAAAAAAGGGAAGGGGTCTGAATACTTTCCGAATGTACTGTATGTAGTGACCTACTACCCATAGGGCCCTGGTCAAAAGTAGTGCACTATATAGGGAATAGGGTCCCATAGGGCCCTGGTCAAAAGTAGTGCACTATATAGGGAATAGGGTCCCATAGGGCTCTGGTCTAAAGTAGTGCACTATATAGGGAATAGGGTCCCATAGGTCTCTGGTCTAAAGTAGTGCACTACATAGGGAATAGGGTCCCATAGGGCTCTGGTCTAAAGTAGTGCACTACATAGGGAATAGGGTCCCATAGGGCTCTGGTCTAAAGTAGTGCACTATATAGGGAATAGGGTCCCATAGGTCTCTGGTCTAAAGTAGTGCACTACATAGGGAATAGGGTCCCATAGGGCTCTGGTCTAAAGTAGTGCACTACATAGGGAATAGGGTCCCATAGGGCTCTGGTCTAAAGTAGTGCACTACATAGGGAATAGGGTCCCATAGGGCTCTGGTCTAAAGTAGTGCACTATATAGGGAATAGGGTCCCATAGGTCTCTGGTCTAAAGTAGTGCACTACATAGGGACTAGGGTGCCATTTCAGACGCAGCCCCTTACTGAATTAGACGGTTGTTCATTCCACACCATTGACACCATCTTAGTTTCTCTTTGTAATTGTTGCAGTGTGGCAGGTCTAAATGGAGTCTAGCTGTTATGTTCATCTGGTTGGATAAACATTGTCTACGGAACCTGCAGTGTGGTTGACCTTGTCTGCATGAGATTGAAATGACGCCTGCATATTTTTTGGGGTAGGACCTTTTTAAAGAGTTCAATCAGAAGCAGATCGTTGTCTCTGTTTGAGAGAGTGACTGTCCCCACGATTATTTTCTGACCTTAGTTCCTTTATTATGTCTTTGTGTTACCACGTTTGGTCCGATCCTTCCTACTCCTCCTCAGAAGAGGAGGACACTTACCACGCTGCGCATTGGTCTGATCCTTCCTACTCCTCCTCAGAAGAGGAGGACACTTATCACGCTGCGCATTGGTCCGATCCTTCCTACTCCTCCTCAGAAGAGGAGGACAAAAACCGTTACATTGACGTCAACTTAACAACCTCAACGGCTTTAAAAAAAGAAATGTCTTTACTATGAACCACCAGACAGCTATTTACTGCAGTCCTGCATTCTCATGTCTTTATCATGAACCACCAGACAGCTATTTACTGCAGTCCTGCATTCTCATGTCTTTACTATGAACCACCAGACAGCTATTTACTGCAGTCCTGCATTCTCATATCTTTATCATGAACCACCAGACAGCTATTTACTGCAGTCCTGCATTCTCATGTCTTTACTATGAACCACCAGACAGCTATTTACTGCAGTCCTGCATTCTCATGTCTTTATCATGAACCACCAGACAGCTATTTACTGCAGTCCTGCATTCTCATGTCTTTATCATGAACCACCAGACAGCTATTTACTGCAGTCCTGCATTCTCATGTCTTTACTATGAACCACCAGACAGCTATTTACTGCAGTCCTGCATTCTCATGTCTTTATCATGAACCACCAGACAGCTATTTACTGCAGTCCTGCATTCTCATGTCTTTATCATGAACCACCAGACAGCTATTTACTGCAGTCCTGCATTCTCATGTCTTTATCATGAACCACCAGACAGCTATTTACTGCAGTCCTGCATTCTCATGTCTTTATCATGAACCACCAGACAGCTATTTACTGCAGTCCTGCATTCTCATGTCTTTATCATGAACCACCAGACAGCTATTTACTGCAGTCCTGCATTCTCATGTCTTTATCATGAACCACCAGACAGCTATTTACTGCAGTCCTGCATTCTCATGTCTTTACTATGAACCACCAGACAGCTATTTACTGCAGTCCTGCATTCTCATGTCTTTATCATGAACCACCAGACAGCTATTTACTGCAGTCCTGCATTCTCATGTCTTTACTATGAACCACCAGACAGCTATTTACTGCAGTCCTGCATTCTCATGTCTTTATCATGAACCACCAGACAGCTATTTACTGCAGTCCTGCATTCTCATGTCTTTATCATGAACCACCAGACAGCTATTTACTGCAGTCCTGCATTCTCATGTCTTTATCATGAACCACCAGACAGCTATTTACTGCAGTCCTGCATTCTCATGTCTTTATCATGAACCACCAGACAGCTATTTACTGCAGTCCTGCATTCTCATGTCTTTACTATGAACCACCAGACAGCTATTTACTGCAGTCCTGCATTCTCATGTCTTTATCATGAACCACCAGACAGCTATTTACTGCAGTCCTGCATTCTCATGTCTTTATCATGAACCACCAGACAGCTATTTACTGCAGTCCTGCATTCTCATGTCTTTATCATGAACCACCAGACAGCTATTTACTGCAGTCCTGCATTCTCATGTCTTTACTATGAACCACCAGACAGCTATTTACTGCAGTCCTGCATTCTCATGTCTTTACTATGAACCACCAGACAGCTATTTACTGCCGTCCTGCATTCTCATGTCTTTATCATGAACCACCAGACAGCTATTTACTGCAGTCCTGCATTCTCATGTCTTTACTATGAACCACCAGACAGCTATTTACTGCAGTCCTGCATTCTCATGTCTTTACTATGAACCACCAGACAGCTATTTACTGCAGTCCTGCATTCTCATGTCTTTACTATGAACCACCAGACAGCTATTTACTGCAGTCCTGCATTCTCATGTCTTTAGTACTGCATTCTCATGTCTTTACTATGAACCACCAGACAGCTATTTACTGCAGTCCTGCATTCTCATGTCTTTACTATGCAGTCCTGCATTCTCATGTCTTTATCATGAACCACCAGACAGCTATTTACTGCAGTCCTGCATTCTCATGTCTTTACTATGAACCACCAGACAGCTATTTACTGCAGTCCTGCATTCTCATGTCTTTACTATGAACAACCAGACAGCTATTTACTGCCGTCCTGCATTCTCATGTCTTTATCATGAACCACCAGACAGCTATTTACTGCAGTCCTGCATTCTTATGTCTTTATCATGAACCACCAGACAGCTATTTACTGCAGTCCTGCATTCTCATGTCTTTACTATGAACCACCAGACAGCTATTTACTGCAGTCCTGCATTCTCATGTCTTTATCATGAACCACCAGACAGCTATTTACTGCCGTCCTGCATTCTCATGTCTTTATCATGAACCACCAGACAGCTATTTACTGCAGTCCTGCATTCTCATGTCTTTACTATGAACCACCAGACAGCTATTTACTGCAGTCCTGCATTCTCATGTCTTTATCATGAACCACCAGACAGCTATTTACTGCAGTACTGCATTCTCATGTCTTTACTATGAACCACCAGACAGCTATTTACTGCAGTCCTGCATTCTCATGTCTTTACTATGAACCACCAGACAGCTATTTACTGCAGTACTGCATTCTCATGTCTTTACTATGAACCACCAGACAGCTATTTACTGCAGTCCTGCATTCTCATGTCTTTACTATGAACCACTAGACAGCTATTTACTGCCGTCCTGCATTCTCATGTCTTTATCATGAACCACCAGACAGCTATTTAGTCCTGCATTCTCATGTCTTTATATGAACCACCAGACAGCTATTTACTGCAGTCCTGCATTCTCATGTCTTTACTATGAACCACCAGACAGCTATTTTACTGCAGTCCTGCATTCTCATGTCTTTATCATGAACCACCAGACAGCTATTTACTGCAGTCCTGCATTCTCATCTTTACTCATGAACCACCAGACAGCTATTTCTTTATGTCTTTTATGAACCACCAGACAGCTATTTATGAACCACCAGACAGCTATTTACTGCAGTCCTGCATTCTCATGTCTTTATCATGAACCACCAGACAGCTATTTACTGCACTGCATTCTCATGTGAACCACCAGACAGCCTGCAGTCCTGCATTCTCATGTCTTTATCATGAACCACCAGACAGCTATTTACTGCAGTCCTGCATTCTCATGTCCTTACTATGAACCACCAGACAGCTATTTACTGCAGTCCTGCATGAACCACCAGACAGCTATTTACTGCAGTCCTGCATTCTCATGTCTTTATCATGAACCACCAGACAGCTATTTACTGCAGTCCTGCATTCTCATGTCCTTACTATGAACCACCAGACAGCTATTTACTGCAGTCCTGCATTCTCATGTCCTTACTATGAACCACCAGACAGCTATTTACTGCAGTCCTGCATTCTCATGTCTTTATCATGAACCACCAGACAGCTATTTACTGCAGTCCTGCATTCTCATGTCTTTACTGAACAACCAGACAGCTATTTACTGCAGTCCTGCATTCTCATGTCTTTATCATGACCCACAGACAGCACTGCAGTCCTGCATTCTCATGTCTTTACTATGAACCACCAGACAGCTATTTACTGCAGTCCTGCATTCTCATTCCTTCCCACCCAGGTCTATTCACACACACACTATAGAGACAGAACCACAGGCCCCACACACTCACACACACACACACGCACACACACACACACACGCACGCACGCACACACACACACACACACACACACACACACACACACACACACACACACACACAAACACACACACACACACACACACACACACACACACACACACACACACACACACACACACACACACACACACACACACACACACAAACACACACACACATTGAAAGTTTACTTTTGTTACAGGTGCAATAACGAAAGCCCTTTTAAGTCAGGGTGAAAATTCTTTAGGAAAAATATTGACTCTAGCGTTGTGGGGCTGAGTATTGATCCAGGCCTCTGGCTTTACAGCATCTGTAAAAGATGGATAGATCGCTTTGAAATGCTCTGTGTGGGAATATAGAAAGGAATTAAAAGACCATTGTGTGTTCTCACTCAGGAATATATTGTTTAATGACACATCTAGTATCTACTGGCCACATTTTAGCTTCAAAGCCTGTGTTTGTGGCTCTGGTCAAATGTAGTGCACTATATAGGGATTAGGGTCCCATTTGGGAGGTGTGTTTTCTCTGTTGAATAGAGCAGTGTTGAAAGTGTGGATGGTAGATGGTGTGTTGTGTATTCATCTTCAGTCCCACAGTGCCAGCTACTGAAGACTCTTTCATGAAAAGTTGAATCTGGTTCAGATAGTTTTGTGGAGAATTGTGAGGACATTAGACAGTATGACTTGTGATGACATCGGGCAGTATGACTTGTGAGGACATCAGGCAGTATGACTTGTGAGAACATCAGGCAGTATGACTTGTGAGAACATCAGGCAGTATGACTTGTGATGACATCAGGCAGCATGACTTGTGAGAACATCAGGCGGTATGACTTGTGAGAACATCAGGCAGTATGACTTGTGATGACATCAGGCAGTATGAATTGTGATGACATCAGGCAGTATGACTTGTGAGAACATCAGGCAGTATGACTTGTGATGACATCAGGCAGTATGAATTGTGATGACATCAGGCAGTATGACTTGTGAGGACATCAGTCAGTATGACTTGTGATGACATCGGGCAGTATGACTTGTGAGGACAACAGGCAGTATGACTTGTGAGGACAACAGGCAGTATGACTTGTGAGAACATCAGGCAGTATGACTTGTGATGACATCAGGCAGTATGAATTGTGATGACATCAGGCAGTATGACTTGTGAGAACATCAGCCAGTATGACTTGTGATGACATCGGGCAGTATGACTTGTGAGAACATCAGGCAGTATGACTTGTGAGAACATCAGTCAGTATGACTTGTGTGGACAACAGGCAGTATGACTTGTGAGGACATTAGACAGTATGACTTGTGTGGACAACAGGCAGTATGACTTGTGTGGACAACAGGCAGTATGACTTGTGTGGACAACTGGCAGTATGACTTGTGTGGACAACTGGCAGTATGACTTGTGTGGACAACAGGCAGTATGACTTGTGATGACATCAGGCAGAATGATTTGTGAGGACATCAGGCAGTATGACTTGTGTGGACAACAGGCAGTATGACTTGTGAGGACATAGAATATAATATAAGTCTATTGTCCATCCAGGATATCACCTTATATTAAAAGGAACACAGACATGTACACTGAGTGTACAAAACATTAGGAACACCCTGCTCTTTCCATGACATAGACTGACCAGGTGAATCCAGGTGAAACCTATGATCCCTTCTTGATGTCACCTGTTAAATCCACTTCAATCAGTGTAGATGAAGCCTAAAGACAAGGATATTGAACGTGAGAATCCTCTCCACCAGCTCAGATTACCAGACTGTCATATTGATCCTCTCCACCAGCTCAGATTACCAGACTGTCATATTGATCCTCTCTACCAGCTCAGATTACCAGACTGTCATATTGAACGTGAGGATTCTCTCCACCAGCTCAGATTACCAGACTGTCATATTGAACGTGAGGATCCTCTCCACCAGCTCAGATTACCAGACTTTCATATTGAATTTGAGGGTCCTCTCCACCAGCTCAGATTACCAGACTGTCATATTGAACGTGAGGATCCTCTCCACCAGCTCAGATTACCAGACTGTCATATTGAACGTGAGGATCCTCTCCACCAGCTCAGATTACCAGACTGTCATATTGAACGTGAGGATCCTCTCCACCAGCTCAGATTACCAGACTGTCATATTAAGCGTGAGGATCCTCTCCCACCAGCTCAGATTACCAGACTGTCATATTGATCCTCTCCACCAGCTCAGATTCCCAGACTGTCATATGGAACGTGAGGATCGTCTCCAGAACATCCTGGCTGACCTTCTCATTCAAGCCCAGCTTGTCATCAATTTGCGTCCCTAGGTATATGAAACACTCAACCACCTCCACTGGTTGGTCGTTCAGAGACAGTGGTTGGGACATTGGCAGGTTGTTTCCATCGATGATCAGCTCCTTTCTCTTTTCTACATTGATGTGGAGGGCACTTGACCGGTACCATTCTGGAAGGTTCTTGGTCTGTTTAAAATACCTGTACCCATGTGACGTAACAGCTTTAAAGATAGAGTCCCACCAGAACCACGTCATCTGCCTACGTGGATGAGCTTCACATTGTTTCCTTGGATCTTCATCTCCTTAGAGTTAGACGTGAACAACAACTGTGAAAGGACACACCCCTGTTTTCAGGGTCAGTTCAGCTTCAGACGGTCTACCAGGGACTTCTTTTAAATCAGTTGTCAGATGGTATTACGTTGGGTGTGTGAGCCACATATGGTGTCAAATAGAACCCTCCCTAGGGAAATATGTGTTGTTGATTGATGTTGTTGATTAATCTCTTCTGAATGTTTACCAACTCATCAGGAAACCTCAGACGTTTTTTTTGAGAGGCTCAAATTCATATTGGAAAAAGGCCATTTTATCTGTATGTTTTGTACATGTAGAATTCCTCTTCTCTGCTCTCATTCAGTGTGGTGTTAGCCCCATTCAGTGTGGTGTTAGCCCCATTCAGTGTGGTGTTAGCCCCATTCAGTGTGGTGTTAGCCCCAATCAGTGTGGTGTTAGCCCCATTCAGTGTGGTGTTAGCCCCATTCAGTGTGGTGTTAGCCCCATTCAGTGTGGTGTTAGCCCCATTCAGTGTGGTGTTAGCCCCAATCAGTGTGGTGTTAGCCCCATTCAGTGTGGTTAATATGTGGTGTTAGCCCCATTCAGTGTGGTGTTAGCCCCATTCAGTGTGGTGTTAGCCCCATTCAGTGTGGTGCTAGCCCCATTCAGTGTGGTTAATATGTGGTGTTAGCCCCATTCAGTGTGGTGTTAGCCCCATTCAGTGTGGTTAATATGTGGTGCTAGCCCCACTCAGTGTGGTTAATATGTGGTGCTAGCCCCATTCATTGTGGTTAATATGTGGTGCTAGCCCCATTCAGTGTGGTTAATATGTGGTGCTAGCCCCATTCAGTGTGGTTAATATGTGGTGCTAGCCCCATTCCGTGTGGTTAATATGTGGTGTTAGCCCCATTCAGTGTGGTTAATATGTGTTGTTAGCCCCATTCAGTGTGGTGCTAGCCCCATTCAGTGTGGTTAATATGTGTTGTTAGCCCCATTCAGTGTGGTGCTAGCCCCATTCAGTGTGGTAATATGTGGTGTTATCCCCATTCAGTGTGGTGCTAGCCCCGTTCAGTGTGGTAATATGTGGTGTTATCCCCATTCAGTGTGGTGCTAGCCCTGTTCAGTGTGGTAATATGGGGTGTTAGCCCCATTCAGTGTGGTGCTAGCCCTGTTCAGTGTGGTAATATGTGGTGTTATCCCCATTTAGTGTGGTAATATTTGGTGTTATCCCCATTCAGTGTGGTGCTAGCCCGTTCAGTGTGGTAATATGGGGTGTTAGCCCCATTCAGTGTGGTGCTAGCCCCATTCAGTGTGGTTAATATGTGGTATTAGCCCCATTCAGTGTGGTTAATATGTGGTGCTAGCCCCATTCAGTGTGGTTAATATGTGGTGCTAGCCCCATTCAGTGTGGTGTTAGCCCCATTCAGTGTGGTGTTAGCCCCATTCAGTGTGGTGTTAGCCCCATTCAGTGTGGTGTTAGCCCCATTCAGTGTGGTGTTAGCCCCATTCAGTGTGGTTAATATGTGATGCTAGCCCCATTCAGTGTGGTGTTAGCCCCATTCAGTGTGGTTAATATGTGGTGCTAGCCCCATTCAGTGTGGTTAATATGTGGTGCTACCCCATTCAGTGTGGTTAATATGTGGTGCTAGCCCCATTCAGTGCGGTTAATATGTGGTGCTAGCCCCATTCATTGTGGTTAATATGTGGTGCTAGCCCCATTCAGTGTGGTGCTAGCCCCATTCAGTGTGGTTAATATGTGCTGTTAGCCCCATTCAGTGTGGTTAATATGTGGTGCACCAGCCCCATTCAGTGTGGTTAATATGTGGTACTAGCCCCATTCAGTGTGGTACTAGCCCCATTCAGTGTGGTGCTAGCCCCATTCATTGTGGTTAATATGTGGTGCTAGCCCCATTCCGTGTGGTGCTAGCCCCATTCAGTGTGGTTATTATGTGGTGCTAGCCCCATTCCGTGTGGTTAATATGTGGTGTTAGCCCCATTCAGTGTGGTTAATATGTTTTGTTAGCCCCATTCAGTGTGGTGCTAGCCCCATTCAGTGTGGTTAATATGTGTTGTTAGCCCCATTCAGTGTGGTGCTAGCCCCATTCAGTGTGGTAATATGTGGTGTTATCCCCATTCAGTGTGGTGCTAGCCCCATTCAGTGTGGTAATATGTGGTGTTATCCCCATTCAGTGTGGTGCTAGCCCCATTCAGTGTGGTAATATGGGGTGTTAGCCCCATTCAGTGTGGTGCTAGCCCTGTTCAGTGTGGTAATATGTGGTGTTATCCCCATTCAGTGTGGTAATATTTGGTGTTATCCCCATTCAGTGTGGTGCTAGCCCCATTCAGTGTGGTAATATGGGGTGTTAGCCCCATTCAGTGTGGTGCTAGCCCCATTCATTGTGGTTAATATGTGGTGCTAGCCCCATTCAGTGTGGTTAATATGTGGTGCTAGCCCCATTCAGTGTGGTTAATATGTGGTGCTAGCCCCATTCCGTGTGGTTAATATGTGGTGTTAGCCCCATTCAGTGTGGTTAATATGTGTTGTTAGCCCCATTCAGTGTGGTGCTAGCCCCATTCAGTGTGGTTAATATGTGTTGTTAGCCCCATTCAGTGTGGTGCTAGCCCCATTCAGTGTGGTAATATGTGGTGTTATCCCCATTCAGTGTGGTGCTAGCCCGTTCAGTGTGGTAATATGTGGTGTTATCCCCATTCAGTGTGGTGCTAGCCCCGTTCAGTGTGGTAATATGGGGTGTTAGCCCCATTCAGTGTGGTGCTAGCCCTGTTCAGTGTGGTAATATGTGGTGTTATCCCCATTTAGTGTGGTAATATTTGGTGTTATCCCCATTCAGTGTGGTGCTAGCCCCGTTCAGTGTGGTAATATGGGGTGTTAGCCCCATTCAGTGTGGTGCTAGCCCCATTCAGTGTGGTTAATATGTGGTATTAGCCCCATTCAGTGTGGTTAATATGTGGTGCTAGCCCCATTCAGTGTGGTTAATATGTGGTGCTAGCCCCATTCAGTGTGGTGTTAGCCCCATTCAGTGTGGTGTTAGCCCCATTCAGTGTGGTGTTAGCCCCATTCAGTGTGGTGTTAGCCCCATTCAGTGTGGTGTTAGCCCCATTCAGTGTGGTTAATATGTGATGCTAGCCCCATTCAGTGTGGTGTTAGCCCCATTCAGTGTGGTTAATATGTGGTGCTAGCCCCATTCAGTGTGGTTAATATGTGGTGCTACCCCATTCAGTGTGGTTAATATGTGGTGCTAGCCCCATTCAGTGCGGTTAATATGTGGTGCTAGCCCCATTCATTGTGGTTAATATGTGGTGCTAGCCCCATTCAGTGTGGTGCTAGCCCCATTCAGTGTGGTTAATATGTGCTGTTAGCCCCATTCAGTGTGGTTAATATGTGGTGCTAGCCCCATTCAGTGTGGTTAATATGTGGTACTAGCCCCATTCAGTGTGGTGCTAGCCCCATTCATTGTGGTTAATATGTGGTGCTAGCCCCATTCAGTGTGGTGCTAGCCCCATTCAGTGTGGTTAATATGTGGTGCTAGCCCCATTCCGTGTGGTTAATATGTGGTGTTAGCCCCATTCAGTGTGGTTAATATGTGTTGTTAGCCCCATTCAGTGTGGTGCTAGCCCCATTCAGTGTGGTTAATATGTGTTGTTAGCCCCATTCAGTGTGGTGCTAGCCCCATTCAGTGTGGTAATATGTGGTGTTATCCCCATTCAGTGTGGTGCTAGCCCCGTTCAGTGTGGTAATATGTGGTGTTATCCCCATTCAGTGTGGTGCTAGCCCCGTTCAGTGTGGTAATATGGGGTGTTAGCCCCATTCAGTGTGGTGCTAGCCCTGTTCAGTGTGGTAATATGTGGTGTTATCCCCATTCAGTGTGGTAATATTTGGTGTTATCCCCATTCAGTGTGGTGCTAGCCCCGTTCAGTGTGGTAATATGGGGTGTTAGCCCCATTCAGTGTGGTGCTAGCCCCGTTCAGTGTGGTAATATGTGAGGTTATCCCCATTCAGTGTGGTAATATTTGGTGTTATCCCCATTCAGTGTGGTGCTAGCCCCGTTCAGTGTGGTAATATGGGGTGTTAGCCCCATTCAGTGTGGTGCTAGCCCCATTCAGTGTGGTTAATATGTGGTGCTAGCCCCATTCAGTGTGGTTAATATGTGGTGCTAGCCCCATTCAGTGTGGTGTTAGCCCCAGTTTATATGTGGTGTGGTGCTAGCCCCATTCAGTGTGGTGTTAGCCCCATTCAGTGTGGTGAATATGTGGTGCTAGCCCCATTCAGTGTGGTGCTAGCCCCATTCAGTGTGGTGCTAGCCCCATTCAGTGTGGTGTTAGCCCCATTCAGTGTGGTGTTAGCCCCATTCAGTGTGGTTAATATGTGGTCCTAGCCCCATTCAGTGTGGTTAATATGTGGTGCTAGCCCCATTCAGAGTGGTGCTAGCCCCATTCAGTGTGGTGTTAGCCCCATTCAGTGTGGTAATATGTGGTGCTAGCCCCATTCAGTGTGGTAATATTTGGCACTTCATATCAATAACAATAGTTTTAGGGGTGTTCAGTTACAAGATAAAGAGATACAATTTTCACAATTGGCTGACGACACCATCATTATTTGAAAAAGATCATAATGAAGTCAGGAAAGCTGTTGAGTGTATTAATGCCTTCTCACATGTATCAGGTTTATCTCTGAATATTAGGAAATGTCAATTATTTGCGTTGAAAAGATGTGACTTAAACTCAGTATTTAATATCCCTGTAAATGATGTGATCACATATCTTGGTTTTAACATTAGCAAAGATCAGAAACAAAGGGCCAATTTAAATTTCTCTCCTATTGTGGAGAAGATTGGAAAGAGATTTAACTCCTGGTTATTAAGAGATCTTCATCTGGACGTGTACTTTTGTCAATCTGAAGGTCCAGATTAGTTTATACCTCCCTTGCCTTGGATGTTCCTCTGTCAGTAACTAAAATGGTTGATACTAAATGATTTAACTTCATATGGAGGAATAAACCTCATTATTTAAGAAAAGCGGTCATATGTAGCACCCAAAGTGAGGGAGAGTTGAACACTCTGGATTGTAAAATATATATATATATAATTGTAATATAATATTTAAGATTAAATGGATACAAAACTATTTAAGAAATTAGGATTTGCATTTGGAAAATAATCCCTAATTTAATATTCCAACAAATTGGCGGTCTAGAATTCTTACTCAAATGCAACTTTGATATGGGTAAAATCCCTATTCGTCTTGCTAACTTTCATAAACAAGTACTTCTAACTTGGAACCTCACGTACAAACACTATTTTCCCCCAAATAGGTATACAATCAGGAAAAATAAAGACATAAAATAAGTATTTTTGTTTTCCCAGATCTGGTTTGACCACGACATTATTTGGGTTAAACAACTATTGAATAATGACGGACGGAATATATGATTACCCAGAATTCATGAGAACAACACAATGTTTACATTCACTCCTG
>NC_056438.1:80967736-80977736 GCF_018296145.1 Oncorhynchus tshawytscha | reverse complement strand
TGTGTGTGCGTGTGTGTGTGTGTGTGTGTGTGTGTGTGTGTGTGTGTGTGTGTGTGTGTGTGTGTGTGTGTGTGTGTGTGTGTGTGTGTGTGTGCAGGACTGCATGTTTTCAGCTCCGCCTGTCAGTGTGTGATTGATTAACTCTTCTTTATTCCTCCCACCTATTCAAAACAATGTAAAGTCTCCTCCCACCTATTCAAAACAATGTAAAGTCTCCTCCTACCTCTTCAACTCAATGTAAAGTCTCCTCCCACCTATTCAAAACAATGTAAAGTCTCCTCCCACCTATTCAAAACAATAGAAAGTCTCCTCCCACCTATTCAAAACAATGTAAAGTCTCCTCCTACCTCTTCAACTCAATGTAAAGTCTCCTCCCACCTAATCAAAACAATGTAAAGTCTCCTCCTACCTCTTCAACTCAATGTAAAGTCTCCTCCCACTTATTCAAAACAATGTAAAGTCTCCTCCCACCTATTCAAAACAATGTACAGTGTCCTCCCACCTATTCAAAACAATGTAACGTCTCCTCCTACCTCTTCAACTCAATGTAAAGTCTCCTCCCACCTATTCAAAACAATGTAAAGTCTCTTCCCACCTATTCAACTCAATATAAAGTCTCCTCCTACCTCTTCAACTCAATGTAAAGTCTCCTCCCACCTATTTAACTCAATATAAAGGCTCCTCCTACCTAGTCAACACAATATAAAGTCTCCTCCCACCTATTTAATTCAATATAAAGGCTCCTCCTACCTAGTCAACACAATATAAAGTATCCTCCCTCCTGTAAGGCCATACAACACAATTACGGTATTAAGTAACTTTTGAATACAAAAAAATGTGTTCAAATAACACAATAGCATTTTAAGTAGTTTATGTTACTGTAAAAATAAAAAATAAAACCCCTTCTGCATTTCAAGAGTTCAAAACATTGTATTCATGGTGTGTTCAACTCATTTCATTTTTTCTTTATTTAACGAGGCAAGTCAGTTAAGAACAAATTCTTATTTTCAATGACGGCCTAGGAACAGTGGGTTAACTGCCTTTAAAAGGGGCAGGACAACAGATGTTTACCTTGTCAGCTCGGGGATTCGATCTTTTAACCTTCCGGTTACTAGTCCAATGCTCTAACTACTAGGCTACCTGCCGCCCCATTATTCATTGAGAGTTCAATCCATTTTATTAACGGACTGCCTTTATTCCAACTATGAAACAGACAGCATGTGTGTTGGAACAGCTTCTATTATAATGACAAAATAAAATAAAGACCCCAACCACCAAGACCCCAACCACCAAGATCCTCAACCACCAAGACCCCAATCACCAAGATCCTCAACCACCAAGACCCCAACCACCAAGATCCTCAACCACCAAGACCCCAACCACCAAGATCCTCAACCACCAAGACCCCAACCACCAAGATCCTCAACCACCAAGACCCCAACCACCAAGACCCCAACCACCAAGATCCTCAACCACCAAGACCCCAACCACCAAGACCACCAAGATCCTCAACCACCAAGACCCCAACCACCAAGATCCTCAACCACCAAGACCCCAACCACCAAGATCCTCAACCACCAAAATCTCAACCACCAAGACCCCAACCACCAAGATCCTCAACCACCAAGACCCCAACCACCAAGATCCTCAACCACCAAGACCCCAACCACCAAGACACACTGTCAGCAAGACAGTTATTGTCTAGCTGACAAGGTCTGCGTCTTCACACAGTGGCATGAGTTGGATTTCATTTAGCTGTTATTCCTTGTCCTAACAGTCGACACATCACTTGCTCGCATCACTTCCCACAAACAAGTCGCTTGCAGGTGTCACAGGTGTCTTGGGGTTCTGTTCTTTGGGCATCTGGCCACCTGGAACTGTCTCCTCCCTGGGAACTGTGTGCAATTTAGCTCCCGCAGCAGCAGCTGGCGTGGAATCTTTTCTGCTGCCTTGGTCCTTATACGTCTGTCATGTAGCCTGTTGTGCTAGACTCATGATGAAGTATCTCCTAGGCATGGTGTCGTTCATGCACTGCTTGAACAACACGTTGTGCATTGATAGCAGGGAGCTCAGCTCCAAAATGCAAGTCCTGCAGGCTCTAGTTTAATCTTATCTTGATTATTGTCCAGTCATATGGTCAAGAGTTGCAAAGAAGGACCTAGTTATTAAGCTGCAGCCGGACCCAGAACAGAGCGGCATGTCCTGCTCTTCATTGAAGTCAGAGGGCTGATATAAATACTATGCATGCTCTCTTGGCTAAGAGTTGAGGAGATATTGCCTGCGCCTCTCCCCTATTTGACCACTTCTTGTTTTTTATAAGAAACATAAATGTATTGAAAATTCAAAATTGTTTGCATAGTCAACTTACACACAGCACTGACACACACACTCACACCACCTGACATGTCACCAGGGGTCTTTTCACAGTCCCCAAATCCAGAACAAATTCAAGAAAGCACCCAGTATATTGCAGGGAACTAGGTTCCATCTCATATTGCACAAATGAACAGCTAACCTGGTTTCACAGCACAACGCCTCTCCCCTATTTGACCCAGATAGTTTGTGTGTGTATTGGTATTGATGTAGGCTACGTGTGCTTTTTAAATATATATATATTTTTATTCATGTAGTTTTGTCCTTGGGCTGTTCTTGCCTATTAATATGTTTCATGTTTTGTGACACCAGGAAGAGTCGCTGCTATGTTTTTCAATTAAAAATGAAACAAAAAACAAAACAAACAGCAGTCAAGTCAAGCATGTTGTAGAACACAGCAACAGACCAATGGCGGGAGCCCCCTCACAGCCGTCTGATCCATTGTCTGCTTCCCCTCTCTCTCACACAGCTCACCCATTCTCCCCATGTATCCCCATCATATACTGTATTTCATTTATTTCATCTGTTGTTAAATGTGTGAAATTAGTTTCAGTGTAGTTTCCAGGCAATTATCAGAGTGAATAACTGGGCACGGCACCTTCAACTATTGGAAGAAGGAGGCCCTATAGATGTAGGATCTTAATTTGATCACCCTGTTGCAGGACATTTTTTAAAGTGTAGTCTATTTTAGGTTTAAAAAGGCTTCTGAAGTTTGTAATTTCCACTTTGAAATGCCAGACTTAATTTTTACCGTACAAAAAAATGTATAAACCCCTACAAAAATGTCCATTAATTATAATCCACATAATAATTCACATTTCCTTTTGCTGTAGTATTAATTTTCCTGCTGTAAAAAACTGGCTCAATTTAAGATCCTACATCTGTACTGTCAGGAGAAGGAGGGGCAAAACTGTCCCCCTAAAAGTGGTTTATAACTCCAATTGTGTTTGTGATAGTGATTCTAACAATGCCAGTGTGTTATAAAGACTGATTTAGTGAAAGTCAAGGATGGAGGGGGGCATAACGTTGAAATGGCAGTGTAATAAATCAGTTAAATTGATGAGCAGTCCAAATGACTGCCTCAGAGGTTGTAGTGTTGTCCAAATGACTGCCTCAGCGGTTGTAGTGTTGACCAGGGCCACAGGGAATAGGGTACCGTATAGCCTACGCCTGACACACACACACACACACACACACACACACACACACACACACACACACACACACACACACACACACACACACAGGAAATAGGGTACCATATAGCCTACACCTGACATGAAACACACGTGTTGGCTAACACACTAACACACACACACACAGTAATTCACACACACACACACACAGGGAATATAATCTCACCATCTCAGCCTACATCTCACCATCACACCATCTCACATCTCACCATCTCATCATCTCACCATCTCACACAGGGAATAGGGTCACCATCTCAGCCCATCCTGACATCATCTCACCATCGTCATCTAATCATCTCAGCATCTCACCATCTCACCATCTCAGCATCTCAGTAATTCTTCACTTTGTCTCACCATCTAAACCCATCTCACCATCTCACCATCTCATCATCTCACCATCTCACCATCTCACCATCTCACCATCTCACCATCTCATCATCTCACCATCTCACCATCTCATCATCTCACCATCTCACCATCTCATCATCTCATCATCTCAGCATCTCATCATCTCAGCATCTCATCATCTCACCATCTCACCATCTCATCATCTCAGCATCTCACCATCTCATCATCTCAGCATCTCACCATCTCATCATCTCAGCATCTTAGCATCGGCGGCCATATTGCATTAGGAATATCGATGCTTATGTTTTTTTGGGGAGGGGTGATAAAAAGAGTTAAAGCTGAGTAGAAGAATGTTATGAATGTAGAGTATGTGTTCATTCATTACTAGTGCGGAGTTAGACGGAACAATATCAATTGTGAATGATTCTCTTCTGTCTTTTGTAACAGGTGATTGTGAGTTTGACAAGCCGTTTGCAGCCTGCGGGTACAGCCAGGGGAGAGAGGACGATCTAGATTGGGAACAGGCCAACACCAGAGTGAAGCCCACAGCAGACCCCTGGATGCCAACAGGTAAGCCTGGTCATACTACCGTACAGTAAAAACACATTGGTTGTTGATATGCTCAAAGGTAAGACAACTAGCTGACACTGATGGAAATGAGGGTTGTTTACAAACCCAAAACCCAATCCAAAACTCAATCCAAAACCCAATCCAAAACACAATCCAAAACACAATCCAAAACACAATCCAAAACACAATCCAAAACACAAAAAAAACCTCAATCGGACTAATAGGATGTTCCACAATATATCATGAATCTCAAACAAATGTTTTGGACCAACAAGAAAGGACCTTATACACACCAGCTGTCACCATGGCTACACATTCAGGCTAGTGGGGTAGGAAGTGGAAATGCTGTCACCATGGCTACACATTCAGACTAGTGGGGTAGGAAGTGGAAATGTTGTCACCATGGTTACACATTCAGACTAGTGGGGTAGGAAGTGGAAATGTTGTCACCATGGCTACACATTCAGACTAGTGGGGTAGGAAGTGGAAATGCTGTCACCATGGTTACACATTCAGACAAGTGGGGTAGGAAGTGGAAATGCTGTCACCATGGTTACACATTCAGACAAGTGGGGTAGGAAGTGGGAATGCTGTCACCATGGTTACACATTCAGACTAGTGGAGTTGGACCTTTTAAAGGAGATACTTTATATCTCTGCCATTTACAAACAGTGACATTGGTCCGTACAATGCAATAAGAGAAAATACCCCATATACCACAAATACCCATATACCACAAATACCCCCATATACCTCAGATACCCATATACCTCAAACACCCCATATACCTCAGATACCCATATACCTCAAACACCCCATATACCTCAAACACCCCATATACCACAAATACCCCATATACCACAAACACCCCAAAAACCTCAGATACCCAAATACCTCAGATACCCATATACCACAAACACCCCATATACCCACAAATACCCCATATACCTCAAACACCCCATATACCTCAAACACCCCATATACCTCAGATACCCATATACCTCAAACACCCCATATACCACAAACACCCCAAATACCTCAGATACCCATATACCTCAAACACCCCATATACCTCAAACACCCCCCCATATACCTCAAACACCCCATATACCACAAATACCCCATATACAACATATACACCCCAAATACCTCAGATACCCAAATACCTCAGATACCCATATACCACAAACACCCCATATACCACAAATACCCCATATACCACAAACACCCCAAATACCTCAGATACCCATATACCACAAACACCCCAAATACCTCAGATACCCAAATACCTCAGAGACCCATATACCACAAACACCCCATATACCACAAATACCCCATATACCACAAACACCCCAAATACCTCAGATACCCATATACCTCAAACACCCCATATACCTCAAACACCCCATATACCTCAGATACCCATATACCTCAAACACCCCATATACCTCAAACACCCCATATACCACAAACACCCCAAATACCTCAGATACCCAGATATACCTCAAACACCCCATATACCTCAAACACCCCATATACCACAAATACCCCATATACCACAAACACCCCATATACCACAAACACCCCATATACCTCAGATACCCCATATACCACAAACACCCCATATACCACAAACACCCCATATACCACAAACACCCCAACAATGTATGTCATTTTACTTATGATGTATATATTATGATAAAGGAACATTATATGTATATTTTTAGTTTTTGTTTAAAATAAATTACATTTATCCTTTATTTAACTAAGCAAGTCAGTTAAGAGCAAATTCTTATTTACAATGACGGTCTACTCCAGCCAAAGCCGAACGACGCTGGGTCAATTGTGCGCCGCCCTATGGGACTCCCAATCAATCCATATTGGACTCCCAATCAATCCCCATTAGACTCCCAATCAATCCCCATTAGACTCCCAATCAATCCCCATTAGACTCCCAATCAATCCATATTGGACTCCCAATCAATCCCTATTGGACTCCCAATCAATCCCTATTGGACTCCCAATCAATCCCTATTGGACTCCCAATCAATCCCTATTGGTCTCCCAATCAATCCCTATTGGACTCCCAATCAATCCCTATTGGACTCCCAATCAATCCCTATTGGACTCCCAATCAATCCCTATTGGACTCCCAATGTGATACAGCCTGGACAATATATAGTTTATGATAAAAGTTCCGCTCCATCAAATCAACACAATTAAAGAGGTCATCTATACCCATAACAATAGAATAATATAACTGACCTTTGACTAATATGCACATTGAAAGACAGCGATATTGGACATTGTTTTGATGATGTGGGAGGACAATGATGTGGGAGGACAATGATGTGGGAGGACAATGATGTGGGATGACAATGATGTGGGAGGACAATGATGTGGGAGGACAATGATGTGGGATGACAATGATGTGGGAGGACAATGATGTGGGAGGACAATGATGTGGGAGGACAATGATGTGGGAGGACAATGATGTGGGAGGACAATGATGTGGGCGGAGCTGGCAGTGAATTGGATCAAAAAAAAAATTTGAATCTATTTTAATGAATCAATAATTTATTTCCTCTGAATCCATTGGATCCCATCTTTCCCTGTCGTTTGCTCTCATTCTGCGTCTGCCTCAACGATCTGTCTCTCTTTAATGCTGCGTTGATCGCACTTTATCTGATTGGGGAAGTAAGGAGATGTCAACACCACAGACAACACACACTCACACACACACACACACACACACACACACACACACACACACACACACACACACACACACACACACACACACACACACACACACACACACACACACACACACACACACACACACACACACACACACACACACACACAGAATTAGACTAATGAATGGTGGATAGCGGTTGCAGTGTTTTCTTCATGTTTCTAACAAAGGAAGCGCTCCAAACTAATACATATTGTTGCTCTCTCCAATCTGATGCCTAATCTCACAGCAGCTGGCTGGCTGGCTGGCTGACTGGCTGACTGATTGACTGGCTGACTGACTGCTGACAGACTGGCTGACTGACTGATTGACTGGCTGACTGACTGCTGACAGACTGGCTGACTGACTGACTGATTGACTGGCTGGCTGACTGACTGACTGGCTGACTGCTGACAGACTGGCTGACTGACTGATTGACTGGCTGGCTGACTGATTGACTGACTGGCTGACTGGCTGACTGCTGACAGACTGGCTGACTGACTGATTGACTGACTGACTGGCTGACTGCTGACAGACTGGCTGACTGACTGATTGACTGACTGACTGGCTGACTGCTGACAGACTGGCTGACTGACTGACTGGCTGACAAGTTGACATGCTGACAAGCTGACTGGCTGACTGGCTGGCTGACTGGCTGACTGACTGACTGACTGGCTGACAAGTTGACAGACTGTCAGGCTGACTGGCTGACTGACTGACTGGCTGGCTGGCTGACCGGCTGACTGGCTGACTACTGACTGACTGGCTGACTGACTGGCTGGCTGACTGGCTGGCTGACTGCTGACTGACTGGCTGGCTGGCTGGCTGGCTGGCTGGCTGACTGGCCTGCTGACTGGCTGGCTGACTGCTGACAGGCTGACTGACAGGCTGACTGGCTGGCTGGCTGGCTGGCTGACTGGCTGGCTGACTGCTGACAGACTGACTGGCTGACTGGCTGGCTGACTGGCTGGCTAACTACTGACAGACTGACTGGCTGACTGGCTGGCTGACTGGCTGGCTGACTGGCTGGCTGACTGCTGACAGACTGACTGGCTGGCTGACTGACTTCTTACAGACTGACTGACTGGCTGACTGGTTTGCTGACTGCTGACAGGCTGACTGACTGGCTGACTGGCTGGCTGGCTGACTGGTTTGCTGACAGGCTGACTGACTGGTTTGCTGACTGCTGACAGGCTGACTGACTGGCTGGCTGACTGACTGACTGGCTGGATGGCTGGCTGGCTGCTGATAGACTGGCTGACTGATTGACTGGCTGACTGGCTGACTGCTGACAGACTGGCTGACTGATTGACTGGCTGACTGACTGGCTGACTGGTTTGCTGACTGCTGACAGGCTGACTGACTGGCTGACTGGCTGGCTGACTGACTGGATGGCTGGGTGGCTGACTGGTTTGCTGACTGCTGGCTGACTGATTGACTGGCTGACAGACTGGCTGACTGATTGACTGGCTGACTGACTGGCTGACTGACTGGCTGACTGGTTTGCTGACTGATTGACTGGCTGACAGACTGGCTGACTGATTGACTGGCTGACTGACTGGCTGACTGACTGGCTGACTGGTTTGCTGACTGATTGACTGGCTGACAGACTGGCTGACTGATTGACTGGCTGACTGACTGGCTGACTGACTGGCTGACTGGTTTGCTGACTGCTGATAGGCTGACTGGCTGGCTGACTGACTGACTGGCTGGCTGACTGGCTGGCTGACTGGATGGCTGGCAGGCTGACTGGCTGGCCGCTGATAGACTGGCTGACTGATTGACTGGCTGACTGCTGACAGACTGGCTGACTGATTGACCGGCTGACTGGCTGGCTGACTGACTGGATGCATCACAGATACTTTGGAGTCCCCCCCGCTCCCCCACTGCCTTCTACCCACCGTCTAATTTGAACATATCTGATTAAAGGCCTACTCTGTCTGGTTAAGAGGTGTCTCTGATTGTATCTCCCACTCTGAGAGCACTCCAGATAACACACACACACACACACACACACACAGTCACACAAACAATCCATATAACGCTGTTGTCTCCCCTCAGCCCCACACTTGAATGTTGGGTAATTAGCATTAGCGGGTTGTCTGTATCTGTCTGATAGTATGGTAGCACTCAACACTTGTCCAGCTGCCCGTCAGAAGCTTTGATCTCTCCTCATTGGCCAAATGAACACTCAGGAATAGAAAATAAGCTGTTTGGGACACAGAAGAGATGTCGACTGTTGGGCCTCTTGACGGCGAAAATTGTTTTAGGATAACTGGAAAGCGGTTAGGCTTGATGGAAGGAGGAGGGGAGAGCAGGAGGAGGAGGAGAGGAGGAGGAGGAGGGGGAGGAGGAGGAGGAGGAGGAGGAGGAGGAGGAGAGGAGGAGGAGAGCGAGGAGAGGAGGAGGAGGAGGAGAGGAGGTGGAGAGAGGAGGAGGAGGGGAAGAGGAGGAGGAGGAGGAGGAGGAGGAGAGAGAGAGGAGCAGGGGGGAGAGGAGGAGAGAGAGGAAGAGGAGGAGGGGAGAGCAGGAGGAGGAGGACAGGAGGAGAGGAGGAGAGAGAGAGGAAGAGGAGGAGGGGAGAGCAGGAGGAGGAGGAGAGAGAGGAAGAGGATGAGGAGGGGGGGAGAGGAGGAGGAGAGAGAGGAAGACGAGGATGAGGAGGAGGAGGGGGGGGGTGAGGAGGAGGAGGGGGGGTGAGGAGGAGGAGGAGGGGAGGAGGAGGAGAGGAGGAGGAGAGAGAGGAAGAGGAGAGGAGAGGAGGAGGAGGAGAGGA
>NC_056438.1:80950236-80962736 GCF_018296145.1 Oncorhynchus tshawytscha | reverse complement strand
TGTTACCAGTCAGCTCAACCTCAACCTCAGGGCACCCTGGTCTGTTACCAGTCAGCTCAACCTCAATCTCAGGCCAGCCTAGTCTGTTACCAGTCAACTCAACCTCAACCTCAGGGCACCCTGGTCTGTTACCAGTCAGCTCAACCTCAGGGCAGCCTGGTCTGTTACCAGTCAACTCAACCTCAACCTCAGGCCAGCCTGGTCTGTTACCAGTCAACTCAACCTCAACCTCAGGGCACCCTGGTCTGTTACCAGTCAACTCAACCTCAACCTCAGGCCAGCCTGGTCTGTTACCAGTCAACTCAACCTCAACCTCAGGCCAGCCTGGTCTGTTACCAGTCAACTCAACCTCAGCCTCAGGCCAGCCTGGTCTGTTACCAGTCAACTCAACCTCAACCTCAGGCCAGCCTGGTCTGTTACCAGTCAACTCAACCTCAACCTCAGGGCAGCCTGGCCTGTTACCAGTCAGCTCAACCTCAACCTCAGGGCACCCTGGTCTGTTACCAGTCAGCTCAACCTCAACCTCAGGGCACCCTGGTCTGTTACCAGTCAGCTCAACCTCAACCTCAGGGCACCCTGGTCTGTTACCAGTCAACTCAACCTCAACCTCAGGCCAGCCTGGTCTGTTACCAGTCAACACAACCTCAACCTCAGGGCAGCCTGGTCTGTTACCAGTCAGCTCAACCTCAACCTCAGGGCACCCTGGTCTGTTACCAGTCAGCTCAACCTCAACCTCAGGGCACCCTGGTCTGTTACCAGTCAACACAACCTCAACCTCAGGGCACCCTGGTCTGTTACCAGTCAACACAACCTCAACCTCAGGCCAGGCTGGTCTGTTAGCAGTCAACACAACCTCAGACCAGCCTGGCCTGTTACCAGTCAACACAACCTCAGGACAGCCTGGTCTGTTACCAGCCAACACAACCTCAGACCAGCCTGGTCTGGTACGGGTCAACACAACTTCAGACCAGCCTGGCCTGTTACCAGCCAACACAACCTCAGGACAGCCTGGTCTGTTACCAGCACATCTCACCATGTCAATAAAACAGATTAGAGGAGAGGAGGAGAGGGGAGGAGGAGAGGGTGGGGGGAGGAGAGGAGAGGAGAGGAGAGAGGAGGAGAGGAGAGGAGATGGGAGGAGAGAAGAGGAGAGGGGAGGAGTGGAGAGGAGAGGGGAAGGAAACGCGTCAACAAGTCCCGTGGCCACATGAAAGAGTAGAGAATCATAAACTAAGCCTGAATCTCTCTCTCTCCATGTGTGTGTGTGTGTGTGTGTGTATGTGTGTGGAAAACTGGGCCTTAAACCCTGTAGTTGTTAACCAGGATCTGTCCCCTGCCTAATTGCTACTTCTGGACAGGGAATATCCCCTTTTAACTCTCAGCTAGGCTCTGATTGCATGCTACAGTAGGGTGGCTCTAGGGTAGCCCTGGTCTCTCAGTGTGCCCCTGGCAAGAGAGGATGAGGGGAGATGGGCACACCCTAATGGGTCTAGACTCTAGGGTGGTGTAGTCGGTCTGGTTGCAGACTCTGGTCTCTCAGTGTGCCCCTGGGAAGGGAGGATGAGGGGAGATGGGCACACCCTAATCGGTCTAGACTCTAGGGTGGTGTAGTCGGTCTGGTTGCAGACTCTGGTCTCTCAGTGCCCCCCAGGGGTTGACAGGGCAGGCAGGCAGACAGTCAAGCAGGGCACAGCCCAGGGTGTGCACACATCAGTCTCACAGGCTGACTGGGAACACCCACTTCAAGGCGGTCACTCTGTTGGTGTGCCTGTCTGTGTGGGCCCACAAATGAAACAATGCCTCTGTAACAGACCCATATTGAATTGACAAACAACTCCTATTGTCCTCCAGAGGTTCTTTCACAGTAACTTCTGAATAATCCTCTTAATGAAACAGACAGTTCCTTTACCTGTTCAGAGAGAGGAGTGATCCAGCCAGTGGTCTTTGTGGGAGACACAGCTAGTGATATGATGTCTGTGCTGTGGGACACACCAGGCCTCCAGTCCAGATGCCATTCAAACTGTAGCTGTTTTTACTGACTGACAGGCTGCTTCTGCTCACCCTCTCTCTCTCTCCGTCTGACATTGACTCTGTCATGGCTGCTGCCAGCAAAGCATTGGGCTGCTGTTCGCTGTCTCCCTCCCTGCTCCCCTGAGACCCATTCTGTTCAGGGGGAAAAATGGTCCAGAGGAGAGGAGAGGAGGGAGGAGGGGAGGAGAGGAGGGGAGGGGAGGAGAGGAGGAGGAGGAGGAGGAGGAGGAAAGGGGAGGAGAGGAGAGGAGGGAGGAGAGAGAGAGGAGAGGAGGAGGAGAGGAGAGGGGAGGAGGAGGAGGGAGGAGGAGGAGGGGAGGGGGAGAGGGGAGAAGAGGGGAGGGAGGAGAGGGGAAGAGAGGAGAGGGAGGAGAGGAGAGGGAGAGGAGAGGAGAGGAGAGGAGAGGAGAGGAGAGGAGAGGAGAGGAGAGGAGAGGAGAGGAGAGGAGAGGAGGAGGAGAGGAGGGGGAGGAGAGGAGAGGGGAGGAGGGAGACGAGGGGAGAGAGGGGGAGAGGGGAGAAGAGGGGAGGGGAGGAGAGGGAAGAGAGGGGATGAGAGGGGAGGAGGAGGAGGAGAGGGAGGAGAGGAGAGGG
Source organism: Oncorhynchus tshawytscha (assembly GCF_018296145.1). NCBI lineage: Eukaryota > Metazoa > Chordata > Actinopteri > Salmoniformes > Salmonidae > Oncorhynchus > Oncorhynchus tshawytscha. The sequence continues at coordinate 80,960,111 of NC_056438.1, read as the reverse complement.
GAAGAGAGTGGAGGAGGAGAGGAGAGAGGAGAGGAGATGAGAGGAGAGGAGGGGAGAGGAGAGTTGAGGAGAGGGGAGGGGAGGAGAGGAGAGGGGAGGGGAGGAGGAGAGGGGAGGAGGGGAGGATGGGAGGAGGATGGGAGGAGAGGAGGAGGAGAGAGAGAGGAGAGGAGAGGAGAGGAGAGGAGAGGAGAGGAGAGGAGAGGAGAGGAGAGGAGAGGAGAGGAGAGGAGAGGAGAGGAGAGGAGGAGGGAGAGGGAGGGGGAGGGGAGGAAAGGAGAGGGGAAGAGAGGGGAGGAGGGGAGGAGAGGAGAGGAGAGGGGAGGAGTAGGAGAGGGGAGGAGAGGAGAGGGGAGGAGAGGGGAGGAGGAGAGGGGAGGGGATGAGGAGAGGAGAGGAGAGGGGAGGAGAGGAGAGGGGAGGAGGAGGAAAGGAGAGGGGAGGAGAAGGGAGGAAAGGAGAGGGGAGTAGAAGGGAAGAGAGGGGAGGGGAGGAGGAGGAAAGGAGATGTTGGAACATTGCTGTGGGGATTTTCTTCCATTCAGTCACAAGAGCAATAGTGAGGTCGGGCACTGATGTTGGTTGATTAGGCCGTTCGGCGTTCCAATTCATCCCAAAGGTGTTCGATGGAGTTGAGTTCAGGGCTCTGTGTAGGCCAGTTAAGTTCTTACACATCGATCTCGACAAAACATTTCTGTATGGACCTCGCTTTGTGCACGAGGTCACTGTCATGCTGAAACAGGAAAGGGCCTTTCCCAAACTGTTGCCACATAGTTGGAAGCACATAATTGTCTAGTTTGTCATTGTATGCTGTAGCGTTAAGATTTTCCTTCATTGGAACTAAGGGGCCCGAATGATGAAAAACGACCCCAGACCATTATTCCACCTCCACCAAACTTTACAGTTGGCACTATGCATTGGGGCAGGTAGTGTTCTCCTGGCATCCGCTAAACCTAGATTTGTCCGTCGGACTGCCTGATGGTAAACCATCATCACTCCAGAGAACGCGTTTCCAATTCTCCAGAGTTCAATGGCGACAATCTTTACACCACTCCAGCCGACGCTTGGCATTGCGCATGGTGATCTAAGGTTTGTGCGCGGCTGCTCAGCCATGGAAACCCATTTCATGAAGCTCCCGACGAACAGTTATTGTGCTGAAATTGCTTCCAGAGGCAGTTTAGAACTCGTTAGTGAGTGTTGCAACCAATGACAGGCAATTTTTACGCACTACGTGCTTTGGCACTCTGCGGTCCCGCTCTGTGAGCTTGTGTGTCCTACCACCTTCCGGCTGAGCCGTTGTTGCTCCTAGACGCTTCCACTTCACAGTAACAGCACTTACAGTAGCAGACTCTCCACAGAAGTTAACCGGGGCAGCTCTAACAGGGCAGCAATTTGACGGCATACTATAACGGTGCCATGTTGAAAAGTCACTGAGCTCTTCAGTAAGGCCATTCTACTACCAATGTTTGTCTATGGAGATTGCATGGCTGGGTGCTCGATTTTATACACCTGTCAGCAACGGGTGTGGCTGAAATACCAGAATCCACTCATTTGAAGGGGTGTCCTCATACTGCTGTATATATAGTGTAGTTAGTCATCATACTGCTGTATATATAGTGTAGTTAGTCATCATACTGCTGTATGAATAGTGTAGTTAGTCCACATACTGATGTATAGATGGTGTAGTTAGTCATCATACTGCTGTATATATATAGTGTAGTGTAGTTAGTTAGTCTATATACTGCTGTATATATAGTGTAGTTAGTCCACATACTGCTGTATAGACATAGACAGTGTAGTTAGTCTATATACTGCTGTATGAATAGTGTAGTTAGTCATCATACTGCTGTATATATAGTGTAGTTAGTCATCATACTGCTGTATATATAGTGTAGTTAGTCATCATACTGCTGTATATATAGTGTAGTTAGTCATCATACTGCTGTATATATAGTGTAGTTAGTCCACATACTGCTGTATATATAGTGTAGTTAGTCATCATACTGCTGTATATATAGTGTAGTTAGTCATCATACTGCTGTATATATAGTGTAGTTAGTCCACATACTGCTGTATATATAGTGTAGTTAGTCCACATACTGCTGTATGAATAGTGTAGTTAGTCATCATACTGCTGTATATATAGTGTAGTTAGTCCACATACTGCTGTATAGACAGTGTAGTTATTCCACATACTGCTGTATATATAGTGTAGTTAGTCTATATACTGCTGTATGAATAGTGTAGTTAGTCAACATACTGCTGTATATATAGTGTAGTTAGTCCACATACTGCTGTATAAATAGTGTAGTTAGTCCACATACTGCTGTATATATAGTGTAGTTAGTCTATATACTGCTGTATGAATAGTGTAGTTAGTCAACATACTGCTGTATATATAGTGTAGTTAGTCCACATACTGCTGTATATATAGTGTAGTTAGTCTACATACTGCTGTATAGACAGTGTAGTTATTCCACATTCTGCTGTATATATATAGTGTAGTTAGTCTATATACTGCTGTATATATAGTGTAGTTAGTCCACATACTGCTGTATATATATAGTATAGTTAGTCTATATACTGCTGTATAGATAGTGTAGTTAGTCCACATACTGCTGTATATATATAGTGTAGTTAGTCTATATACTGCTGTATAGATAGTGTGGTTAGTCCACATACTGCTGTATAGACAGTGTAGTTATTCCACATACTGCTGTATAGATAGTGTAGTTTGTGTAACTGCTGTATAGGTAGTGCAGTTATTCCACATACTGCTGTATAGATAATGTAGTTATTCCACATACTGCTGTATAGATAGTGTAGTTAGTCCACATACTGCTGTATAGATAGTGTGGTTAGTCCACATACTGCTGTATAGATAGTGTAGTTTGTGTAACTGCTGTATAGGTAGTGTAGTTATTCTACATACTGCTGTATAGTATATAGTGTAGTTATTCCACATACTGCTGTATAGATAGTGTAGTTATTCCACATACTGCTGTATAGATAGTGTAGTTATTCCACATACTGCTGTATGGCTAGTGTGGTTAGTCCACATACTGCTGTATAGATAGTGTTATTATTCCACATACTGCTGTATAGATAGTGTAGTTAGTCCACATACTGCTGTATAGATAGTGTTATTATTCCACATACTGCTGTATAGATAGTGTAGTTATTCCACATTCTGCTGTATATATATAGTATAGTTAGTCTATATACTGCTGTATAGATAGTGTAGTTAGTCCACATACTGCTGTATATATATAGTGTAGTTAGTCTATATACTGCTGTATAGATAGTGTAGTTAGTCCACATACTGCTGTATATATATAGTGTAGTTAGTCATCATACTGCTGTATATATAGTGTAGTTAGTCCACATACTGCTGTATATATAGTGTAGTTAGTCATCATACTGCTGTATATATAGTGTAGTTAGTCCACATACTGCTGTATATATAGCTGTAGTTAGTCTATATACTGCTGTATGAATAGTGTAGTTAGTCAACATACTGCTGTATATATAGTGTAGTTAGTCCACATACTGCTGTATATATAGTGTAGTTAGTCTACATACTGCTGTATAGACAGTGTAGTTATTCCACATTCTGCTGTATATATATAGTGTAGTTAGTCTATATACTGCTGTATATATAGTGTAGTTAGTCCACATACTGCTGTATATATATAGTATAGTTAGTCTATATACTGCTGTATAGATAGTGTAGTTAGTCCACATACTGCTGTATATATAGTGTAGTTAGTCTATATACTGCTGTATAGATAGTGTGGTTAGTCCACATACTGCTGTATAGACAGTGTAGTTATTCCACATACTGCTGTATAGATAGTGTAGTTTGTGTAACTGCTGTATAGGTAGTGCAGTTATTCCACATACTGCTGTATAGATAATGTAGTTATTCCACATACTGCTGTATAGATAGTGTAGTTAGTCCACATACTGCTGTATAGATAGTGTGGTTAGTCCACATACTGCTGTATAGATAGTGTAGTTTGTGTAACTGCTGTATAGGTAGTGTAGTTATTCTACATACTGCTGTATATATATAGTGTAGTTATTCCACATTCTGCTGTATAGATAGTGTAGTTATTCCACATACTGCTGTATAGATAGTGTAGTTATTCCACATACTGCTGTATGGATAGTGTGGTTAGTCCACATACTGCTGTATAGATAGTGTTATTATTCCACATACTGCTGTATAGATAGTGTAGTTATTCCACATACTGATGTATAGATAGTGTAGTTATTCCACATACTGATGTATATATAGTTTTGTTATTACACATACTGCTGTATAGATAGTGCAGTTTGTGTAACTGATGTATAGGTAGTGTAGTTATTCCACATACTGCTGTATAGATAGTGCAGTTTGTGTAACTGCTGTATAGGTAGTGTAGTTATTCCACATACTGGTGAATAGATGGTGTAGTTATTCCACATACTGCTGTATAGATGGTGCAGTTTGTGTAACTGCTGTATAGGTAGTGTAGTTATTCCACATACTGCTGTATAGATAGTGCAGTTTGTGTAACTGCTGTATAGGTAGTGTAGTTATTCCACATACTGGTGAATAGATGGTGTAGTTATTCCACATACTGCTGTATAGATAGTGCAGTTTGTGTAACTTCTGTATAGATGGTGTAGTTATTCCACATACTGCTGTATAGATAGTGCAGTTTGTGTAACTGCTGTATAGGTAGTGTAGTTATTCCACATACTGGTGAATAGATGGTGTAGTTATTCCACATACTGCTGTATGAATAGTGCGGTTTGTGTAACTGCTGTATAGGTAGTGTAGTTATTCCACATACTGCTGTATAGATAGTGCAGTTTGTGTAACTTCTGTATAGATGGTGTAGTTATTCCACATACTGCTGTATAGATAGTGCAGTTTGTGTAACTGCTGTATGGGTAGTGTAGTTATTCCACATACTGCTGTATAGATAGTGCAGTTTGTGTAACTGCTGTATAGACAGTGTAGTTATTCCACATACTGTTGTATAGATGGTGTAGTTATTCCACATACTGCTGTATAGATGGTGTAGGTATTCCACATACTGCTGTATAGATAGTGCAGTTTGTGTAACTGCTGTATAGACAGTGTAGTTATTCCACATACTGTTGTATATATGGTGTAGTTATTCCACATACTGCTGTATAAATAGTGCAGTTTGTGTAACTGCTGTATGGGTAGTGTAGTTATTCCACATACTGCTGTATAGATAGTGCAGTTTGTGTAACTGCTGTATAGGTAGTGTAGTTATTCCACATACTGGTGAATAGATGGTGTAGTTATTCCACATACTGCTGTATAGATAGTGCAGTTTGTGTAACTGCTGTATGGGTAGTGTAGTTATTCCACATACTGCCGTATAGATAGTGCAGTTTGTGTAACTGCAGTATAGGTAGTGTAGTTATTCCACATACTGGTGAATAGATGGTGTAGTTATTCCACATACTGCTGTATAGATAGTGCAGTTTGTGTAACTGCTGTATGGGTAGTGTAGTTATTCCACATACTGCTGTATAGATGGTGCAGTTTGCGTACCTGCTGTATAGGTAGTGTAGTTATTCCACATACTGGTGAATAGATGGTGTAGTTTGTGTAACTGATGTATAGGTAGTATAGTTATTCCACATACTGGTGAATATATTGTGTAGTTATTCCACATACTGTTGTATAGATGGTGTAGTTATTCCACATACTGCTGTATAGATGGTGTAGTTATTCCACATACTGCTGTATAGATAGTGCAGTTTGTGTAACTGCTGTATGGGTAGTGTAGTTATTCCACATACTGCTGTATAGATGGTGCAGTTTGCGTAACTGCTGTATAGGTAGTGTAGTTATTCCACATACTGGTGAATAGATGGTGTAGTTATTCCACATACTGCTGTATAGATGGTGTAGTTATTCCACATACTGCTGTATAGGTGGTGTAGTTATTCCACATACTGCTGTATAGATGGTGTAGTTATTCCACATACTTCTGTATATATAGTGCAGTTTGTGTAACTGCTGTATAGGTAGTGTAGTTATTCCACATACTGTTGTATAGATGGTGTAGTTATTCCACATACTGTTGTATAGATGGTGTAGTTATTCCACATACTGCTGTATAGATGGTGTAGTTATTCCACATACTGCTGTATAGATGGTGTAGTTATTTCACATACTGCTGTATAGATGGTGTAGTTATTCCACATACTGCTGTATAGATGGTGTAGTTATTCCACATACTGCTGTATAGATGGTGTAGTTATTCCACATACTGCTGTATAGATAGTGCAGTTTGTGTAACTGCTGCTCCAGACCAGCTCAACAGCTTATTGTCTTGCATCGCAAATGGAACCCTACACTGAGATGTACGGTGCCTTGCAAAAGTTTTCACCCCCCACACTTGGCATTTTTCCTATTTTGTTGCATTACAACCTGGAATTTAAATGTATTTTTTTGGTGTTCGCCTAATGGCATGTGCGAGACTCCCCAAACATATGGAAGAAGGTACTCTGGTCATATGAGACAAACATTTTGCTTTTTGGCCATCAAGGAAAACGCTATGTCTGGCGCAAACCCAACACCTTTCATCACCCCGAGAACATTATCCCCACAATGAAGCATGGTGGTGGCAGCATCCTGCTGTAGGGATGTTTTTCATCGTCAGGGACTGGGAAACTGGTCAGAATTGAAGGAATGATGGATGGCGCTAAATACAGGGAAATTCTTGAGGGAAACCAGTTTCAGTCTTCCAGAGATTTGAGACTGGGACGGAGGTTCACCTTCCGACAGGACAATGACCCTAAGCACCCTACTGCTAAAACAACACTCGAGTGGTTTAAGGGGAAACATTTACACGTCTTGGAATGGCCTAGTCAAAGCCCAGACCTCAATCCAATTGAGAATCTGTGGTATGACTTAAAGATTGCTGTACACCAGCGGAACCCATCCAACTTGAAGGAGCTGGAGCAGTTTTGCCTTGAAGAATGGACAAAAATCCCAGTGGCTAGATGTGCCAAGTTTATAGAGACATACCCCAAGAGACTTGCAGCAGTAATTGCTGCAAAAGGTGTCTTATTTTTGTCTTATTTCTTGTCTGTTTCACAATTAAAAATATTTTGCATCTTCAAAGTGGTAGGACAAATAACAAGGGGGTGAATACTTTTGCAAGCCACTGAATTTCCTGTATAGTGCACTACTTTAGACCAGAGCCCTATGGAACCCTATTCCCTATATAGTGCACTACTTTAGCCCAGAGCCCTATGGAACCCTATTCCCTACATAGTGCACTACTTTAGACCAGAGCCCTATGGAACCCTATTCCCTATATAGTGCACTACATTAGCCCAGAGTCCTGTGGGTCCCTATTCCCTATATAGTGCACTACTTTCGACCAGAGCCCTATGGAACCCTATTCCCTACATAGTGCACTACTTTAGCCCAGAGTCCTGTGGGTCCCTATTCCCTATATAGTGCACTACTTTAGCCCAGAGTCCTGTGGGTCCCTATCCCCTATATAGTGCAATACTTTTGACCAGAGTCCTGTGGGTCCCTATCCCCTATATAGTGCACTACTTTAGACCAGAGTCCTGTGGGTCCCTATTCCCTATATAGTGCACTACTTTAGACCAGAGTCCTATGGAACCCTATTCCCTATATAGTGCACTACTTTAGACCAGAGTCCTATAGAACCCTATTCCCTATATAGTGCACTACTTTAGACCAGAGTCCTATGGCACCCTATTCCCTACATAGTGCACTACTTTAGACCAGAGTCCTGTGGGTCCCTATCCCCTATATAGTGCACTACTTTAGACTAGAGTCCTATAGAACCCTATTCCCTATATAGTGCACTACTTTAGCCCAGAGTCCTGTGGGTCCCTATTCCCTATATAGTGCACTACTTTAGACCAGAGCCCTATGGAACCCTATTCCCTATATAGTGCACTACTTTAGACCAGAGCCCTATGGGACCCTATTCCCTATATAGTGCACTACTTTAGACCAGAGTCCTAGTGGACGTTATTCCCTATATAGTGCACTACTTTAGACCAGAGTCCTAGTGGACCCTATTCGATATACAGAGTCCTATGAAGGGAATAGGGTGCCATTTGGGACACCACAATTGGCTTAGTTTTTAAACGCCTCCTCTAAATAGGTATAAGAAGGAGAGAAAAAAATCCTTGTGTTTTTCTTTTGGCTGCAATTGTTGTGTCCTCCTAGGTGGATATGAGGCCCCTAGGATGGGGGGAGTCCACTGGGCTCTTGTCAAAAGAAGTGCACTATATAGGGAATAGGGTGGAATTTTGGGATGCAGCCAGTGTGAGTTAAAGACATGCTCTGATACTTTGTTGACGAAAAGTATTTTTTAAACCTTCCACTTTGGGCTAGATTTGTTCATTTTTTAGTTCATGCATGTATAATCTATGTTCAGATTTACTGTCTTACCTCAAATAGCTATGAAATCCCAGGTTTGAAAGCAACTGTTTTCTTGAAGCTGTGTTGCAACATTTCCCCTATACCATGTAGGCCAGCCCATAGTAATTTGAGTTCTAGTCCAGTGTTATCCAATGGGGTTGCAGGGCGGGCCCTACGGCTCAGTGGACACATCAGAGAGAGAGGCAGGGAGAGAGAGAGAGGCAGGGAGAGGAAGGAAAGTAAGAGAGAGGGAGGGAGGGAGATGAAGGAGAGAGAGAGAGAGAGAGAGAGGGAGGGATATGAAAGGAGGAGAAGAGAGAGAGAGAGAGAGAGAGGGAGGGATATGAAAGAGAGGAGAGAGAGAGAGAGAGGGAGGGATATGAAAGAGAGAGAGAGAGAGAGGGATAGAAAGAGAGGAGAGAGAGAGGAGGGAGGGAGATGAAGGAGAGAGAGAGAGAGAGAGAGAGAGGGAGGGAGGGATATGAAAGAGAGAGAGAGAGAGAGAGAGAGGGAGAAGGAGATGAAGGAGAGAAAGAGAGAGATGTAGGGAGATGAAGAAGAGAGAGAGAAAGTGAGAGAGAGAGAGAGAGAGAGGCAGGGAGAGGAAAGAAAGTAATAGAGAGAGGGAGGGAGGGAGGGAGATGAAGGAGAGAGAAAGAGGGAGAGACAGAGAGGGAGAGAAAGAGAGAGAGAGAGAGAGAGAGAGAGAGGTAGAGAGAGAGAGAGAGAGAGAGAGAGAGAGAGAGAGAGGTGCACATATCTCCACATACAGTATGTGATGTAGTACGCCATTTTCGGGGACCACTTTCATCGCTTCTTTCAGAAGTACTGGCTAAAAACGCATACAAAAGTGCCAGACATTTCTTTCAGGTTTCTCATCTGTTATGACTTAGATCCCGTTCTGTTGCTGCAGGTCCAGATAACTCAGTGGTGTATCGTTTCCTAGACGATGGTTGTACGCATGTGGATAAGGTGGATAGGACATATTAATTGTACCGTCTAGATTTGTTTTTTCGACCATGAGGTGTCAATGGGCAGGCCTACTTTTTTTTGTTAATTGGGTAAAATGCACAATCCTCTTGTTTTTGACAGCTTGCCCCAGAAACCCAGAGAGAGACTGACAGAATAAGGCCCTGACACTCACACATGGATACTGTTGCTGTTGCTTTGTGTGTTTATGTTCATGTCTTCCTATTCCCTACAGTATATTGGGCCCTGGTTACAAGCAGTGGACTATGTAGGGAATATGGTGCCAGCTGGGAGGTACACTAGATACCTAGTTAGACTGTTTGAGGAGGAGGAGAGAAGAGAAGAGGAGGAGGAAGAGGAGGAGGAGAGGAGGAGGAGAGAAGGAAAGGAGGAGGAGAGAAGGAGATGAGAGGAGAGGAGGAGGAAGAGGAGAGAAGGAGTTGAGAGGAGGACAGGCAGA
>NC_056438.1:80927736-80945236 GCF_018296145.1 Oncorhynchus tshawytscha | reverse complement strand
CAACTATAGACCACCTATAGACTAATCCTATAGACCATCTATAGACCAACTATAGACCACCTATAGACCACCTATAGACCAACTATAGACCACCTATAGACCACTTATGGACAACCTATAGACTTATGTAGACCAACTGTAGAGCTAGACCAACGTGGACTGACCATCTGTAGAGCTGACTAAACGTAACTGTATAGACCACCTATAGACCATCTGACCAACTATAGACCAAAGACCACCTATAGGACTATGTATCTGTAGACCACTAAAGTAGACCACTTATAGTCTGTAGACCACCTATAGACCAACTATAGACCACCTGATTTATAGACCACCTATAGACCAACTAGATGTTAACTATAGACTAATTTAGACCAACTATAGACCACCTATAGACCATCTATGACTAACTATAGACCACCTATAGACCACCTTAGAATTTAGACCACCTATAACTACAGGGAATGCAAACTTGTAGTGTATTTAAGTTTTAAATAGCTTCTAAAGATTACTAATTAGACCAACTATAGACCACCTTTCAGACCTTGATTTGACCACCCTAACGACTAAAACATACCAACCCCTAGACAAACTTGTCCATTAATTATAATCCACATAATAATTCACATTTCCTTTTGCTACAGGATTACCAACTATAGACCACCTATAGACCAACTATAGACCACCTATAGACTACCTATAGACCACCTATAGACCAACTATAGACCACCTATAGACCACCTATAGACCAACTATAGACCAACTATAGACCACCTATAGACCAACTATAGACCAACTATAGACCAACTATAGACCAACTATAGACCACCTATAGACCAACTATAGACCACCTATAGACCAACTATAGACCACCTATAGACCAACTATAGACCACCTATAGACCAACTATAGACCAACTATAGACCACCTATAGACCAACTATAGACCAACTATAGACCAACTATAGACCAACTATAGACCACATATAGACCAACTATAGACCAACTATAGACCAACTATAGACCACCTATAGACCAACTATAGACCAACTATAGACCACCTATAGACCACCTATAGACCAAATGACACCTCTAGAGACGTCGTCAGGAGACTGCACTGAAAGACTATGGCACTTCACATTAAACAGGCTCACCCTATAACAGCAAGGGCCTTTTTTGTTGTTGATTGGCTGGTGGGTGGCAGAGGTGGCAGAGAAATGGCACCCTATTCCCTACATAGTGCACTTCTTTTGAGCGGGTCTCATAGGGTTCTGGTCAAAAGTAGTGCACTATGTAGGGGAATAGGGTGCCGTTTTAGAACACAGCTATGATGTGGGGGGCCTGGGCGGGGAGTCAGCGTGAAAAGGGAGTCCAGGGGTCTACAATCTGCTAATCAAATTCACTGAGACCAGCAGCCGCGGAAATGTCAACGAAGACAGACAGGAGCTGTTGTCACTCTCTCTGTTTCGTTGTCCTAAATGGTAGCCTATTCCTTATGTAAGTGAACATTCTGTTTTCCCAGACATTCTGTCTTGTTAGTAAATATGTCCCTAATAGGGCCTTGGTCAAAAGTAGTGCACTATATAGGGAATAGGGTGCCATTTGGTATTAAACCAATGATTCTTACAGGGTTCAGGACCTGAATGGAAGGGAAATAATGAGCTCTTGTAGTCGTTAAATTATATCCTCTCCACTACAAAGGCCATCACTCTAGTTTATAATGAATCTATCCCCAGCCTTTAGGCTTTGGTGATTAGGCCCAGCCTTTAGGCTTTGGTGATTAGGCCCAGCCTTTAGGCTATGGTGATTAGGCCCAGCCTATAGACTATGGTGATTAGCCCCAGCATATAGACTATGGTGAATAGCCCCAGCATATAGACTATGGTGATTAGCCCCAGCCTATAGACTATGGTGATTAGCCCCAGTTTATAGACTATGGTGATTAGCCCCAGCCTATAGACTATGGTGATTAGCCCCAGCCTATAGACTATGGTGATTAGCCCCAGTCTATAGACTATGGTGATTAGCCCCAGCCTATAGACTATGGTGATTAGCCCCAGCCTATAGACTATGGTGATTAGCCCCAGCCTATAGACTATGGTGATTAGCCCCAGTTTATAGACTATGGTGATTAGCCCCAGCATATAGACTATGGTGATTAGCCCCAGCCTATAGACTATGGTGATTAGCCCCAGCCTATAGACTATGGTGATTAGCCCCAGCCTATAGACTATGGTGATTAGCCCCCGCCTATAGACTATGGTGATTAGCCCCAGCCTATAGACTATGGTGATTAGCCCCAGCCTATAGACTATGGTGATTAGCCCCAGCCTATAGACTATGGTGATTAGCCCCAGCCTATAGACTATGGTGATTAGCCCCAGCCTATAGACTTTGGTGATTAGCCCCAGCCTATAGACTATGGTGATTAGCCCCAGCCTATAGACTATGGTGATTAGCTCCAGCCTAAATACTATGGTGATTAGCCCCAGCCTAAATACTATGGTGATTAGCCCCAGCCCCAGCCTAAATACTATGGTGATTAGCCCCAGCCTAAATACTATGGTGAGTAGCCCCAGCCTATAGACTATGGTGATTAGCCCCAGCCTAAATACTATGGTGATTAGCCCCAGCCTATAGACTATGGTGATTAGCCCCAGCCTAAATACTATGGTGAGTAGCCCCAGCCTATAGACTATGGTGATTAGCCCCAGCCTAAATACTATGGTGAGTAGCCCCAGCCTATAGACTATGGTGATTAGCCCCAGCCTAAATACTATGGTGATTAGCTCCAGCCTAAATACTATGGTGATTAGCCCCAGCCTAAATACTATGGTGATTAGCCCCAGCCCCAGCCTAAATACTATGGTGATTAGCCCCAGCCTAAATACTATGGTGAGTAGCCCCAGCCTATAGACTATGGTGATTAGCCCCAGCCTAAATACTATGGTGATTAGCCCCAGACTATAGACTATGGTGATTAGCCCCAGCCTAAATACTATGGTGATTAGCCCCAGACTATAGACTATGGTGATTAGCCCCAGACTATAGACTATGGTGATTAGCCCCAGCCTAAATACTATGGTGATTAGGATCAGACACTTCAGACAGTGACACTGTGAACTGAATTAAGTCAGGCTATGCTGTCTATGTACCTGTGGAAACATCCACTTAGGTCAGGCTATGTTAGCCTCGTACAACCAGCCGGATTTTTGAGAGCTTCCATAAATGATTTGCTACATGGATACCAGTATGGTAATACGAGAATAAGTAGTTTTTCTTTTAAAGATATATGAACTAAATATTATTGTATTACTGCTAATGGTCTATTCTAATGATCTGGTTCAAATGATTCTCAGGGTTTAGTTTTATTATATATTCATGTCAGAAATCGTGGTTGTTTCGCTCCTGGAATTACGCAGAAATAAGCAGGAAATCATGGAATTCTCCAAACAGGATTTCTGGAAAACCACTGGAATTGTGGGAAAGTTACTGGAATTTTGCAACATTAGTCAACTGTAACAAAAGAAAGAGAAAAAGTTGGGTGTACTATTTTAAACCCGGACCCCCCACAGACAATAGTCATTACATGCTTTCCATGCCCTGGGCTAATGTGTATGTATGCTACCCTGACGAATGACTGCCATACATCACACTCTGCTCTGCCTTACATACTGCCGTTGTTTATGACAGGGAACAATAGAGAGAAACTTAACAACACACACACACACACACACACACACACACACACACACACACACACAGAATGTTTTGATACTACCAGTGTTTTTATCTGATGACACTCAGCCCGTCGCTGCCTGCTATAAACTAACATGAAATTGCTTAGTGGCTTGGGATGAGGTAAGGCTTGGGATGGCAGGTAAGGCTTGGGATGGTAGGTAAGGCTTGGGATGAGGTAAGGCTTGGGATGGCAGGTAAGGCTTGGGATGGTAGGTAAGGCTTGGGATGAAGTAAGGCTTGGGATGGCAGGTAAGACTTGGGATGAGGTAAGGCTTGGGATGGCAGGTAAGGCTTGGGATGAGGTAAGGCTTGGGATGGTAGGTAAAGGCTTGGGATGCCAGGTAAGGCTTGGGATGGCAGGTAAGACTTGGGATGGTAGGTAAGGCTTGGGATGGTAGGTAAGGCTTGGGATGCCAGGTAAAGCTTGGGATGGCAGGTAAGGCTTGGGATGGTAGGTAAGGCTTGGGATGGTAGGTAAGGCTTGGGATGAGGTAAGGCTTGGGATAAGGTAAGGCTTGGGATGAGGTAAGGCTTGGGATGAGGTAAGGCTTGGGATGAGGTAAGGCTTGGGGTGGCAGGTAAGGCTTGGGATGGTAGGTAAGGCTTGGGATGGTAGGTAAGGCTTGGGATGCCAGGTAAAGCTTGGGATGGCAGGTAAGGCTTGGGATGGTAGGTAAGGCTTGGGATGGTAGGTAAGGCTTGGGATGAGGTAAGGCTTGGGATAAGGTAAGGCTTGGGATGAGGTAAGGCTTGGGATGAGGTAAGGCTTGGGATGAGGTAAGGCTTGGGATGGCAGGTAAGGCTTGGGATGGCAGTTAAGGCTTGGAATAAGGTAAGGCTTGGGATGAGGTAAGGCTTGGGATGAGGTAAGGCTTGGGATGAGGAGGCTTGGATGAGGTAAGGCTTGGGATGGCAGGTAAGGCTTGGGATGAGGTAAGGCTTGGGATGAGGTAAGGCTTGGGATGGCAGGTAAGGCTTGGGATGGTAGGTAAGGCTTGGGATGAGGTAAGGCTTGGGATGGCAGGTAAGGCTTGGAATGGCCGGTAAGGCTTGGGATGAGGTAAGGCTTGGGATGGCCGGTAAGGCCATTTAGTTTGGGGATCTATCACCAATCACCAAAGCTCTCCACTCCAACACACACATTTGAGAAATCACTCAGTTACTGTAGAATTCACAGGGAGAAGAGCCTTACCTGGCTGTCTGGCTGTCTGTCTGTCTGGCTGTTTGTGTGTGTGTTTGTGTGTGTGTGTGTGTGTGTGTGTGTGTGTGTGTGTGTGTGTGTGTGTGTGTGTGTGTGTGTGTGTGTGTGTGTGTGTGTGTGTGTTACTGACTTTCCTGTTAACAGGCTTGGAGTAGCTAAAGACTGGCTGAATGATCTTGTTATTATCTAGAGACTGGCTGAATGAACTTGTTATCTAGACTGACTGAATGAACTTGTTATTATCTAGAGACTGGCTGAAGGAACTCGTTATTATCTAGAGACTGGCTGAAGGAACTCGTTATCATCTAGAGACTGGCTGAATGAACTCGTTATTATCTAGAGACTGGCTAAAGGAACTTGTTATTATCGAGAGACTGGCTGAAGGAACTCGTTATTATCTGGAGACTGGCTGAAGGAACTCGTTATTATCTGGAGACGTGCTGAAGGAACTCGTTATTATCTGGAGACTGGCTGAAGACTGGCTGAAGGAACTCGTTATTATCTGGAGACTGGCTGAAGGAACTCGTTATTATCTGGAGACTGGCTGAAGGAACTCGTTATTATCTGGAGACTGGCTGAAGGAACTCGTTATTAGGAGACTGGCTGAAGGAACTCGTTATTATCTAGAGACTGGCTGAAGGAACGTTATTATGAGCTGAAGGAACTCGTTATTATCTAGAGACTGGCTGAAGGAACTGTTATTATCTGAGACTGGCTGAAGGAACTCGTTATTATCTAGAGACTGGCTGAAGGAACTCGTTATTATCTAGAGACTGGCTGAAGGAACTAGTTATTATCTGGAGACTGGCTGAAGGAACTCGTTATTATCTAGAGACTGGCTGAAGGAACTCGTTATTATCTGGAGACTGGCTGAAGGAACTCGTTATTATCTGGAGACTGGCTGAAGGAACTCGTTATTATCTAGAGACTGGCTGAAGGAACTCGTTATTATCTAGAGACTGGCTGAAGGAACTCGTTATTATCTGGAGACTGTAACGGCGTTCGTCTGTTGAAGGAGAGTCGGACCAAAATGCAGCATGGTGGTTACTCATGTTCTTTAATGAAAAAATAGCGATACATGAAATAACTAAATAAATACAAAAACAACAAACGAAATGTGAAAACCTAATTACAGCCTATCTGGTGAACACTACACAGAGACAGGAACAATCACCCACAAAATACACAGTAAAACCCAGACTACCTAAATATGGTTCCCAATCAGAGACAACGAGAATCACCTGACTCTGATTGAGAACCGCCTCAGGCAGCCAAGCCTATGCTAGACACACCCCTAATCAGCTACAATCCCAATGCCTACAAAAAACCCAATACGACAACACAATAAACTCATGTCACACCCTGGCCTGAAAAAAAATAATTAAAGAAAACACAAAATACTAAGACCAAGGCGTGACAGAACCCCCCCAAGGTGTGGACTCCCGGACGCACCTCAAAACCATAGGGAGGGTCCGGGTGGGCGTCTGTCCATGGTGGCGGCTCCGGCTCGGGACGTGGACCCCACTCCATAAATGTCTTAGTTCCTCCCCCTTGCATCCTGGGATAGTCCACCCTCGCTGCCGACCATGACCTCGTAGTCCTCACCCAGAACCCCACTGGACTGAGGGGCAGCTCGTGACTGAGGGGAAGCTCGGGACTGAGGGGAAGCTCGGGACTGAGGGGAAGCTCGGGACTGAGGGGCAGCTCGGGACTGAGGGGCAGCCGGGACTGAGGGGCAGCCCGGGACTGAGGGGCAGCCCGGGACTGAGGGGAAGCCCGGGACTGAGGGGAAGCCCAGTACTGAGGGGAAGCCCAGTACTGAGGGGAAGCCCAGTACTGAGATGAAGCTCAGGCAGGTAGTTGGCTCCGGCAGATCCTGGCTGGCTGGCGGATCTGGAAGAGTCTGGTTGACTGGCAGATCTGGAAGAGTCTGGTTGACTGGCAGATCTGGAAGAGTCTGGCTGACTGGCAGATCTGGAAGAGTCTGGCTGACTGGCAGATCTGGAAGAGTCTGGTTGACTGGCAGATCTGGAAGATCATGGCTGACTGGCGGATCTAGCTGCTCTGGCTGCTCCATGCAGACTGACAGCTCTGGCTGCTCCATGTAGATTGGCAACTCTGGCTGCTCCATGCAGACTGGCAGCTTTGGCTGCTCCATGCAGACTGACAGCTCTGGCTGCTCCATGCAGACTGGTAGCTTTGTGCAGACTGACAGCTCTGGCTGCTCCATGCAAACTGGCAGCTCAGGCTGCTCCATGCAGACTGACAGCTCAGGCTGCTCCATGCAGACTGGCAGCTCTGGCTGCTCCATGCAGACTGACAACTCAGGCTGCTCCATGCAGGCTGACAGCTCTGGCTGCTCCATGTAGACTGGCAGCTCTGGCTGCGTTGAACAGGCAGGAGGCTCCGGCAGCGCTGTAGAGGAGGAAGGCTCTGGAAGCGCTGAACAGGCGGGAGACTCCGACAGCGCGGGAGAGGAGGAAAACGCTGGCTGCGCTGAACAGGCGGGAGGCTCCGACTGCGCTAGAGAGAAGGATGGCTCTGGCTGTGCTGAACAGGTGAGGCGCACTGAAGGCCTGGTGCGTGGTGCTGGAACTGGTGGTACTGGATCGAGGACACGCACAGGAAGCCAGGAAAGCCAAGCCAGGAAATAAAATTTGATTTGATTTGAGGAAGCCTGGTGCGGGGAGCTGCTACCAGAGGACTGTGTGTGGAGGTGGCTCTGGATAGACCGGACCGTGCAGGCGCACTGGAGCTCTTGAACACCGAGCCTGCCCAACCTTACTTTGCTCCATGCCCACTCTTGTCCGGCTAATACGAAGAGCTGGTATGTACCGTACCGGGCTATGCACCCGCACTGGAGACACCGTGCGCATAACACGGTGCCTGCCCGGTCTCTTTAGCCCCCCGGTAAGCACAGGGAGTTTGCGCAGGTCTCCTACCTGGCATCACCATACTCCCTGTGAGCCCCCCCCCAATACATTTTTGGGGGTGACTCTCAGGCTTCCATCCAAGTCGCCGTGCTGCCTCTTCATACCAGCGCCTCTCCGCTCTCGCCGCCTCCAGTTCTTCTTTGGGGCGTCGATATTCACCAGGCTGTGCCCATGGTCCTTTTCCGTCCAATATCTCTTCCCAAGTCCAGAAGTCCTTAGATCGCTGCTCCTCACGATTAACAGGGAGAGTTGGCTCAGGTCTGACTCCTGACTCTGCCACTCTCTCCCTGAGCCCCCCCCAATACATTTTTGGGGCTGCTTTTCGGGTTTCTTTCTGCGCCGCCGTGTCTTTCTCTTCGACTCCATTCTCCTATAGCCCTCTTCGCACTGCTCCAGCGAATCCCAGGCGGGCTCCAGCACTCTCTCTGGGTCGACCGCCCACCTGTCTATTTCCTCCCAAGTCGTATACTCCATACTCCTGCTGTCCATAACGTCCTCCCATGTCCATTCCTCCTTTCGCTGCTCCTGCTGTCGCTGCCTGTTACCACGCCGCTCGGTCCGGGTGTGGTGGGTGATTCTGTAACAGCGTTCGTCTGTTGAAGGAGAGTCGGACCAAAATGCAGCGTGGTGGTTACTCATGTTCTTTAATGAAAAAATAGCGATACATGAAATAAATAAATAAATACAAAAAACAACAAACGAAACGTGAAAACCTAATTACAGCCTATCTGGTGAACACTACACAGAGACAGGAACAATCACCCACAAAATACACAGTAAAACCCAGGCTACCTAAATTTGGTTCCCAATCAGAGACAACGAGAATCACCTGACTCTGATTGAGAACCGCCTCAGGCAGCCAAGCCTATGCTAGACACACCCCTAATCAGCCACAATCCCAATGCCTACAAAAAACCCAATACGACAACACAATAAGCTCTGGCTGCTCCACCCATGTCACACCCTGGCCTGAACAAATAATTAAAGAAAACACAAAATACTAAGACCAAGGCGTGACAGAGACTGGCTGAAGGAACTCGTTATTATCTAGAGACTGGCTGAAGGAACTCGTTATTATCTAGAGACTGGCTGAAGGAACTCGTTATTATCTAGAGACTGGCTGAAGGAACTCGTTATTATCTAGAGACTGGCTGAAGGAACTCGTTATTATCTAGAGACTGGCTGAAGGAACTCGTTATTTTTGGTGACACTTGAACACTGCCTTTGCATTACAGATTCTCCTGTACCTTTTAGCCATGTAGTTCTTAAAGTAGCGCTCAAAAGCCAAAAGCATATCTGAGGTGGGAAGGAAACTCTGAGAGACTGGCTGAAGGGTGGGAATACCTGAGGACTGGCTGGGAATACCTGAGGTGGGACTGGCTGAAGGGTGGGAATGAACACCTGAGGTACCTTTTAGGGTTCTTAAAGTAGCGCTCAAAAGCCAAAAGCATATCTGAGGTGGGAGGGGTGGGAATACCTGAGGTGGGACCTGAGGTGGGAATACCTGAGGTGGGAGGGGTGGAATACCTGAGGTGGGAGGGGTGGGAATATCTGAGGTGGGAGGGGTGGGAATACCTGAGGTGGGAATACCTGAGGTGGGAGGTGGGAATACCTGAGGTGGGAGGGGTGGGAATACCTGAGGTGAGGTGGGAATACCTGAGGTGGGAGGGGTGGGAATACCTGAGGTGGGAGGGGTGGGAATACCTGAGGTGGGAATACCTGAGGTGGGAGGGGTGGGGGTGGGAATATCTGGGAGGGGTGGGAATATCTGAGGTGGGAGGGGTGGGAATACCTGAGGTGGGAATACCTGAGGTGGGAGGGGTGGGGTGGGAGGGGTGGGAATACCTGAGGTGGGAGGGGTGGGAGGAATATCTGAGGTGGGAGGGGTGGGAATATCCTGAGGTGGGAGGGGTGGGAATACCTGAGGTGGGAGGTGGGAATATCTGAGGTGGGAATATCTGAGGTGGGAGGTGGGGGTGGGAATATCTGGAGTGGGAGGGGTGGGAATCTGAGGTGGGAGGGGTGGGAGGTGGGGGTGGGAATACTGAGGTGGGAGGGGTGGGAATATCTGAGGTGGGAGGGGTGGGAATACCTGAGGTGGGAGGGGTGGGAATACCTGAGGTGGGAGGGGTGGGAATATCTGAAGTGGGAGAGGTGGGAATACCTGAGGTGGGAGAGATGGGAATACCTGAGGTGGGAGTGGTGTGAATATCTGAGGTGGGCCCTTAAAAACATAGGTCAAAGTGCCAACTCCAGTATGCTGCTGTTGGGGATATTTAAGACCAACCAAAATCTGGTTTTAGTGGTAACGTGGTTGGTTATTGCAGGGATTTTGACAACGGAAGAGCAGCCTATTCAGCCCTGACGCACATTACCCATAATGCACATGGAACCAGGGAGATGTGCTTTTTTCTGCCTGTAAACATTGAAAAAGAGAAATATATATCCACATTTCATTTGATTACAAACCAAGCACAGCCTCCCCTCCTCTCAATGAAGGCTGTTTTTTTGTCCGGCCCAATGCATTCGCCAAGTAGTCTAGACTATCGATAAAGGGTTTGGCTCGTGAGACCGCTTTGAAATAAATCTTAATCACCAAAGCTTTATTGAAATATCAAGTTTGGCAGCAGCAAAACAGTGAGCAGACATCCCCTTTTTATCATTATAAGCGATTACATTACTTTATCCATCTCCTGTTATTATCTTAGATGTGTGTAAAACCCCCCATGGAGACTATATGTCCATTATGGAACATAAACCCCCATGTAGACTATATGTCCATTATGGACCATAAACCCCCATGTAGACTATATGTCCATTATGGACCATAAACCCCCATGTAGACTATATGTCCATTATGGACCATAAACCCCCCCATGTAGACTATATGTCCATTATGGACCATAAACCCCCATGTAGACTATATGTCCATCATGGACCATAAACCCCCCCATGTAGACTATATGTCCATCATGGAAGGAGAGATGAGATAATCATATTTAGAGACATTACATTTTTTTTCCTTTAACAATTGCTTGTTTTCAGTTTTATTTTATTAATGAACAAACCCTTAGTTTTCTATCCTTTACCCTACTATGATGACATATGGTTCAACAGCCTAGTGCTTTTCTTATCCTGGCCATTGTCACGATTGTCATAATACCTGGACCAAAGCGCAGCGTGATCTGGGTCCCACATCTTTTATTACTATGTGAAACTCAAAGCAAAACAAAACAATCAACGAACAAACGAAGCGTGAAGAAAATGCAGTGCTCACATGCAACAACGCAAAAAACAAGATCCCACAAAGCACAATGGGGAAAAATGGCTGCCTAAATATGATCCCCAATCAGAGACAACGACAAACAGCTGCCCCTGATTGGGAACCATACCAGGCCAACATAGAAATATAATTACCTAGATTACCCACCCTAGTCACACCCCGACCTAACCAACATAGAGAATAAAAAGCTCTCTATGGTCAGGGCGTGACAGCTATGCATTTGCCAAGGAGCCTATCCGTAAAGGTTTATAAACAGTCTCCTGGTCAGACTTTTCTCTTCATGCTTTTACATTATTCACAATTCGTACAGGCCTACCTGCAGGGTCCTACTCCATTACTAATAATTCACACAGGCCTACCTGCAGGGTCCTACTCCATTACTAATAATTCACACAGGCCTTGCAGTGTCCATCCCCATTCTTGTCACCAGGCCTACCTGCAGTGCTTACTCCACCTTGTATCCAGACCTCTTGCCTGCTTTATCTTGCTTATTGAAAACATACCGTACACATACAATACCCTTTACAGGAGTCTAGTATTTTATACTGAGTAGAAGTGTGACTCATAAACGTCTATACTCAATGTCAACACTCCAAACATATCGAGGATAACCCTGGATTTGATTTACTGCTGCTATCACTCGTTACTGTAACCTATGCTACATAATAAACTGTATTATCAATCCACACTGGACTATAGCGCTACCGTTGACCATTGCGTTAGTTTTGCTAAAATTGAGACAGGGCGGCAGGGTAGCCTAGTGGTTAGAGCGTTGGACTAGTAACCGAAAGGTTGCAAGTTCAAATCCCCGAGCTGACAAGGTACAATCTGTCGTTCTGCCCCTGAACAGGCAGTTAACCCACTGTTCCTAGGCTGTCATTGAAAATAAGAATTTGTTCTTAACTGACTTGCCTAGTAAAATAAAATAAAATAAATTGGTGGTTAAAATTCCCCGGAGCATTTCTTTAGGGCCTGTATTCCCTCAGCCTTCGATAGGGCCTGTCTAGCATTCACAATATTAGTATCAACATGATACATTTTTCAGGAGTTCTATTATATTCTATACTATACAGGTCTATATTCTATACTATACAGGTCTATATTCTATACTATACATATCTATATTATATACTATAAAGGTCTATATTCTATACTATACAGGTCTATATTCTATACAGGTCTATATTCTATAGTCTATAGGTCTATATTCTAAACTATACATATCTATATTCTATACCATACAGGTCTATATTCTATGCTATACAGGTCTATATTCTATACTATAGAGGTCTATATTCTATACTATAGAGGTCTATATTCTATACTATAGAGGTCTATATTCTATACTATAGAGGTCTATATTCTGTACTATAGAGGTCTATATTCTATACTATACAGGTCTATATTCTGTACTATAGAGGTCTATATTCTATACTATACAGGTCTATATTCTATACTATAGAGGTCTATATTCTATACTATAGAGGTCTATATTCTGTACTATAGAGGTCTATATTCTATACTATAGAGGTCTATATTCTGTACTATACAGGTCTATATTCTGTACTATAGAGGTCTATATTATGTACTATACAGGTCTATATTCTGTACTATAGAGGTCTATATTCTATACTATACAGGTCTATATTATGTACTATAGGTCTATATTCTGTACTATAGAGGTCTATATTCTATACTATAGAGGTCTATATTCTATACTATACAGGTCTATATTCTATACTATAGAGGTCTATATTCTATACTATACAGGTCTATATTCTGTACAATAGAGGTCTATATTCTATACTATAGAGGTCTATATTCTGTACTATACAGGTCTATATTCTGTACTATAGAGGTCTATATTCTGTACTATACAGGTCTATATTCTGTACTATAGAGGTCTATATTCTATGCTATAGAGGTCTATATTCTATACTATAGAGGTCTATATTCTATACTATAGAGGTCTATATTCTGTACTATAGAGGTCTATATTCTATACTATACAGGTCTATATTCTGTACTATAGAGGTCTATATTCTATACTATACAGGTCTATATTCCATGCTATAGAGGTCTATATTCTGTACTATAGAGGTCTATATTCTATACTATACAGGTCTATATTCTGTACTATAGAGGTCTCTATTCTATACTATACAGGTCTATATTCTGTACTATAGAGGTCTATATTCTATACTATACAGGTCTATATTCCGTGCTATAGAGGTCTATATTCTATGCTATAGAGGTCTATATTCCATGCTATAGAGGTCTATATTCTATACTATAGAGGTCTATATTCTATACTATAGAGGTCTATATTCTATACTATACAGGTCTATATTCTATACTATAGAGGTCTATATTCCATGCTATAGAGGTCTATATTCTATACTATAGAGGTCTATATTCTATACTATACAGGTCTATATTCTATACTATAGAGGTCTATATTCCATGCTATAGAGGTCTATATTCTATACTATAGATTTCTATATTCCATGCTATAGAGGTCTATATTCTATGCTATAGAGGTCTATATTCCATGCTATAGAGGTCTATATTCATACTATAGAGGTCTATATTCTATACTATACAGGTCTATATTCCGTGCTATAGAGGTCTATATTCTATGCTATAGAGGTCTATATTCCATGCTATAGAGGTCTATATTCTATACTATAGAGGTCTATATTCCATGCTATAGAGGTCTATATTCTATAATATAGATTTCTATATTCCATGCTATAGAGGTCTATATTCTATGCTATAGAGGTCTATATTATGTATTGTATAGGTCTATATTCTATGCTATACAGATCTATATTCTTTACTGTATAGGTCTATATTCTGTCATATATAGGTCTGTATTCTGTACTTAACAGGGGTATATTCTATACAGATCTATATTCTTTACTGTATAGGTCTATATTCTGTACTGTATAGGTCTATATTCTGTCCTATATAGGTCTGTATTCTGTACTTAACAGGGGTATATTCTATACAGGTCTATATTCTGTCCTATACAGGTCTATATTCTGTACTTAACAGTGGTATATTCTATATAGGTCTGTATTCTGTACTTAACAGGGGTATATTCTATACAGGTCTATATTCTTTACTGTATAGGTCTATATTCTATGCTATACAGGTCTATATTCTTTACTGTGTGCAGTAGAAAGAGGAAACAGTAACCACCATATGAACGACAGTGTTCTCCGTGGAGGGAGAGATCTCTATCTTCAATTGGCCTGATATACCGCTTTTATTAAAGAGGGGAGGGAGGGAGAAGCGACAAGGGAGATATAAGAGGAAGGGAGGAAGAGAGAGAGAAACAGGGGGGACAAAGTGAGGAAGGAGGGGAGAGAGAACAAGGGAGATATAAGAGGAAGGGAGGAAGAGAGAGAGAAACAGAGAGAGAGAGAGAACAAGGGAGATATAAGAGGAAGGGAGGAAGAGAGAAAAACAGAGAGAGAGAGAACAAGGGAGATATAAGAGGAAGGGAGGAAGAGAGAGAAACAAAGGGAGATATAAGAGAGAGAGAGAGAGAGAGAAGGGAGATATAAGAGGAAGGGAGGAAGAGAGAGAGAAACAGAGAGAGAGAGAACAAGGGAGATATAAGAGGAAGGGAGGAAGAGAGAGAGAAGAGAGAGAGAACAAGAGATATAAGAGAGGAGAGAGAGAGAGAGAGAGAGAGAACAAGGGAGATATAAGAGGAAGGGAGGAAGAGAGAGAGAAACAGAGAGAGAGAGAGAGAACAAGGGAGATATAAGAGGAAGGGAGGAAGAGAGAGAAACAGAGAGAGAGAGAACAAGGGAGATATAAGAGGAAGGGAGGAAGAGAGAGAAACAGAGAGAGAGAGAGAGAGAACAAGGGAGATATAAGAGGAAGGGAGGAAGAGAGAGAGAAACAGAGAGAGAGAGAACAAGGGAGATATAAGAGGAAGGGGAGGAAGAGAGAGAAACAGAGAGAGAGAGAACAAGGGAGATATAAGAGGAAGGGAGGAAGAGAGAGAGAAACAGAGAGAGAGAGAGAACAAGGGAGATATAAGAGGAAGGGAGGAAGAGAGAGAGAAACAGAGAGAGAGAGAGAGAGAGAACAAGGGAGATATAAGAGGAAGGGAGGAGAGAGAGAGAGAGATAAGAGGAAGGGAGGAAGAGAGAGAAACAGAGAGAGAGAGAGAGGAAGAGAGAACAAGGGAGATATAAGAGGAAGGGAGGAAGAGAGAGAAACAGAGAGAGAGAGAACAAGGGAGATATAAGAGGAAGGGAGGAAGAGAGAGAGAAACAGAGAGAGAGAGAACAAGGGAGATATAAGAGGAAGGGAGGAAGAGAGAGAAACAGAGAGAGAGAGAACAAGGGAGATATAAGAGGAAGGGAGGAAGAGAGAGAAACAGAGAGAGAGAGAGAGAGAGAACAAAGGAGATATAAGAGGAAGGGAGGAGAGAGAGAGAGAGGAAGGGAGGAGAGAGAGAGAGAGAGAGAGAACAAGGGAGATATAAGAGGAAGGGAGGAAGAGAGAGAGAAACAGAGAGAGAGAACAAGGGAGATATATAAGAGGAAGGGAGGAAGAGAGAGAAACAGAGAGAGAGAGAACAAGGGAGATATAAGAGGAAGGGAGGAAGATAGAGAGAAAGAGAGAGAGAGAGAGAGAGAACAAGGGAGATATAAGAGGAATGGAGGAAGAGAGAGAGAAACAAGAGGAGATATAAGAGAAGAGAGAGAGAGAGAACAAGGGAGATATAAGAGGGAGGGAGGAAGAGAGAGAGAAACAGGGAGAGAGAGAGAACAAGGGAGATATAAGAGGAAGGAGGAAGAGGAAGAACGAGGAAGAGAGAGAGAGAGAGAACAAGGGAGATATACGAGGAAGGGAGGAAGAGAGAGAGAAACAGAGAGAGAGAGAAAGAGAACAAGGGAGATATAAGAGGAAGGGAGGAAGAGAGAGAGAGAGAGAACAAGGGAGATATAAGAGGAAGGGAGGAAGAGAGAGAGAAACAGAGAGAGAGAGAGAACAAGGGAGATATAAGAGGGAAGGAGGAGGAGAGCGAGAGAACAACCCACATACCGGTGTTTCTTGCAAGTAGCATAACGCTAACACAAAGTCATTATGACTTGATCTTAGACTGGTAAGCTAATTGGTTTGCGATAAGTAGTTCAACTGCTGCTACGGTAGTGTACATATGCGGTCGTTATTCATCTTGATGAGCATCAGGGAAGGAATGATCCCAAATGAGCTGGCTAGTTCCAAATGAACTGGGTCCCAAATGAACTGGGTCCCAAATGAACTGGGTCCCAAATGAACTGGGTCCCAAATGAACTGGGTCCCAAATGGGTTGGGTCCCAAATGAACTGGGTCCCAAATGGGCTGAGTCCCAAATGAACTGGGTCCCAAATGAACTGGGTCCCAAATGAACTGGGTCCCAAATGGTTGCGTCCCAAATGAACTGGGTCCCAAATGAACTGGGTCCCAAATGGGCTGAGTCCCAAATGAATTGGGTCCCAAATGAACTGGGTCCCAAATGGGCTGTGCCCCAAATGATCTGGGTCCCAAATGAACTGGGTACCAAATGAACTGGGTCCCAAATGGGCTGTGCACCAAAGGAACTGGGTTCCAAATGAACTGGGGTCCCAAATGAACGGCATCAGATTAGACGAACACATAGGGGGTTTTCAATGTTCTTGTTCCTAGAGTCTGTGGGGTGAGACGGCAAGGGGAGATGTGGTGTAACTGGAAATATATATATATTCTGTCATATTCCATTCAAGTTAAAAGAACGGAAATGCATTTGTCAAATACTTCCTCCAAAGTTTGAGTTTAAATTTTTTAAATTTCTATTTATGTAGTTATTTACTTAATGTGTTGCATTACGGTTAGATTACAGCGACTTCAGTAAGTATTTGTCACGTTCTGACCTTAGTTCTGTTATTTTATTCTGTGTTTTAGTATGGTCAGGGCGTGAGTTGGGGTGGGCAGTCTGTGTTTGTTTTTCTATGTTGGGGTTTTGAGTTCGGCCTAGTATGGTTCTCAATCAGAGGCAGCTGTCAGTTGTTGTCCCTGATTGAGAATCATACTTAGGTAGCCTGCGTTTCACTTTTGGGTTGTGGGTATTTGTCTTCCTTGTCAGTGTTTGTCTTCCGTGTCAGTGTTTGTATTCCGTGTCAGTGTTTGTCTCCCGTGTCAGTGTTTGTCTTCCGTGTCAGTGTTTGTCTTCCGTGTCAGTGTTTGTCCTCCATGTCAGTGTTTGTCCTCCGTGTCAGTGTTTGTCCTCCATGTCAGTGTTTGTCCTCCGTGTCAGTGTTTGTCCTCCATGTCAGTGTTTGTCCTCCGTGTCAGTGTT
>NC_056438.1:80872736-80922736 GCF_018296145.1 Oncorhynchus tshawytscha | reverse complement strand
TAGTATGGTATTAACTGACCCTGTATATAGTATGGTATTAACTGACCCTGTATATAGTATATAGTATGGTATTAACTGACCCTGTATATAGTATATAGTATGGTATTAACTGACCCTGTATATAGTATATAGTATGGTATTAACTGACCCTGTATATAGTATATAGTATGGTATTAACTGACCCTGTATATAGTATATAGTATGGTATTAACTGACCCTGTATATAGTATGGTATTAACTGACCCTGTATATAGTATGGTATTAACTGACCCTGTATATAGTATGGTATTAACTGACCCTGTATATAGTCTGGTATTAACTAACCCTGTATCTAGTATGGTATTAATTGACCCTGTATCTAGTATGGTATTAACTGACCCTGTTTATAGTATGGTATTAACTGACCCTGTATATAGTATGGTATTAACTGACCCTGTATATGGTATGGTATTAACTGACCCTGTATATAGTATGGTATTAACTGACCCTGTATATAGTATGGTATTAACTGACCCTGTATATAGTATGGTATTAACTGACCCTGTATATATTATTAACTGACCCTGTATATAGTATGGTATTAACTGACCCTGTATCTAGTATGGTATTAACTGACCCTGTATATAGTATGGTATTAACTGACCCTGTATATAGTATGGTATTAACTGACCCTGTATATAGTATGGTATTAACTGACCCTGTATATAGTATGGTATTAACTGACCCGGTATATATTATTAACTGACCCTGTATATAGTATGGTACTAACTGACCCTGTATATAGTATGGTATTAACTGACCCTGTATATAGTATGGTATTAACTGACCCTGTATATAGTATATAGTATGGTATTAACTGACCCTGTATATAGTATGGTATTAACTGACCCTGTATATAGTATGGTACTAACTGACCCTGTATATAGTATGGTACTAACTGACCCTGTATATAGTATGGTGTTAACTGACCCTGTATATAGTATGGTACTAACTGACCCTGTATATAGTTTATAGTATGGTGTTAACTGACCCTGTATATAGTATGGTACTAACTGACCCTGTATATAGTATGGTATTAACTGACCCTGTATATAGTATGGTATTAACTGACCCTGTATATAGTATATAGTATGGTATTAACTGACCCTGTATATAGTATGGTATTAACTGACCCTGTATATAGTATGGTATTAACTGACCCTGTATATAGTATGGTATTAACTGACCCTGTATATAGTATGGTATTAACTGACCCTGTATATAGTATGGTATTAACTGACCCTGTATATAGTATGGTATTAACTGACCCTGTATATAGTATGGTATTAACCTGACCCTGTATATAGTATGGTATTAACTGACCCTGTATATAGTATGGTATTAACTGACCCTGTATATAGTATTAACTGACCCTGTATATAGTATGGTATTAACTGACCCTGTATATAGTATGGTATTAACTGACCCTGTATATAGTATTAACTGACCTGTATATAGTATGGTATTAACTGACCCTGTATCTAGTATGGTACTAACTGACCCTGTATATAATATGGTATTAACTGACCCTGTATATAGTATGGTATTAACTGACCCTGTATATAGTATATAGTATGGTATTAACTGACCCTGTATATAGTATGGTATTAACTGACCCTGTATATAGTATGGTACTAACTGACCCTGTATATAGTATGGTATTAACTGACCCTGTATATAGTATGGTATTAACTGACCCTGTATATAGTATGGTATTAACTGACCCTGTATATAGTATGGTATTAACCTGACCCTGTATATAGTATGGTATTAACTGACCCTGTATATATTATTTACTGACCCTGTATATAGTATGGTACTAACTGACCCTGTATATAGTATGGTATTAACTGACCCTGTATATAGTATGGTACTAACTGACCCTGTATATAGTATATAGTATGGTGTTAACTGACCCTGTATATAGTATGGTATTAACTGACCCTGTATATAGTATGGTACTAACTGACCCTGTATATAGTATGGTACTAACTGACCCTGTATATAGTATATAGTATGGTGTTAACTGACCCTGTATATAGTATGGTACTAACTGACCCTAGTATATAGTATGGTATTAACTGACCCTGTATATAGTATGGTATTAACTGACCCTGTATATAGTATGGTATTAACTGACCCTGTATATAGTATGGTATTAACTGACCCTGTATATAGTATGGTATTAACTGACCCTGTATAGTAGTATTAACTGAGTATATAGTATAGTAACTGACCCTGTATATAGTATGGTACTAACTGACCCTGTATATAGTATGGTATTAACTGACCCTGTATATAGTATATAGTATGGTATTAACTGACCCTGTATATAGTATGGTATTAACTGACCCTGTATATAGTATGGTATTAACCTGACCCTGTATATAGTATGGTATTAACTGACTCTGTATATAGTATGTTGTGTACTGCTCACCAGTCATTAGTCTGTAGCTGTGTACTGCTCACCAGTCATTAGTCTGTAGCTGTGTACTGCTCACCAGTCATTAGTCTGTAGCTGTGTACTGATCACCAGTCATTAGTCAGTAGATGTGTACTGCTCACCAGTCATTAGTCTGTAGATGTGTACTGCTCACCAGTCATTAGTCTGTAGATGTGTACTGCTCACCAGTCATTAGTCTGTATATGTGTACTGCTCACCAGTCATTAGTCTGTAGATGTGTACTGCTCACCAGTCATTAGTTTGTAGATGTGTACTGCTCACCAGTCATTAGTCTGTAGATGTGTACTGCTCACCAGTCATTAGTCTGTAGATGTGTACTGCTCACCAGTCATTAGTCTGTAGACGTGTACTGCTCACCAGTCATTAGTCTGTAGATGTGTACTGCTCACCAGTCATTAGTCTGTAGCTGTGTACTGCTCACCAGTCATTAGTCTGTAGCTGTGTGCTGCTCACCAGTCATTAGTCTGTAGCTGTGTACTGCTCACCAGTCATTAGTCTGTAGCTGTGTGCTGCTTACCAGTCATTAGTCATTAGTCTGTAGCTGTGTACTGCTCACCAGTCATTAGTCTGTAGCTGTGTACTGCTCACCAGTCATTAGTCTGTAGATGTGTACTGCTCACCAGTCATTAGTCATTAGTCTGTAGATGTGTACTGCTCACCAGTCATTAGTCTGTAGCTGTGTACTGCTCACCAGTCATTAGTCTGTAGCTGTGTACTGCTCACCAGTCATTAGTCTGTAGATGTGTACTGCTCACCAGTCATTAGTCTGTAGATGTGTACTGCTCACCAGTCATTAGTCTGTAGCTGTGTACTGCTCACCAGTCATTAGTCTGTAGATGTGTACTGCTCACCAGTCATTAGTCTGTAGATGTGTACTGCTCACCAGTCATTAGTCTGTAGATGTGTACTGCTCACCAGTCATTAGTCATTAGTCTGTAGATGTGTACTGCTCACCAGTCATTAGTCTGTAGCTGTGTACTGCTCACCAGTCATTAGTCTGTAGCTGTGTACTGCTCACCAGTCATTAGTCTGTAGATGTGTACTGCTCACCAGTCATTAGTCTGTAGATGTGTACTGCTCACCAGTCATTAGTCTGTAGCTGTGTACTGCTCACCAGTCATTAGTCTGTAGATGTGTACTGCTCACCAGTCATTAGTCTGTATTACTGCTCAGTCATTAGTAGATGTGTACTGCTCACCAGTCATTAGTCTGTAGATGTGTACTGCTCACCAGTCATTAGTCTGTAGATGTGTACTGCTCACCAGTCATTAGTCTGTAGATGTGTACTGCTCACCAGTCATTAGTCTGTAGATGTGTACTGCTCACCAGTCATTAGTCTGTAGATGTGTACTGCTCACCAGTCATTAGTCATTAGTCTGTAGATGTGTACTGCTCACCAGTCATTAGTCTGTAGATGTGTACTGCTCACCAGTCATTAGTCTGTAGATGTGTACTGCTCACCAGTCATTAGTCTGTAGATGTGTACTGCTCACCAGTCATTAGTCTGTAGATGTGTACTGCTCACCAGTCATTAGTCTGTAGATGTGTACTGCTCACCAGTCATTAGTCTGTAGATGTGTACTGCTCACCAGTCATTAGTCTGTAGAGACTGTCACCAGTAGTCTGCTCACCAGTCATTAGTCTGTAGATGTGTACTGCTCACCAGTCATTAGTCTGTAGATGTGTACTGCTCACCAGTCATTAGTCTGTAGATGTGTACTGATCACCAGTCATTAGTCTGTAGATGTGTACTGATCACCAGTCATTAGTCTGTAGATGTGTACTGATCACCAGTCATTAGTCTGTAGATGTGTACTGATCACCAGTCATTCATTAGTCTGTAGATGTGTACTGCTCACCAGTCATTAGTCTGTAGATGTGTACTGCTCACCAGTCATTAGTCTGTAGATGTGTACTGCTCACCAGTGATTAGTCTGTAGATGTGTACTGCTCACCAGTCATTAGTCTGTAGATGTGTACTGCTCACCAGTCATTAGTCTGTAGATGTGTACTGCTCACCAGTCATTAGTCTGTAGATGTGTACTGCTCACCAGTCATTAGTCTGTAGATGTGTACTGATCACCAGTCATTAGTCATTAGTCTGTAGATGTGTACTGCTCACCAGTCATTAGTCTGTAGATGTGTACTTCACCAGTCATTAGTCTGTAGATGTGTACTGATCACCAGTCATTAGTCTGTAGATGTGTACTGATCACCAGTCATTAGTCTGTAGATGTGTACTGATCACCAGTCAGTCTGTAGAGTCATTAGTCTGTAGATGTGTACTGCTCACCAGTCATTAGTCTGTAGATGTGTACTGCTCACCAGTCATTAGTCTGTAGATGTGTACTGCTCACCAGTCATTAGTCTGTAGATGTGTACTGCTCACCAGTCATTAGTCTGTAGATGTGTACTGCTCACCAGTCATTAGTCTGTAGATGTGTACTGCTCACCAGTCATTAGTCTGTAGATGTGTACTGCTCACCAGTCATTAGTCTGTAGATGTGTACTGCTCACCAGTCATTAGTCTGTAGATGTGTACTGCTCACCAGTCATTAGTCTGTAGATGTGTACTGCTCACCAGTCATTAGTCTGTAGATGTGTACTGCTCACCAGTCATTAGTCTGTAGATGTGTACTGCTCACCAGTCATTAGTCTGTAGATGTGTACTGCTCACCAGTGATTAGTCAGTGATTAGTCTGTAGATGTGTACTGCTCACCAGTCATTAGTCTGTAGATGTGTACTGCTCACCAGTCATTAGTCTGTAGATGTGTACTGCTCACCAGTCATTAGTCTGTAGATGTGTACTGCTCACCAGTCATTAGTCTGTAGATGTGTACTGCTCACCAGTCATTAGTCTGTAGATGTGTACTGCTCACCAGTCATTAGTCATTCACCAGTCATTAGTCTGTAGATGTGTACTGCTCACCAGTCATTAGTCCAGTCACTGCTCACCAGTCATTAGTCTGTAGATGTGTACTGCTCACCAGTCATTAGTCTGTAGATGTGTACTGCTCACCAGTCATTAGTCTGTAGATGTGTACTTCACCAGTCATTAGTCTGTAGATGTGTACTGCTCACCAGTCATTAGTCTGTAGATTGTCTGTCACCAGATTGTCTGTACTGTACTGCTCACCAGTCATTAGTCTGTAGATGTGTACTGCTCACCAGTCATTAGTCTGTAGAGTCATTAGTCTGTAGATGTGTACTGCTCACCAGTCATTAGTCATTCACCAGTCATTAGTCTGTAGATGTGTACTGCTCACAGTCATTAGTCTGTAGATGTAGTCATTAGTCTGTAGATGTGTACTGCTCACAGTCAGTCTGTAGATGTGTACTGCTCACCAGTCATTAGTCTGTAGATGTGTACTGCTCACCAGTCATTAGTCTGTAGATGTGTACTGCTCACCAGTCATTAGTCTGTAGATGTGTACTGCTCACCAGTCATTAGTCTGTAGATGTGTACTGCTCACCAGTGATTAGTCTGTAGCTGTGTACTGCTCACCAGTGATTAGTCTTTCCCTATAAAGTGAATATGTAAATGGTCTTTGTGAGGTGATTAATTGTGTATTCAACACAATCCTGACCACCCTGTTTATCTTTATGTTCTGTGTTGTATTAACAAAGAACCAAACAGGGGCGAACGGGCTGAACGCGGAGGAACTAACCAGAACTTGGCCAATAAGAAAGACTCATTTTCGCTGCTAGTTTTGTGATGGTTTTTCTATGGCTTGCACTAATGAATATAACCCTGGATTGTATTTCACACGTGTCCTTTCAGTACGTCATGTGTCTTCTATTCTTTCTGTAGAGCTGACAGCTATAGGTCTATGAGAGGATGATAAATGCGCTCTGCTCAGCCCTTTTTCCTCAATGTTTTGCCAATATAATCATTCTCACTTGTCCTCTATTGGCAGGTGGAGAGAGGATTAGATGAACCTTTATTGTTAAATCAAAGGGAGGAAATCTAGACTGTTCTTCTTACTCTAGTTGCTATTGATTCCTCATTCTACCCCTTTCTTCATTTTTCTCCTTCATTTGAGCTATAATCCACCTTTGTTATAAACCCTCAGTATAGCTGGCAGTGTTACGATGACTTCCTGTCAATTCAGGAAGTACACTAATGTTCCAATTCTATCTCTCTTCAATGGTTTTCAATTAGGAACATGTGGAATTGGAATTTAGTTTTTCTTTCGTGAATTGACTGGAAATTGATTTGGGATTGACTCCAACTCTGTCTCATGTCTCCTCAATGTTTTACAGTCAATCAAAGCACAACCCAGTCCTCTCCCAGTCCTCTCCAAGTCCTCTCCCAGTCCTCTCCCAGTCCTCTCCCAGTATTCTCCCAGTCCTCTCCAAGTCCTCTCCCAGTATTCTCCAAGTCCTCTCCCAGTCCTCTCCAAGTCCTCTCCAAGTCCTCTCCCAGTCCTCTCCCAGTCCTCTCCCAGTATTCTCCAAGTCCTCTCCCAGTATTCTCCCAGTCCTCTCCCAGTATTCTCCAAGTCCTCTCCCAGTCCTCTCCAAGTCCTCTCCCTGTCCTCTCCCAGTATTCTCCCAGTCCTCTCCAAGTCCTCTCCCAGTCCTCTCCCAGTATTCTCCCAGTCCTCTCCCAGTCCTCTCCCAGTATTCTCCCAGTCCTCTCCCAGTCCTCTCCCAGTATTCTCCCAGTCCTCTCCCAGTCCTCTCCAAGTCCTCTCCCAGTCCTCTCCCAGTCCTCTCCAAGTATTCTCGCAGTCCTCTCCCAGTCTTCTCTCTCTACATAAAGAACCTTTGCTAACCCATACTATTGCATGTTATTGTCTCCTCTCCACTGTTAAACTGTCAAATGTTTCCAGATGGCTACATGCTATTTAAAGTGACTGCAAAAAAAACCAATATCCCAGAAATGTTCCATTCGCAAAATCTTTTCTTCTCTCAAATGTTTTGCACAAATTTGTTTACATATTCTGTTAGTGAGCATTTCTCCTTTGCCAAGATAATCCACCCACCTGACAGGTGCGGCATATCAAGAAGCTGATTAAACAGCATGATCATTACACAAGTACACCTTGTGCTGAGGTGGGGGTGCTTTTGTGGGGAACAGCTCATTCTGATTGGCTGGGCCTGGCTTCCCAGTGGGTGGGCCTATGCCCTCCCAGGCCCATTTCACATGTCCTTATCTGAACTGTAACTCAGTAAAATCTTTGAAATTGTTGCATGTTGTGTTCATGTTATTGTTCGGTATGAATGTAAAGAAACACTGTATAGCCTCCAAACATGAATACAACTATTAGTTTTGATATCATGGATGGTCAATCCTTGCATCCAAAGCTTTGTCTATGAATTTGACATTTCCCCCCCAGCCCCATACCTCAGCTGCTTACCAAAAACAGTGGCAGGATGGACTCTTTGTTATAGTTTGAACCTCAGATTGCATCTTTAAATAAAGTTTGTTTTGTCTTGATGCGATCCTTTAGACGTTAAGTTCTGACCCTCCAGCTACATTGTTCTTATTCCTGTTAATGTGGTCCTCTAGAATCAGGATCTGTCAGCTAAAGTTTTGTACATTTCCACAGTACTGTCTCACATGCTGTCTCCTCTATCCTAGATTCAGCCTTCATGATGGTCAACACGTCGGGACGTTTTGCTGGTCAGAAGGCCCTCCTCCTGACCCCCCAGCTGAAGGAGAATGACACCCACTGCGTAATCTTCGAGTACTTCCTGTCTGGCCGCGAGGGGGCGGGACCGGGGCAGCTCAACGTGTACATCAGAGAGAACAACAGTCCACTGGGCATGCCCGTCTGGAACGTGTCTGGGCCAGCTACTAGAGCCTGGGTACAGGTAGAACTGGCCATCTCTACCTACTGGCCCAACTTCTATCAGGTGAGAAGATTTCACCGTACCATACCATACCATACCTTACCTTACCATACCTTACCATACCATACCATACCTTACCATACCATACCATACCTTACCATACCATACCTTACCTTACCATACCATACCATACCATACCATATACCATACCATACCATACCATACCTTACCATACCATACCATACCATACCATACCATACCATACCATACCATACCATACCATACCATACCATACCTTACCATACCATACCTTACCATACCATACCATACCATACCATACCATACCATACCTTACCTTACCATACCATACCATACCATACCATACCATACCATACCATACCTTACCATACCATACCATACCATACCATACCATACCATACCATACCATACCATACCATACCATACCATACCATACCATACTATACCATACCATACCTTACCTTACCATACCATACCATACCATACCATACCTTACCTTACCATACCATACCTTACCATACCTATACCATACCTTACCATACCATACCATACCTTACCATACCTTCTGTTACCTTACCATACCTTACCATACCTTACCTTACCATACCATACCATACCATACCATACCATACCATAACTTACCATACCTTACCATACTATACCATACCATACCTTCTGTTACCTTACCATACCATACCTTACCATACCTTACGTTACCTTACCATACCATACCTTACCATACCTTCTGTTACCTTACCATACCATACCTTACCATACCATACCTTACCATACCTTACCTTAACATACCATACCTTCTGTTACCTTACCATACCATACCTTACCTTACCATACCATACCTTACCTTACCTTACCATAACATACCATACCATACCATACCTTCTGTTACCTTACCATACCTTACCATACCTTACCTTACCATACCATACCTTCTCTTACCATACTATACCTTACCATACTAGACCTTACCATACTATACAATACTATACTATACCTTACCATAC
This sequence comes from Oncorhynchus tshawytscha, assembly GCF_018296145.1. Classification (NCBI taxonomy): domain Eukaryota; kingdom Metazoa; phylum Chordata; class Actinopteri; order Salmoniformes; family Salmonidae; genus Oncorhynchus; species Oncorhynchus tshawytscha. Next base: position 80,913,372 of record NC_056438.1, on the reverse strand, counting down.
CATACCTTACCATACCTTACCATACTATACCATACTATACCTTACCATACTATACCTTACCATACCTTACCATACCTTCTGTTACCTTACCATACCTTCTGTTACCTTACCATACCTTACCATACCTTCTGTTACCTTACCATACTATACCATACCATGCCATACCTTACCATACTATACCTTACCATACTATACCATACTATACCTTACCATACCTTACCATACCTTCATACCATACCATACTATACCATACCATACCTTCTGTTACCTTACCATACCTTCTCTTACCATACCATACCATACTATACCTTACCATACCTTACCATACTAGACCTTACCATACTATACAATACTATACTATACCTTACCATACCATACCTTGCCATACCTTACCATACTATACCTTACCATACCTTACCATACTATACCTTACCATACCTTACCATACCTTCTGTTACCTTACCATACCTTCTGTTACCTTACCATACCTTACCATACCTTCTGTTACCTTACCATACTATACCATACCATGCCATACCTTCTGTTACCTTACCATACCTTCTGTTACCATACCATGCCATACCTTCTGTTACCTTACCATACTATACCATACCAGGCCATACCTTCTGTTACCTTACCATACTATACCATACCAGGCCATACCTTCTGTTACCTTACCATGCCATACCATACATTTGATTTATTTATTTATTTCACCTTTATTTAACCAGGTAGGCCAGTTGAGAACAAGTTCTCATTTACAATTGCGACTTGGCCAAGATAAAGCAAAGCAGTTCGACACATTCAACAACACAGAGTTACACATGGAGTAAAACAAACATACAGTCAATAATACAGTAGAAAAATAAGTATATATACAATGTGAGCAAATGAGGTGAGATAAGGGAGGTAAAGGCAATAAATAGGCCACGGTGGCAAAGTAAATACAATATAGCAAGTAAAACACTGGAATGGTAGATTTGCAGTGGAAGAATGTGCAAAGTAGAGATAGAAATAATGGGGTGCAAAGGAGCAAAATAAATAAATAAAATACAGTAGGGAAAGAGGTAGTTGTTTGGGCTAAATTATAGATAGACTATGTACAGGCGCAGTAATCTGTGAGCTGCTCTGACAGTTGGTGCTTAAAGCTAGTGAGGGAGATAAGTGTTTCCAGTTTCAGAGATTTGTAGTTCATTCCAGTCATTGGCAGCAGAGAACTGGAAGGAGAGGCGGCCAAAGGAAGAATTGTTTTTGGGGGTGACCAGTGAGATATACCTGCTGGAGCGCGTGCTACAGGTGGGTGCTGCTATGGTGACCAGCGAGCTGAGATAAGGGGGGACTTTACCTAGCAGGGTCTTGTAGATGACCTGGAGCCAGTGGGTTTGGCGACGAGTATGTAACGAGGGCCAGCCAACGAGAGGGTACAGGTCGCAGTGGTGGGTAGTACTGTATATGGGGCTTTGGTGACAAAACGGATGGCACTGTGATAGACTACATCCAATTTATTGAGTAGGGTATTGGAGGCTATTTTGTAAATGACATCGCTGAAGTCGAGGATCGGTAGGGTGGTCAGTTTTACGAGGGTATGTTTGGCAGCATGAGTGAAGGATGCTTTGTTGCGAAATAGGAAGCCAATTCTAGATTTAACTTTGGATTGGAGATGTTTGATGTGAGTCTGGAAGGAGAGTTTACAGAGAGTTTTCAGTCTAACCAGACACCTAGGTATTTGTCCACATGTTCTAAGTCAGAACCGTCCAGAGTAGTGATACTGGACGGGCGGGCAGGTGGGGGCAGCGATCGGTTGAAGAGCATGCATTTAGTTTTATTGTATTTAAGAGCAGTTGGAGGCCACGGAAGGAGAGTTGTATGGCATTGAAGCTCGTCTGGAGGGTTGTTAACACAGTGTCCAAAGAAGGGCCAGAAGTATACAGAATGGTCGTCTGCGTAGAGGTGGATCAGAGACTCACCAGCAGCAAGAGCGACATCATTGGTATACAGAGGAGAGAGTCGGCCCAAGAATTGAACCCTGTGGCACCCCCATAGAAACTGCCAGAGGACTGGACAACAGACCCTCCGATTTGACACACTGAACTCTATCAGAGAAGTAGTTGGTGAACCAGGCCAGGCAACCATTTGAGAAACGAAGGCTATCGAGTCTGCCGATGAGGATGTGGTGATTGACAGAGTCGAAAGCCTTGGCCAGGTCAATGAATGCGACTGCACAGTAATGTTTCTTATCGATGGCGGTTAAGATTTCGTTTAGGACCTTGAGCGTGGCTGAGGTGCACCCATGACCAGCTCTGAAACCAGATTATATAGCGGAGAAGGTGCGGTTTGATTCGAAATGGTCGGTAATCTGTTTGTTGACTTGGCTTTCGAAGACCTTAGAATGGCAGGGTAGGATAGATATAGGTCTGTAGCAGTTTGGGTCAAGAGTGTCCCCCCCTTTGAAGAGGGGGATGACCGCAGCTGCTTTCCAATCTTTGGGAATCTCAGATGACACGAAAGAGAGGTTGAACAGGCTAGTACTAGGGGTTGCAACAATTTCGGCAGATCATTTTAGAAAGAAAGGGTCCAGATTGTCTAGCCCGGCTGATTTGTAGGGGTCCAGATTTGGGAGACTGTATTTGGGAGAAGGATAAATGGGGAATGCAGTGCTGTTGACAAGTGTAGGGGTAGCCAGGTGGAAAGCATGGCCAGCCGTAGAAAAATGCTTATTGAAATTCGCAATTATAGTGGATTTATCGGTGGTGACAGTGTTTCATAGCCTCAGTGCAGTGGGCAGCTGGGAGGAGGTGTTCTTATTCTCCATGGACTTTACAGTGTCCCAGAACTTTTTGGAGTTTGTGTTGCAGGAAGGAAATTTCTGCTTGAAAAAGCTAGCCTTTGCTTTTCTAACTGCCTGTGTATATTGGTTTCGAGCTTCCTTGAAAAGTTACATATCACAGGGGCTGTTCAATGCTAATGCAGAATGCCATAGGACGTTTTTGTGTTGGTTAAGGGCAGTCAGCACTGCCTCTTACCTGTGACTCTATTCATGATACAGCACTGCCTCTTACCTGTGACTCTATTCATGATGCAGCACTGCCTCTTACCTGTGACTGTATTCATGATACAACACTGCCTCTTACCTGTGACTCTATTCATGATGCAGCACTGCCTCTTACCTGTGACTGTATTCATGCTACAGCACTGCCGCGTGTGCCTCATTGCTTAGTTACATATTACTTCTGAATATGAACCTCTTGTATCCATGGCAATGGGCCTATGTCCTTCCTCTCCTCTCAGCGCCAGTTCTATATAATTTGAGTTTTCAGCTGCCACCTCACCTCATCACTTCACCGGGGTACATCATCGCACACAGCCCCAGTCACAGTGATTTGGATCTGGACCCTCTATTTCTGAAACTATCCGCCGCCATTGTCGCAACCCCTATTACCAGCCTGTTCAACCTCTCTTTCATATCGTCTGAGATCCCCAAGGATTGGAAAGCTGCCGCAGTCATCCCCCTCTTCAAAGGGGGAGACACCCTGGACCCAAACTGTTACAGACCTATATCCATCCTGCCCTGCCTATCTAAGGTCTTCGAAAGCCAAGTCAACAAACAGGTCACTGACCATCTCGAATCCCACCGTACCTTCTCCGCTGTGCAATCTGGTTACCGAGCCGGTCACGGGTGCACCTCAGCCACGCTCCAGGTAATAAACGATATCATAACCGCCATCGATAAAAGACAGTACTGTGCAGCCGTCTTCACCGACCTTGCCAAGGCATTCGACTCTGTCAATCACCATATTCTTATCGGCAGACTCAGTAGCCTCGGTTTTTCTGATGACTGCCTTGCCTGGTTCACCAACTACCTTGCAGACAGAGTTCAGTGTGTCAAATTGGAGGGCATGCTGTCCGGTCCTCTGGCAGTCTCTATGGGGGTGCCACAGGGTTCAATTCTCGGGCCGACTCTTTTCTCTGTATATATCAATGATGTTGCTCTTGCTGCGGGCGATTCCCTGATCCACCTCTACGCAGACGACACCATTCTGTATACTTCTGGCCCGTCCTTGGACACTGTGCTATCTAACCCCCAAACGAGCTTCAATGCCATACAACACTCCTTCCGTGGCCTCCAACTGCTCTTAAACGCTAGTAAAACCAAATGCATGCTTTTCAACCGTTCGCTGCCTGCACCCGCACGCCCGACTAGCATCACCACCCTGGATGGTTCCGACCTAGAATATGTGAACATCTATACCTAGGTGGCTGGCTAGACTGTAAACTCTCCTTCCAGACTCATATCAAACATCTCCAATCTAAAATCAAATCTAGAGTCAGCTTTCTATTCCGCAACAAAGCCTCCTTCACTCACGCCGCCAAACTTACCCTAGTAAAACTGACTATCCTACCGATCCTCGACTTCGGCGATGTCATCTACAAAATAGCTTCCAATACTCTACTCAGCAAACTGGATGCAGTTTATCACAGTGCCATCCGTTTTGTTACTAAAGCACCTTATACCACCCACCACTGCGACCTGTATGCTGTAGTCGGCTGGCCCTCTCTACATATTCATCGCCAGACCCACTGGCTCCAGGTCATCTACAAGTCCATGCTAAAGCTGGACCTTAAAGCTCCGCCTTATCTCAGTTCACTGGTCACAATGGCAACACACACCCGTAGCACGCGCTCCAGCAGGTGTATCTCACTGATCATCCCTAAAGCCAACACCTCATTTGGCCGCCTTTCGTTCCAGTTCTCTGCTGCCTGTGACTGGAACGAATTGCAAAAATCGCTGAAGTTGGAGACTTTTATCTCCCTCACCAACTTCAAACATCTGCTATCTGAGCAGCTAACCGATCGCTGCAGCTGTACATAGTCTATCGGTAAATAGCCCACCCAATTTTACCTACCTCATCCCCATACTGTTTATATTTATTTACTTTTCTGCTCTTTTGCACACCAATATCTCTACCTGTACATGACCATCTGATCATTTATCACTCCAGTGTTAATCTGCAAAATTGTAATTATTCGCCTACCTCCTCATGCCCTTTGCACACAATGTATATAGACTCTCTTTGTTTTCTACTGTGTTATTGACTTGTTAATTGTTTACTCCATGTGTAACTCTGTGTTGTCTGTTCACACTGCTATGCTTTATCTTGGCCAGGTCGCAGTTGCAAATGAGAATTTGTTTTCAACTAGCCTACCTGGTTAAATACATTTTTTAAAACATTTCACACCCTGATTATCAGTGTTTCTAGGTCTCATTGAGGAAGAGAGAGGAACTCTCCCCTGCATCCCAAATGTGACCCTATTTCCTATGAGCCATGGTCAAAAGTAGTGCACTATATAGGGAATAGGGTGGCATTGGGCCCTGGTCAAAAATAGTGCACTATATAGGGAATAGGGTGCCATTTGGGACATAGAGTAGGACATGGTATATGATGCAGAGGTCCTTCTTGATATCCCAACCAACGGGAGATTAGGCCCCACAGGGCTATTTCATTAGAGCAGGCTACAGGCCCCAGTGTGTGTGTGTGTGTGTGTGTGTGTACTGTATGTGTTTGTGTAAATAACGGTCTCACACTCAAAACTGACCAAATGGTAAAATACTTCTGCAGGCACGAATGATATTTCTTCTCTTCCTCTCAAGGAAAATTAAAAAAGCTAAATGCTCCAAATTACATCTAATTAGCAACACGTGTTAATTATAGGTGTCTGTAATTGCATAGAAACCTAAGGGATTGTGTGTGTGTGTGTGTGTGTGTGTGTGTGTGTGTGTGTGTGTGTGTGTGTGTGATTGTCATAATGAAACCACCTGGTACTCTGATATTATTCAGTAATTACAAGTTATGTTTTTGTAAAGTCCAAACTAGGTCTTTCATCTGAGATAATTACTTCTCTGTCAGGTCATCCTAAAACTTTTGACTGTAACCTGGGGACTTTGATAAACAGAAACTGGCCACTGAGCTAGACTGTAACCTGGGGACTGTTGGCTAATGAGCTAGACTGTAAACTGGGGAGTATTTGGCTGTGAGCTAGACTGTAACCTGGGGAGTATTCGGCTGTAACCTGGGGACTGCTAGACTGTAACCTGGGGAGTATGGACTGTAACCTGGCTATGAGCTAGAAACAGCCATAGCTGGACTGTAACCTGGGGTATTTGGCTATGAGAGACTGTAACCTGGGGACTGACTGTGGACTGTAACCTGGGGTATTTGGATATGAGCTAGACTGTAACCTGGGGACTGTTGGGAGTATGGACTTAACCTGGGGACTATTGATAATAGAGCTAAACAGTAAACTGGGGAGTACTTTGGCTATGAGCTAGACTGTAACCTGGGGAGTATTTGGCTATGAGCTAGACTGTAACCTGGGGAGTATTTGGCTATGAGCTAGACTGTAACCTGGGGAGTATTTGGCTATGAGCTAGACTGTAACCTGGGGAGTATTTGGCTATGAGCTAGACTGTAAACTGGGGAGTATTTGGCTATGAGCTAGACTGTAACCTGGGGAGTATTTGGCTATGAGCTAGACTGTAAACTGGGGAGTATTTGGTTATGAGCTGGACTGTAACCTGGGGAGTATTTGGTTATAGAGCTATGGACTGTAACCTGGGGACTGTATTTGGTTATGAGCCACTATGGACTGTAACCTGGGGACTATTTGGATATAGAGAGCTAGACTGAGCTAGACTGTAACCTGGGGTCGGCTGTGAGCTAGACTGTAAACTGGGGAGTGATTGGTTATGAGCTAGACTGTAAACTGGGGAGTGATTGGCTATGAGCTAGACTGTAAACTGGGGAGTTATTGGCAATGAGCTAGACTGTAAACTGGTGAGTATTCGGCTATGAGCTAGACTGTAAACTGGGAAGTATTTGGTTTTGAGCTAGAAATAAAGTTGACAACATTAAAAGTCATATATTTGCCTCTTTTCTACTGTAGGTATGTAATTAAACATTTATTTATTCTGTTTTTGCTAGCAATATTCATAAAACATTTTGGTGGGAAAATATCCAGTTAAAAAAATATATACAGTGACTTTGGAAAGTGTTTCGGAGCCCTTGACTTGTTCTGCATTTTGTTACGTTACAGCCTTATTCTCAAATGTATTAAATTAAAATACCCCCCCAATCAATCTACACACAATATCCCACAGTGACACAGCAAAAACAAGTTTTTAGAAATGTTTGCTGAATTATTCAAAATAAAACACAGAAATATGACATTCGCATAATTATTCAGACCCTTTACTCAGTACTTTGTTGAAGCACCTTTGGCAGAGATTACAGCCATGAGTCTTCTTGGGTATGACACTAAACTTGGCACACCTTTATTTCGGGAGTTTCTTCCATTCTTCTCTGCCGATCATCTCAAGGTCTGTCAGATTGGATGGGGAGTATTGCTGCACAGCTATTTTCCCATCACTCCAGAAATTTTAGATTGGGTTCAACTCCGGGCTCCAGTTGGGCCACTCAACGACATTCAGAGACTTGTCCAGAAGCCACTCCTGCATTGTCTTGGCTGTGTGCTTAGGGTCATTGTCCTGTTGAAAGGTGAACCTTCGCCCCAGTCGGAGGTCCTGAGCACTCTGGAGAAGGTTTTCATCAAGGATCTCTCTGTACTTCGCTCCGTTCATCTTTGCCTTGATCCTGACTAGTCTCCCAGTCCCTGCTGCTGAAAAACATCCCCACAGCATGATGCTGCCACCACCATGCTTCACCCTAGGGATAGTGCCAGGTTTCCTCCAGACATGATGCTTGGCATTTATGCCAAAGAGTTGATCTTGGTTTCATCAGATCAGAGACTTGTTTCTTGTGGTCTGAGAGTCTTTATGTGCCTTTTGGCAAACTCCAAGCGGGCTGTCATGTGCCTTTACTGAGGAGTGGCTTCCCGTTGGCCACTCTACCATAAAGGCCTGATTGGTGTAGTGCTGCGGAGATGATTGTCCTTCTGGAAGTTTCTCCCATCTCCACAGAGGAAGTCTAGAGCTCTGTCAGAGTGACCATCGGGATCTTGGTCACCTCCCTGACCAAGGCCCTTCTCCCCTGAATGATGAGTTTGTCCGGGCGGGCAGCTCTAGGAAGAGTCTTGGTGGTTCCAAACATCTTCCATTTAAGAATGATGGAGGCCACTGTGTTCTTGGGGACCTTCAATGCTGCAGAATCTGTTTCTGTACCCTTCCCCAGATCTGTGCTTCGACACAATCCTGTCTCGGCGTTCTACTGACAATTCCTTCGACCTCATGGCTTGGTTTTTTCTCTGACATGCACCTGTCAACTGTGGACCCTTAAATAGGCAAGTGTGTGCCTTTCCAAATCATGTCCAATCAATTTAATTTACCACAGGTGAACTCCAAACAAGTTGTAGAAACATCTCAAAGACCTTTCTTCTGAAACTCGTTAGTCTATTCTTGTTCTGAGAAATGAAGGCTATTCCATGCGAGAAATTTCCAAGAAACTGAAGATCTCGTACAACGCTGTGTACTACTCCCTTCACAGAACGGTGCAAAGTGGCTCTAACCAGAATAGAAAGAGGAGTGGGAGGCCCTGGTGCACAACTGAGCAAGAGGACAAGTACATTAGAGTGTCTAGTTTGAGAAACAGACGCCTCACAAGTCATCAACTGGCAGCTTCGTTAAATAATACCTGCAAAACACCAGTCTCAACGTCAACAGTGAAGAGGTGGCTCCGGGATGCTGGCCGTCGAGGCAGAGTTCCTCTGTCCAGTATCTGTATTCTTTTGCCCATCTTAGATTTTTCTTCTTTTTGGCCAGTCTGAGATATGGCGTTTTCCTTTGCAACTCTGCCTAGGTGGCCAGCACCCCGGAGTCACCTCTTCACCGTTGATGTTGAGACTGGACAGAGGAACTCTGCCTAGGTGGCCAGCCAGTCACCTCTTCACCGTTGATGTGAGACACCTCTTCACTGTCACCTCTTCACCGTTGATGTTGAGACTGGACAGAGGAACTCTGCCTAGGTGGCCAGCATCCCGGAGTCACCTCTTCACTGTTGATGTTGAGACTGGACAGAGGAACTCTGCCTAGAAGGCCAGCATCCCAGAGTCACCTCTTCACCGTTGATGTTGAGACTGGACAGAGGAACTCTGCCTAGGTGGCCAGCACCCCGGAGTCACCTCTTCACCGTTGATGTTGAGACTGGACAGAGGAACTCTGCCTAGGTGGCCAGCACCCCGGAGTCACCTCTTCACTGTTGATGTTGAGCCTGGACAGAGGAACTCTGCCTAGGTGGCCAGCACCCCGGAGTCACCTCTTCACTGTTGATGTTGAGACTGGACAGAGGAACTCTGCCTAGGTGGCCAGCACCCCGGAGTCACCTCTTCACTGTTGATGTTGAGACTGGACAGAGGAACTCTGCCTAGGTGGCCAGCACCCCGGAGTCACCTCTTCACTGTTGATGTTGAGACTGGACAGAGGAACTCTGCCTAGGTGGCCAGCATCCCAGAGTCACCTCTTCACTGTTGATGTTGAGACTGGACAGAGGAACTCTGCCTAGGTGGCCAGCACCCCGGAGTCACCTCTTCACCGTTGACGTTGAGACTGGTGTCTGAATGGTATCTGCTTGGTTCTGTCTGTCTTTGTCTGATTGTGCTACTACCTTACTGTTGATATAAAATACGCTAGTCTAAGGCTGGCATGGTAAGACATAACACAACTCTTTCTGTCACATCTCACTACTGTAAAATGAATGATGTCATCACTATGTACCATCCAGAACTATAGAGGAGGACGTAAGGTGTTACAGTATTTGGAGAATGATGTCATCACTATGTACAATCCAGAACTATAGAGGGGGACGTAAGGTTGTTACAGTATTTAGAGAATGAGGTCATCACTATGGGACATGTGTAGGCTAGGCATGCCTCTGGGTGTGTTCCTACTCTGGTCCGCACCCAGTTTTTTGGGTAGGACTGGCATTCCATTTCCCTTTTTAACCCCAGTGCCGACTGCTCACCATAGCTAGGAAATTCTGTTCTATCTATATAAACCATGGGACATAACTCAAACATTCTAAAGGGGACCCACCCTAGTCTGTCGTGTCCTATCTCTTTTATCGTCTCTTCACTCAGGGTCAAATACATGATGTCAAACATTTTCAAATTATTGAAATATTTAAAAAAGTATTTGAGGTACGTTTCGTTTAGCTTGGAGATCTTCACCAGTTATTAAAGTATTTGAAAGTGTTTGACATAAAGATTTGACCATGGTCTAATTCTAACATTCACAGAATTCTGCTTACATTACTGTGAGTAACCCTTAGTATTCTATCATTCTGTAGGAACCCTTAGTATTCTATCATTCTGTAGTAACCCTTAGTATTCTATCATTCTGTATTCTATCATTCTGTAGTAACCCTTAGTATTATATCATTCTGTAGTAACCCTTAGTATTCTATCATTCTGTATTCTAACATTCTGTATTAACCCTTAGTATTATATCATTCTGTAGTAACCCTTAGTATTATATCATTCTGTAGTAACCCTTAGTATTCTATCATTCTGTATTCTATCATTCTGTAGTAACCCTTAGTATTCTATCATTCTGTAGTAACCCTTAGTATTATATCATTCTGTAGTAACCCTTAGTATTCTATCATTCTGTATTCTAACATTCTGTAGTAACCCTTAGTATTCTATCATTCTGTAGTAACCCTTAGTATTCAATCATTCTGTATTCTAACTGTCACGCATTCTGGTCAAAGTATTTTGTGTTTATCTTTATGTATTTGTCAGTCAGGCCATTCTGTGTGGCATGGGGTATTTTATAATTGTGGTGTGTTTGTCTTGGGGTTTTGGTGGTGGTATTGGGATTGTAGCTTAGTGGGTTGTCTAGCAAAGTCTATGGTATTCTAAGTGGTTCTCAATCAGTATTCTAACATTCTGTAGTAACTCTGATTCTAACCATATTTAGGCAGCCATATTCTTTGAGTTTGTATTGGGTGATTGTCCTTAGTGTCCTATGTGTACTCTCTGTTAGTTTGCACCAGATAGGCTGTTTCGGTTTCGTTTATTGTTTTGTGTAGTGTTCGTGTTTTCTTTGTTGTATTAAACATGGATCGCAATCGACACGCTGCAGTTTGGTCCGACTCTCCTTCATCACCACTAGAAGACCGTTACACTATCATTCTGTAGTAACCCTTAGTATTCTATCATTCTGTAGTAACCCTTAGTATTCTATCATTCTGTAGTAACCCTTAGTATTCTATCATTCTGTAGTAACCCTTAGTATTCTAACATTCTGTAGTAACCCTTAGTATTCTATCATTCTGTAGTAACCCTTAGTATTCTATCATTCTGTAGTAACCCTTAGTATTCTATCATTCTGTAGTAACCCTTAGTATTCTAACATTCTGTAGTAACCCTTAGTATTCTATCATTCTGTAGTAACCCTTAGTATTCTATCATTCTGTATTCTAACATTCTGTAGTAACCCTTAGTATTCAATCATTCTGTAGTAACCCTTAGTATTCTAACATTCCGTAGTAACCCTTAGTATTCTATCATTCTGTAGTAACCCTTAGTATTCTATCATTCTGTATTCTATCATTCTGTAGTAACCCTTAGTATTCTATCATTCTGTAGTAACCCTTAGTATTCTATCATTCTGTATTCTATCATTCTGTAGTAACCCTTAGTATTCTATCATTCTGTAGTAACCCTTAGTATTCTATCATTCTGTAGTAACCCTTAGTATTCTATCATTCTGTATTCTATCATTCTGTAGTAACCCTTAGTATTCTATCATTCTGTAGTAACCCTTAGTATTCTATCATTCTGTATTCTATCATTCTGTAGTAACCCTTAGTATTCTATCATTCTGTAGTAACCCTTAGTATTCTATCATTCTGTATTCTAACATTCTGTAGTAACCCTTAGTATTCAATCATTCTGTAGTAACCCTTAGTATTCTAACATTCTGTAGTAACCCTTAGTATTCTATCATTCTGTATTCTATCATTCTGTGAGTAATCATTCTGTATTCTAACATTCTGTAGTAACCATTAGTATTCTATCATTCTGTAGTAACCCTTAGTATTATATCATTCTGTATTCTATCATTCTGTAGTAACCCTTAGTATTCTATCATTCTGTATTCTATCATTCTGTAGTAACCCTTAGTATTCTAACATTCTGTAGTAACCCTTAGTATTCTAACATTCTGTAGTAACCCTTAGTATTCTATCATTCTGTAGTAACCCTTAGTATTCTATCCTTCTGTATTCTATCATTCTGTATTCTATCATTCTGTAGTAACCCTTAGTATTCTATCATTCTGTAGTAACCCTTAGTATTCTATCATTCTGTATTCTATCATTCTGTAGTAACCCTTAGTATTCTATCATTCTGTAGTAACCCTTAGTATTCTATCATTCTGTATTCTATCATTCTGTAGTAACCCTTAGTATTATATCATTCTGTAGTAACCCTTAGTATTCTATCATTCTGTAGTAACCCTTAGTATTCTATCATTCTGTATTCTATCATTCTGTAGTAACCCTTAGTATTCTATCATTCTGTAGTAACCCTTAGTATTCTATCATTCTGTAGTAACCCTTAGTATTCTATCATTCTGTAGTAACCCTTAGTATTCTAACATTCTGTAGTAACCATTAGTATTCTATCATTCTGTAGTAACCCTTAGTATTATATCATTCTGTATTCTATCATTCTGTAGTAACCCTTAGTATTCTATCATTCTGTATTCTATCATTCTGTAGTAACCCTTAGTATTCTAACATTCTGTAGTAACCCTTAGTATTCTAACATTCCGTAGTAACCCTTAGTATTCAATCATTCTGTATTCTAACATTCTGTAGGAACCCTTAGTATTCAATCATTCTGTAGTAACCCTTAGTATTCTAACATTCCGTAGTAACCCTTAGTATTCTATCATTCTGTATTCTATCATTCTGTAGTAACCCTTAGTATTCTATCATTCTGTAGTAACCCTTAGTATTCTATCATTCTGTATTCTATCATTCTGTATTAACCCTTAGTATTCTATCATTCTGTAGTAACCCTTAGTATTCTATCATTCTGTATTCTAACATTCTGTAGTAACCCTTAGTATTCTAACATTCTTCTAACATTCTGTAGGAACCCTTAGTATTCAATCATTCTGTAGTAACCCTTAGTATTCAATCATTCTGTATTCTAGCCAACATTCTGTAGTAACCCTTAGTATTCAATCATTCTGTATTCTCATTCTGTAGTAACCCTTAGTATTCAATCATTCTGTATTCTAACATTCTGTAGGAACCCTTAGTATTCTATCATTCTGTAGTAACCAATCATTAGTATTCTATCATTCTGTAGTAACCCTTAGTATTCAATCATTCTGTATTCTAACATTCTGTAGGAACCCTTAGTATTCTATCATTCTGTAGTAACCCTTAGTATTCTATCATTCTGTATTCTAACATTCTGTAGGAACCCTTAGTATTCAATCATTCTGTATCATTCTGTAGTAACCCTTAGTATTCAATCATTCTGTATAACATTCTGTAGTAACCCTTAGTATTCTATCATTCTGTAGTAACCCTTAGTATTCTATCATTCTGTATTCTATCATTCTGTATGAACCCTTAGTATTCTATCATTCTGTAGTAACCCTTAGTATTCTATCATTCTGTATTCTAACATTCTGTAGGAACCCTTAGTATTCAATCATTCTGTAGTAACCCTTAGTATTCTAACATTCCGTAGTAACCCTTAGTATTCAATCATTCTGTATTCTAACATTCTGTAGGAACCCTTAGTATTCAATCATTCTGTAGTAACCCTTAGTATTCTAACATTCCGTAGTAACCCTTAGTATTCTATCATTCTGTATTCTATCATTCTGTAGTAACCCTTAGTATTCTAACATTCTGTAGGAACCCTTAGTATTCAATCATTCTGTATTCTAACATTCTGTAGTAACCCTTAGTATTTCATTCTGTATTCTAACATTCTGTAGGAACTTAGTATTCAATCATTCTGTATTCTAACATTCTGTAGTAACCCTTAGTATTCAATATTCTGTATCATTCTGTAGGAACCCTTAGTATTCAATATTCTGTATTCTAACATTCTGTAGGAACCCTTAGTATTCAATCATTCTGTATTCTAACATTCTGTAGGAACCCTTAGTATTCAATATTCTGTATTCTAACATTCTGTAGTAACCCTTAGTATTCAATCATTCTGTATTCTAACATTCTGTAGGAACCCTTAGTATTCAATCATTATATCATTCTGTAGAAAGTATTCAATCAGTATTCTAACATTCTGTAGTAACCCTTAGTATTCAATCATTCTGTATTCTAACATTCTGTAGGAACCCTTAGTATTCTATCATTCTGTAGTAACCCTTAGTATTCTATCAGTATTCTAACATTCTGTAGGAACCCTTAGTATCAATCATTCTGTATTCTAACATTCTGTAGTAACCCTTAGTATTCAATCATTCTGTATTCTAACATTCTTAGTATAGTATTCTAACATTCTGTAGTAACCCTTAGTATTCTATCATTCTGTAGTAACCCTTAGTATTCTATCATTCTGTAGTAACCCTTAGTATTCTATCATTCTGTAGTAACCCTTAGTATTCTATCATTCTGTAGTAACCCTTAGTATTCTAACATTCTGTAGTAACCCTTAGTATTCTATCATTCTGTATTCTATCATTCTGTAGTAACCCTTAGTATTATATCATTCTGTAGGAACTGGGTATTATATCATTCTGTAGTAACCCTTAGTATTATATCATTCTGTAGTAACCCTTAGTATTATATCATTCTGTAGTAAAGTATTATATCATTCTGGAGGAACCCTTAGTATTCTATCATTTTGTAGGTATTCTGGAGGGGAGTAACTTGGTATTCTATCATTCTGTAGTAACCCTTAGTATTCTAACAGGACTGGGGGTTGGAGGGGGGACTGGGGAGGTGGAGGGGAGGACTGGGGAGGTTGAGGGGAGGGAGGACTTGGGAGGTGGAGGAAGGGACTGGGGAGGTGGAGGGGAGGACTTGGGAGGTGGAGGGAGTGGAGGGACTGGGGAGTTGGAGGGGAGGACTGGGGAGGTGGAGGGGAGGACTTGGGAGGTGGAAGGGAGTGGAGAACTGGGGAGTTGGAGGGGAGTGAGGGAGGGACTGGGGAGGTGGAGGGGAGGACTGTGGAGGATGAGTGACATTTGGAAGACGTGTGCACATTTATCAGTGTTATTATCGATGTGTCACCTCTCTCCTCAGATGGTGTTTGAAGTGGTGACCTCCGGCCATCGCGGCCTGCTGGCCATCAAAGACGTGGTGCTGCAGGGCCACCAGTGCAGTAAGTCTCCCTCACACACACATACACACCCACACACACACACATTAGCACACACACACATACACACACACACACACACACACACACACAATCACAACACACACACAACACACACACATTACACACACACAAAGAAAGCCCTCACCCCTCTGTCTGCATAAAATACATCAAACTATCCTCCTTGTTCTTTTCCTGACACCTTCAGATATTAATATAGCACAGAGACATTATATCTTTCAACATAGCACAGCGACACACAATATCTTTCAATATAGCACAGAGACACTATATTTTTCTCAAGGTGTTAGGAACACACAACAACATTCCTTCTCATAGCACCAGACAATGGCTATAAAACAATCCATCCCTCCCTCCCTCCCTCCCTCCCTCCCTCCCCCTCTCCCTCTCCCCTCCCTCCCTAGAGAGACAGAACTGGAACGACTAAATGGAGGAGAGAGAGAGAAACAGAGGGAATGACAGAATGGAGGAGAGAGTCAGAGAGAGAGAGAATGAGAGTGAGAGAGAGAGGGAATGAGAGATTGGAGGAGAGAGAGAAACCGAGGGAATTATGAGAGAATGGAGGAGAGGGAGAAACTGAGAGATAATGAGAGAATGGAGGAGAGAGCGAGAGAGGGATGAGAGAAGAGGAGAGAGAGAGAGAGAGAGAGAGAGAGAGATGAGAGAAGAGCGAGAGAGAGAGCGAGAGAGCGAGAGAGAGAGAGAGAGAGAGAGAGAGAGAGAGAATCTTCCATGTATTAAATCACATTTCAATCAAATATATTTATAAAGCCTTTCTTACATCAACCTATGTCACAAAGTGCTGTACAGAAACCCAGCCTAAAACCCCAAACAGCAAGCAATGCAGGTGTAGAAGCATGGTGGCTAGGAAAAACTCCCTAGAAAGGCCAAAACCTAGGAAGAAACCTAGAGAGGAACCAGGCTATGAGGGGTGGCCAGTCCTCTTCTGGCTGTGCCGGGTGAAGATTATAACAGAACATGGCCAAGATGTTCAAATGTTCATGGATGACCAGCAGGGTCAAATAATAATAATCACTGTGGTTGTCGAGGGTTCAACAGGTCAGCACCTCAGGAGTAAATGTCAGTTGGCTTTTCATAGCCGATCTAGAGAGTTTGAAAACAGCAGGTCTGGGACAGGTAGCACGTCCGGTGAACAGGTCAGGGTTCCATAGCCGCAGGCAGAACAGTTGAAACTGGAGCAGCAGCATCGCCAGGTGGACTGGGGACAGCAAGGAGTCACCATGCCAGGTAGTCCTGAGGCATGGTCCTAGGGCTCAGTTCCTCCGAGAGAAAGAAATAAAGAAAGAAAGAGAGAGAGAAAAAGAGAGAGAATTAGAGAGAGCATACTTAAATTCACACAGGACACTGGATAAGACAGGAGAAGTACTCCAGATATAACAGACTGACCCTAGCCCCCCGACACATAAACTACTGCAGCGTAAATAATTGAGGCTGAGACAGGAGGGGTCAGGAGAGACTCTATTCTCTCTTTCCATAAGAGTGTTGGCCAGCCAAAACCTCTGTCCTATCTATTCTCTCTTTCCATAAGTGTGTTGGCCAACCAAAACCTCTGTCCTATCTATTCTCTCTTTCCATAAGTGTGTTGGCCAACCAAAACCTCTGTCCTATCTATTCTCTCTTTCCATAAGAGTGTTGGCCAGCCAAAACCTCTGTCCTGTCTATTCTCTCTTTCCATAAGAGTGTTGGCCAACCAAAACCTCTGTCCTATCTATTCTCTCTTTCCATAAGTGTGTTGGCCAACCAAAACCTCTGCAGGTAGCCTAGTGGTTAGAGCATTGGGCCAGTAACCAAAAAGGTTGCTGGATTGAATCCCTGATCTGTTGTTCTGCCACTGAACAAGGCAGTTAACCCACTGTTTCTAGGCCGTCATTGTAAATAAGAATCTGTTCTTAACTGACTTGCTTAGTTAAATACATACATATCTATTTAAATCCTCTCAGATTGAAGTGTGAGCACTTTTTATTTGTATTTTATTCTACCTTTATTTAACTAGGCAAGTCAGTTAAGAACATGACAGCCATCAACTGGCAGCTTCATTAAATAATATCTGCCAAACATCCGTCTCAAAGTCAACAGTGAAGAGGTGACTCCGGGATGCTGGCCGTCTAGGCAGAGTTCCTCTGTCCAGTCTCCATGTCAACAGTGAAGAGGCGGTCTTCTAGGCAGAGTTCCTCTGTCCAGTCTCCATGTCAACAGTGAAGAGGCGACTCCGGGATGCTGGCCTTCTAGGCAGAGTTCCTCTGTCCAGTCTCAACGTCAACAGTGAAGAGGCGATTCCGGGATGCTGGCGTTCTAGGCAGAGTTCCTCTGTCCAGTCTCCATGTCAACAGTGAAGAGGCGACTCCTGGATGCTGGCCTTCTAGGCAGAGTTCCTCTGTCCAGTCTCCATGTCAACAGTGAAGAGGCGACTCCGGGATGCTGGTCTTCTAGGCAGAGTTCCTCTGTCCAGTCTCCATGTCAACAGTGAAGAGGCGACTCCTGGATGCTGGCCTTCTAGGCAGAGTTCCTCTGTCCAGTCTCCATGTCAACAGTGAAGAGGCGACTCCGGGATGCTGGTCTTCTAGGCAGAGTTCTTCTGTCCAGTCTCCATGTCAACAGTGAAGAGGCGACTCCTGGATGCTGGCCTTCTAGGCAGAGTTCCTCTGTCCAGTCTCCATGTCAACAGTGAAGAGGCGACTCCGGGATGCTGGTCTTCTAGGCAGAGTTCTTCTGTCCAGTCTCCATGTCAACAGTGAAGTTCGAGGTGTTTGGATCACAAAGAAGAACATTCGTGAGATGCAGAAAAAATGAAAAGATGCTGGAGGAGTGACACCAACTGTCAAGCCTGGTGGAGGCAATGTGATGGTCTGGGGGTGATGGTCGGGGGTGATGGTCAGGGGTGATGGTCTGGGGGTGATGGTCGGGGGTGATGGTCTGGGGGTGATGGTCTGGGGTGATGGTCGGGGTGATGGTCTGGGGGTGATGGTCGGGGTGATGGTCTGGGGGTGATGGTCGGGGGTGATGGTCTGGGGTGATGGTCGGGGTGATGGTCTGGGGGTGATGGTCTGGGGTGATGGTCGGGGGTGATGGTCAGGGGTGATGGTCTGGGGTGATGGTCGGGGGTGATGGTCTGGGGGTGATGGTCGGGGGTGATGGTCTGGGGGTGATGGTCTGGGGATAGGGTGATGGTCTGGGGGTGATGGTCTGGGGTGATGGTCTGGGGGTGATGGTCTGGGGGTGATGGTCGGGGGTGATGGTCTGGGGGTGATGGTCGGGGGTGATGGTCTGGGGTGATGGTCGGGGGTGATGGTCTGGTGGTGATGGTCTGGTGGTGATGGTCTGGGGGTGATGGTCTGGGGGTGATGGTCTGGGGGTGATGGTTGGGGGTGATGGTCTGGGGGTGATGGTCTGGGGGTGATGGTCCGGGGTGATTTGGTGATGGTAAGTGGGAGATTTGTACAGGGTAAAAGGGATCTTGAAGAACGAAGGCTATCACTCCATTTTGCAACGCCATGCCATACCCTGTGGACGGCGCTTATTTGGAGCCAATTTCCTCCTACAACAGGACAATGACCAAAAGCACAGCTCCAAACTATGCAAGAACTATTTCGGTAAGAGCTGGTATTCTGTCTATAATGGAGTGGCCAGCACAGTCAACCCTATTGAGCTGTTGTGAGAGCAGCTTGTCCGTATGGTACGTAAGAAGTGCCCAGCAAGCCAATCTATCTTGTGGGAGGTGCTTCAGGAAGCATGGGGTGAAATCTCTTCAGATTACCTCAACAAATTGACAACAAGAACACCAAAGGTCTGCAAGGCTGTAATTGCCACAAATGAAGGATTCTTTGGCGAAAGCAAGGTTTGAAGGACACAATTATTATTTAAATTAAAAAATCATTAATTCTAACCTTGTCAACGTCTTGACTATATTTCCTATTCATTTTGCAACTCATTTCATGTATGATTTATATGGAAAACAAGGACATTTCTAAGTGACCCCAAACTTGAACGGTAGTGTATGTTGACAACTCAATCGAATATAAACCAAAAGTTTGTTGTTCAGACCTGCTTGACTTGGTGGGTAGTAGGTTATTATATGCAGAGTGAGTGTTTCTGCATGTACCACAGACAGGCCTCTGCTGTTACTGGACATACAGTGCATTAGGAATGTTTTATTGTTTTTACATTACAGACTTATTATATTTGTTTCCCTCATCAACATACATACAATACCCCATAATGACATCACAATCCCCCATAATGACATCACAATACCCCATAATGACATCACAATACCCCATAATGACATCACATAATGACATCACCCCATAATGACATCACAATACCCCATAATGACATCATGACATCACAATACCCCATAATGACATCACATAATGACATCACAATACCCCATAATGACATCACAATCCCCCATAATGACATCACAATCCCCCATAATGACATCACAATCCCCCATAATGACATCACAATCCCCCATAATGACATCACAATACCCCATAATGACAAAGCAAAAACAAGTTTTAAGGAATTTTTTTGCACATGTATAAAACATGTTATACTGATGAGGTGGGGAACATTTATTTAATCTGTTTTAGAACCAAGGCTGAAACGTAAACACAATGTGGGGAAAAGTCAAGGGCTCTGAATCATTTCACTGTACGTGTGTTATCAATCATGTATTTCAGGTAGTGAACGTGTGTTTCTAGGTGTTGAGGGAGAGCTATGTTCTGTTTGGTACCAGCCTGGGAGTCTCATGTTCTATAAGTTCATCCCAGGGGTGTGCCGAGGTCAGACGCCTCACTGTGGTACGGTCAGAGCAATCTACATGACATCAGCTACAATCAATACCACCATGGTTCTCCTTCAATTAATTCGCAGCTAGCTTACAAGCTTAAATAATCAATGATATATCACACAGAGCATAGATCAGATTGTTATATGCAAACTCTTTGGTGACCAAACAAACATGCTCAAACACACACACACACACACACACACACACACACACACGCACACACACACATCACAATCAAATTATCTCGTGACCACAGGATCAAGTAGCTAAATTCCTATAAATGTCAATGAGATGGATTTCCATAGGACTAGTTTCTGCACTGCATATAAATGTAGCAGAAGTTGATCAATGAAAACGTGCATTTAAATGTAGAAATGTGAACAGATCAATACGCCGCTTAGTGGCTGGGTGGCCGGGTTTCTCTGAGTAATGCTCATACGGCCGCGTTCCAAATGGCTACCCTATTCACTATGTAGTGCACTACTTTTGACAAGAGGCCTATGGGACCCTATTCACTATGTAGTGCACTACTTTTGACGAGGGGCCTATGGGACCCTATTTCCTATGTAGTGCACTACATTTGACAGGGGGCCTATGGGATCCTATTTTCTATGTAGTGCACTACTTTTAACCAGATACCAAAAATAGTGCACTATATAGAGAAATAGTGTGCCATTTGAGATTTATTCATTTATTTTTTTAACCTTTATTTTACTAGGCAAGTCAGTTAAGAACAAATTCGTATTTTCAATGACGGCCTAGGCCTCGTTCTGCCTTTAAAAGGGGCAGAATGACAGATTTGTACCTTGTCAGCTCAGGGGTTTGAACTTTCAACCTTCCGGTTACTAGTCCAACGCTCTAACCACTAGGCTACCCTGCCACCCCATGGGATGTACCCATGGTCTACAGAATATAGGTCCTAGTGTGGAATATCGGCTAGCTCTGAGGTGTGATTTTGTACTGCCTGTGTGGTAACTTTGCCTCCCCTTAGAACACATAATAAAATAAAATAAAAGATATTAGCCTACGATGAGAAAAATATATTTGTCTGGTTTGAGAGTACTAGATTGACAGGCTAAAGCAATAATACTAGGTAATACTGATACTATAGCTGTGTTCAAAATACTCATAATACTGATACTATAGCTGTGTTCAAAATACTAATAATACTGATACTATAGCTGTTTCAAAATACTAATGATACTGATACTATAGCTGTGTTCAAAATACTCATAATACTGATACTATAGCCATGTTCAAAACACTAATAATACTGATACTATAGCTGTTTCAAAATACTCATAATACTGATACTATAGCTGTGTTCAAAACACTAATAATACTGATACTATTGCTGTGTTGAAAATACTCATACTAAGCTCAATAACCGTACTGTTTGTGACGTAAGTAAACGGAGTATATAGTATGCTTATTGGTCATAGTATCGATATACTGTAATAATATGCCAAAAGTCCCCGGATGCCGTACTACATTCGCCAATATACAGAGTATACAAGCAGCCGGACACTATTTCTGTGCTTTTAGGGCCCACAATGCAATTCTTCAGAAAATGGCCGTGGCTTCACATCGTTTTCAGATTTGAAGAAAATATCGGAAAAATATGCACCTGAAGAACGGATACAAATGCATTAATTTAACAAATTAAGACAAATGTTTAAAATAAATACATGTTGATCAATGTAATGAAGTAATGGCTTTTCAAATAACTTACCTTACACGTTATGTTGGTCTGACAATTTGTTAGCTACACAAACTTTTACGAACCACATAGCATGTCATTACAGCAGTATGTACCAGTATGTTAGCTAGCTACCTAACGTTAATAATACATCAAACTAGCCTCGGGTGCTCGACTGCCGTTGTAACGTCAGAACGCTCGCATCAACCTTAGTCCTCGGGTCAGATCGTCCAGTGTGCCCTCTACACGCTCCAAGAGCGAAACAATATGAATTTATAAACTGGACAAATCTGACAACGCGCTAAATTTACTAACGTCCAGAGCGCACCCTGGCACCCCAGATTGGATTTAAGAACACACCCGAAGTCATAAAATGTCTAGCTAGTCATTTGTTATGCTAACAAGCTAACATTAGGTTGCATAGCAACAGCATCTACTTCCGGTAGACAGGCGGAAGCGCTACTAGGCTCGACTGAAAGAATACCGTTAGTTTACAGTATACTAAAACGAACTAATAGTATATAGTATATACTCATTAACTATGTAGTATACAGTATGTTAGTATGGGTATTCAAACACAGCTTATGTCTTCTAATAAAATGTATCATATAGAATGATTGTCACGTTCGTTGTATGGATGAGACCAAGGCGCAGCGTGAGATGAATACATCTTCTATTTATTAATAAAGAATACTTAAACAAACGTGAAGTTTATATATATGATAAGTGCATACACAGGCAACTAATACACAGGCAACTAACACATAGACAATAACCCACAAAATACTCAAGTAATATGGCTGCCTAAATATGGTTCCCAATCAGAGACAACGATAAACAGCTGCCTCTAATTGAGAACCAATCTAGGCAACCATAAACATACAAAACACCTAGACCAGTCCAACCCCATAAACATACAAAAACCCTAGACAGGGTAATAACATACCACCCTCGTCACACCCTGACCTAACCAAAATAATAAAGAAAAACAAAGAATACTAAGGTCAGGGCGTGACAATGATATACTAGTCGAAAAACATTTGATGAAAGATGAAAAGGGAAATGATACAATTAGCTTCGTGAGGGTCTTTGGAGAGTTGGGTGCAATTCTATCTAACTAATCAAGGTCAGATGTTGAAATGGCCTGGTTTTTCCTCATTACAGAATGGGGCTACAGTGATAATAATACTTCACGTGAAAATGGTCTCGTGATTTACTTGGATTGGATCATTCATCTCTCTTATTATAAAGCCAGGTTCAGTAGCAGAAAGTAATGTTGTCGACTCTGAACCTAATTCAGAAAAGGGCTGTAGTTAGTCTGTTGTTTAGTCTGTTGTTTAGTCTGTTGTTTAGTCTGTTGTTTAGTCTGTTGTTAGTCTGTTGTTAGTCTGTTGTTTAGTCTGTTGTGGACACTGCCCCAATTAATAAAAGGCCGTTGTTTAGTCTGTTGTTTGGTCTGTTGTTTAGTCTGTTGTTAGCCTGTAGTTAGCCTGTGGTTAGTCTGTTGTTCAGTCTGTAGTTGGTCGGTTGTTTAGTCTGTTGTTGGTCTGTTGTTTCGTCTGTTGTTTAGTCTGTTGTGGACTCTGCCCCAATTTTTTATTTTTTTTATTTTATTTCACCTTTATTTAACCAGGTAGGCTAGTTGAGAACAAGTTCTCATTTGCAACTGCGACCTGGCCAAGATAAAGCATAGCAGTGTGAACAGACAACACAGAGTTACACATGGAGTAAACAATAAACAAGTTAATAACACAGTAGAAAAAAAGGGGAGTCTATATACATTGTGAGCAAAAGGCATGAGGAGGTAGGCGAATAATTACAATTTTGCAGATTAACACTGGAGTGATAAATGATCAGATGGTCATGTACAGGTAGAGATATTGGTGTGCAAAAGAGCAGAAAAGTAAATGAATAAAAACAGTATGGGGATGAGGTAGGTGAAAATTGGTGGTAGGTGAAAAAGGCTGTTGTTTAGTCTGTTGTTTAGTCTGTTGTTGGTCTGTTGTTGGTCTGCTGTTAGTCTGTTGTTGGTCTGTTGTTTAGTCTGTTGTTTAGTCTGTTGTTTAGCCTGTTGTTGGTCTGCTGTTAGTCTGTAGTTAGCCTGTTGTTGGTCTGTAGTTTGTCTGTTGTTTAGCCTGTTGTTTAGTCTGTTGTTTAGTCTGTTGTTTAGTCTGTTGTTGGTCTGTTGTTTAGTCGGTTGTTAGTCTGTTGTTTAGTCTGTTGTTTAGTCTGGCGTTAGTCTGTTGTTTAGTCTGTTGTTTGTTTGTTGTTTAGTCTGTTGTTAGTCTGTTGTTTAGTCTGTTGTTTGTTTGTTGTTAGTCTGTTGTTTAGTCTGTTGTTATTCTGTTGTTAGTCTGTTGTTTAGTCTGTTGTTAGTCTGTTGTTAGTCTGTTGTTTAGTCTGTTGTTTGTTTGTTGTTAGTCTGTTGTTTAGTCTGTTGTTTAGTCTGTTGTTAGTCTGTTGTTTAGTCTGTTGTTAGTCTGTTGTTAGTCTGTTGTTTAGTCTGTTGTTAGTCTGTTGTTAGTCTGTTGTTAGTCTGTTGTTTAGTCTGTTGTTTAGTCTGTTGTTTAGTCTGTTGTTACTCTGTTGTTTAGTCTGTTGTTTAGTCTGTTGTTAGTCTGTTGTTTAGTCTGTTGTTACTATGTTGTTACTCTGTTGTTTAGTCTGTTGTTTAGTCTGTTGTTAGTCTGTAGTTTAGTCTGTTGTTTAGTCTGTTGTTTAGTCTGTTGTTTAGTCTGTTGTTAGTCTGTTGTTAGTCTGTTGTTTAGTCTGTTGTTTAGTCTGTTGCTATTCTGTTGTTAGTCTGTTGTTAGTCTGTTGTTAGTCTGTTGTTTAGTCTGTTGTTAGTCTGTTGTTAGTCTGTTGTTAGTCTGTTGTTTAGTCTGTTGTTAGTCTGTTGTTTAGTCTGTTGTTATTCTGTTGTTAGTCTGTTGTTAGTCTGTTGTTAGTCTGTTGTTTAGTCTGTTGTTTAGTCTGTTGTTACTCTGTTGTTTAGTCTGTTGTTAGTCTGTTGTTAGTCTGTTGTTTAGTCTGTTGTTACTATGTTGTTACTCTGTTGTTTAGTCTGTTGTTTAGTCTGTTGTTTAGTCTGTTGTTAGTCTGTTGTTTAGTCTGTTGTTTAGTCAGTTGTTTGTTTGTTGTTAGTCTGTTGTTAGTCTGTTGTTTAGTCTGTTGTTAGTCTGTTGTTTAGTCTGTTGTTTAGTCTGTTGTTTAGTCTGTTGTTACTCTGTTGTTAGTCTGTTGTTTAGTCTGTTGTTTAGTCTGTTGTTAGTCTGTTGTAAAGTCTGTTGTTGGTCTGTTGTTGGTCTGTTGTTTAGTCTGTTGTTGGTCTGTTGTGGACTCTGCCCCAATTAATAAAAGGCTGTTGTTTAGTCTGTTGTTTAGTCTGTTGTTTGGTCTGTTGTTTAGTCTGTTGTTTAGTCTGTTGTTACTCTGTTGTTTAGTCTGTTGTTAGTCTGTTGTTAGTCTGTTGTTTAGTCTGTTGTTACTATGTTGTTACTCTGTTGTTTAGTCTGTTGCTATTCTGTTGTTAGTCTGTTGTTAGTCTGTTGTTTAGTCTGTTGTTAGTCTGTTGTTAGTCTGTTGTTAGTCTGTTGTTTAGTCTGTTGTTAGTCTGTTGTTTAGTCTGTTGTTAGTCTGTTGTTTAGTCTGTTGTTTAGTCTGTTGTTAGTCTGTTGTTAGTCTGTTGTTTAGTCTGTTGTTAGTCTGTTGTTTAGTCTGTTGTTTGTTGTTGTTTTAGTCTGTTGTTGCTCTGTTGTTTAGTCTGTTGTTAGTCTGTTGTTTAGTCTGTTGTTACTATGTTGTTACTCTGTTGTTTAGTCTGTTGTTAGTCTGTTGTCATTCTGTTGTTTAGTCTGTTGTTTAGTCTGTTGTTTAGTCTGTTGTTAGTCTGTTGTTAGTCTGTTGTTTAGTCTGTTAGTTTGTTGTTACTCTGTTGTTTAGTCTGTTGTTAGTCTGTTGTTTAGTCTGGTGTTAGTTTGTTGTTACTCTGTTTTTGGTCTGCTGTTAGTCTGGTGTTAGTCTGTTGTTAGTCTGTTGTTTAGTCTGCTGTTAGTCTGTTGTTAGTCTGTTGTTAGTTTGTTGTTACTCTGTTGTTTAGTCTGTTGTTAGTCTGTTGATGGTCTGTTGTTTATTCTGTTGTTAGTCTGTTGTTAGTCTGTTGTTCAGTCTGTTGTTGGTCTGTTGTTCAGTCTGTTGTTGGTCTGTTGTTGGTCTGTTGGTAGTCTGTTGTTTAGTCTGTTGGTTAGTCTGTTGTTGGTCTGTTGTTAGTCTGTTGTTTAGTCTGTTGTTGGTCTGTTGTGGACTCTGCCCCAATTAATGAAAGGCTGTTGTTTAGTCTGTTGTTGGTCTGTTGTTTAGTCTGTTGTTGGTCTGTTGTTTAGTCTGTTGTTTAGTCTGTTGTTTAGTCTGTTGTTTAGTCTGTTGTTTAGTCTGTTATTACTCTGTTGTTTAGTCTGTTGTTAGTCTGTTGTTAGTCTGTTGTTGGTCTGTTGTTGGTCTGATGTTAGTCTGCTGTTAGTCTGCTGTTAGTCTGTTGTTTAGACTGCTGTTAGTCTGTTGTTATTCTGTTGTTAGTCTGCTGTTGGTCTGTTGTTAGTCTGCTGTTGGTCTGTTGTTAGTGTTTAGTTTGTTGTTAGTGTGTTGTTAGTCCTATGTAGGCCTTTATGAAGATCATGCTCCTATGAACCCAGCATGACATAAATAGTTTCCAGAGAACGTAAGACTATTACTTAAAGGTTGTCGTCAACAAAACAATGAAAATCAATGATTTAGACGGCCTGGGTGTTCCCACTGAGAAACCAAAGAGTACTGTACTCACATTAAGTCTATGAAGGGTATACCTTAATCAATCAACACTGTTTCAAGCCTCTAACATTGATCCTAACATATACAGTGCATTCAGAAAGTTTTCAGACCACATTTTCGTACCGTACAGCCTTATTCTAAAATTGATCAAATATTTTCAATTCTTTCCATTATCAATCTACACACAATATCCCATAATGACAAAGCAAAAACATTGATCATCTTTGAGATGTTTCTACAACTTGATTGGAGTCCATCTGTGGTAAATGCAATTGATTGGACATGATTTGGAAAGGCACCACATAAGGTACCACAGTGCATGTCAGAGCAAAAACCAAGCCATGAGGTCAAAATAATTGTCCGTAGAGCTCCGAGACAGGATTGTGTCGAGGCACAGATCTGGGGAAGGAACACAGTGGCCTCCATCATTTTTAAATGGAAGAAGTTTGGAACCACCAATACTCTTCCTAGAGCTGGCCGTCTGGCCAAACTGAGCAATCAGGGGAGAAGGGCCTTGGTCAGGGAGGTGACCAAGAACCCAATGGTCACACTGACAGAGCTCAAGAGTGCTTCTGTTGAGATGGGAGAACCTTCCAAAAGGACAACTATCTCTGCAGCACTCCACCAATCAGGCCTTTATGGTAGAGTGGCCAGACGGAAGCCCATCCTCAGTAAAAGGCACATGACAGCCTGCTTGGAGTTTGCCAAAAGGCACCTAAAGGACTCTCAGACCATGAAAAACAAGATTCTCTGGTCTGATGAAACCAATATTGAACTCTTTGGCCTGAATGCCAAGCGTCACGTCTGGAAGAAAACCTGACACCATCCCTACGGTGAAGCATGGTGGTGGCAGCATCCCTACGGTGAAGCATGGTGGTGGCAGCATCATGCTGTGGGGATGTTTATCAGCAGCAGGGACTGGGAGACTAGTCAGTATCGAGGGAAAGATGAATGGAGCGAATTACAGAGAGATCCTTGATGAAAACCTGCTCCAAAGCGCTCAGGACCTCAGACAGGGGCGAAGGTTCAACTTCCAACAGGACAACGACCCTAAGCACACAGCAAAGACAATGCACGAGTGGCTTTGGGACAAGTCTCTGAATGTCCTTGAGTGTCCCAGCCAGAGCTGGTACTTGAACCCGATCGAACATCTCTGGAGAGACCTGAAAATAGCTGTGCAGCGACGCTCCTCATCCAACCTGACAGAGCTTGAGAGGATCTGCAGAGAAGAATGGGAGAAACTCCCCAAATACCGATGTGCCAAGCTTGTAACGTCAAACCCAAGAAGACTCAAGGCTGTAATCGCTGCCAAAGGTGCTTCAACAAAGTACTGAGTAAAGGGTCTGAATACTTATGTAGATTTGATATTTCAGTATGCGGTATTGTGTGTAGATTGATGATTGATGATAGATTGATGTTTTATTTAATCCATTTTAAAATAAGGCTTGTAACAAAATGTGGGAAAAGGGCGTCTGAATGAGGGTTTCAGAAATGAAATTACAGTATCTCAGAATAATATTTTTGCTGATAGAACCTACTAGCTTAACGGCATTGGGACTTGGAATGGTGCTTTGGTCAAACAATCTACATTTTACATCATCAGTCTCTGGACTTGAACCCCATTGAAAAACTCTGTTTTGAATTGAAGAGGTCCACAAGTGCAGACAAAAGGATATCAAGGATCTGGAAAGATTCTGTATGGAGGAAATGTCCCAAGGTGTTCTCCAATCTCATAAAACATTTTTAGAAAAAGGCTCATTATCCTCTCAAGGTGAGGTAATGAAAGGCAATTGGAAACTGACGTGTTAATAATTTTGTTAAACCAATATTATCTGAGCAATTGTATTAGTATAGAATTATAGAATTTGCCCAAAATTGTAAGCATCCAAAGTACTTTAATGATTTATTTTCATACAGTTATTTATAGGGAGTTTCTGTGTTTGTGTTTGTTGTAGTGAACCCCCTTTAGTCCTGACTTTAAAGGACGTAGAGGTTTAGGGTTATGTATCTACTACTGTATATTCATATATATCTATTACTGTATGCTAATATACATATATATTATTGTATATTCATATATGAAGTAGGATGCTTAAATACACTTTGGCTGGAGTCATTAAAACTTGTTTTTCAAGCACTTTCTTGTTAACAAACTATAGTTTTGGCAAGTCGGTTAGGACATCTACTTTGTGCATGACACAAGTCATTTTTCCAACAATTGTTTACAGACAGATTATTTCACTTATAATTCACTGTATCACAATTCCAGTGGGTCAGAAGTTTACATACACTAAGTGGACTGTGTCTTTAAAACAGCTTGGAAAATTCCAGAAAATGATGTCATGGCTTTAGAAACTTCTGATAGGCTAATTGACATAATCTGAGTCAATTGGAGGTGTACCTGTGGATGTATTTCAAGGCCTACCTTCAAACTCAGTCCCTCCTTGCTTGACATCATGGGATAATCAAAAGAAATCAGCCAAGACCTCAGAAAAATAATTGTAGACCTCCACAAGTCTGGTTCATCCTTGGGAGCAGTTTTCAAACGCCTGAAGGTACCACGTTCATCTGTACAAACAATAGTACGCAATTATAAACACCATGGGACCACGCAGCCGTCATACCGCTCAGGAAGGAGACGCGTTCTGTGTCCTGGAGATGAATGTACTTTTTCAATCCCAGAACAACAGCAAAGGACCTTGTGAAGATATGGAAGGAAACAGGTACAACAGTATCTATATCCACAGTAAAACAAGTCCTATATTGACATAACCTGAATGGCCGCTCAGCAAGGAAGAAGCCACTGCTCCAAAACCGCCATAAAAAAGCCAGACTACCGTTTGCAACTGTACATGGGGACAAAGATCGTACTTTTTGTAGAAATGTCCTCTGGTCTGATGAAACAAACATAGAATTGTTTGGCCATAATGACCATCATTATGTTTGGAGGAAAAAGGGGGAGCCTCGCAAGCCGAAGAACACCATCCCAACCGTGAAGCACGGGGGTGGCAGCATCATGTTGTGGGGGTGCTTTGCTGCAGGAGGGACTGGTGCACTTCACAAAATAGATGGCATCATGAGGGTGGAAAAGTATGTGGATTTATTGAAGCAACATCCCAAGACATCAGTCAGGAAGTTAAAGCTTGGTCACAAATGGGTCTTCCATATGGGCAATGACCCCAAGCATACTTCCAAAGTTGAGGCAAAATGGCGTAAGGACAACAAAGTAAAGGTATTAGAGTGACCATCACAAAGCCCTGACATTAATCCCATAGAACATTTGTGGGCAGAACTGAAAAAGTGTGTGCGAGCAAGGAGGCCTACAAACCTGTCTCAGTTACACCGGCTCTGTCAGGAGGAATTGGCCAATATTCACCCAACTTATTGTGACAAGCTTCTGGAAGGCTACCTTGAAACGTTTGACCCAAGTTAAACCATTTAAAGGCAATGCTACCAAATACTGGAATGTGATGAAATAAATAAAAGCTGAAAGAAATCATTCTCTCTACTATTATTCTGACATTTCACATTCTTAAAATAAAGTGTTGACTGACTGACCTAAGACAGGGAATTTCTACTAGGATTAAATGTCAGGGATTGTGAAAAACTGAGTTTAAATGTATTTGGCTAAAGGTGTATGTAAACTTCCGACTTCAACTGTGTATATATATATTACTGTATATTCATATATGTGTTTGTTTGTGTGTTTATAGTGAACACCCCTCACTTCCTGACCATAAAGGGTGTAGAGGTGAACGCTGGACAGACGGCCGCCTTCCACTGTACTGTCAACGGACGACAGAGAGACAACTTCAACCTCTGGTTACAGGTAACAACAACACCTTATCCTGACCCCTGACCCCTAAACCTAACCTTCCACTGTACTGTCAACGGACGACAGAGAGACAACTTCAACCTCTGGTTACAGGTAACAACAACACCTTATCCTGACCCCTGACCCCTAAACCTAACCTTCCACTGTACTGTCAACGGACGACAGAGAGACAACTTCAACCTCTGGTTACAGGTAACAACAACACCTTATCCTGACCCCTGACCCCTAAACCTAACCTTCCACTGTACTGTCAACGGACGACAGAGAGACAACTTCAACCTCTGGTTACAGGTAACAACAACACCTTATCCTGACCCCTGACCCCTGACCCCTAAACCTAACAATCCACTGTACTGTCAACGGACGACAGAGAGACAACTTCAACCTCTGGTTACAGGTAACAACAACACCTTATCCTGACCCCTGACCCCTAAACCTAACAATCCACTGTACTGTCAACGGACGACAGAGAGACAACTTCAACCTCTGGTTACAGGTAACAACAACACCTTATCCTGACCCCTGACCCCTAAACCTAACAATCCACTGTACTGTTAACGGATGACAGAGGGACAACTTCAACCTCTGGTTACAGGTAACAACAACACCTTACTCTGATCCCTGACCCTAACCTTCCACTGTACTGTCAACAGAACGCAGAGGGACTGTGTGTGTGTGTGTGTGTGTGTGTGTGTGTGTGTGTGTGTGTGTGTGTGTGTGTGTGTGTGTGTGTGTGTGTGTGTGTGTGTGTGTGTGTGTGTGTGTGTGTGTGTGTGTGTGTGTGTGTGTGTGTGTGTGTGTGTGTGTGTGTGTGTGTGTGTGTGTGTGTGTGTGTGTGTGTGTGTGTGTGTGTGTGTGTGTGTGGCAGCAGGTTTGGTAGACATCTCGTCGCCAGATATTCCATTACTTTAACAAACAGCTCCTCGTTAGCAGAGCAGCAACACAAACATTACCTCAAGTCCCCTGATGATGCTAATGAAGAAATATTTGTAATGAACAAATGTCCCCCATCTGCCTACGGTGGTGCTGTGTAGGGGTGACAGCTTGGGGGGAGGGGAGGAGGGGGGGGTTGATGACACACACTCATGTGAGTACAAAACAAACACACTTTTGTCCCAACACATACTGACACGCTCAAGGTCAAGCTAATTCATTAAAGCATTTAAAAAAAATTTTTTTTGCCTAACCCCTTCCCCTGTTTTGACCTCTAACCCCTGACTGTGTTCTAACAGGGTATTGGTGGACGCGAGGCCCCTATGAAGGCCACTAAATGACCATGTACCACTACCTGTTTTGACCTCTAACCCCTGACTGTGTTCGACCAGGGTATTGGTGGACGCGAGGCCCCTATGAAGGCCACTAAATGACCATGTACCACTACCTGTTTTGACCTCTAACCCCTGACTGTGTTCTAACAGGGTATTGGTGGACGCGAGGCCCCTATGAAGGCCACTAAATGACCATGTACCACTACCTGTTTTGACCTCTAACCCCTGACTGTGTTCGACCAGGGTATTGGTGGACGCGAGGCCCCTATGAAGTCCACTAAGCCGTGGAACAACAGACGCTTCATCGGGACCTTCGACGTGGAAAACACCACTAAAGGAGACTCAGGACGCTACCGATGCATAGTCCATTCTGACAACGGGGTCGGAGTGTCCAACTACGGAGAACTCACCATAAAACGTAAGTCCTGTAGACCTCAGTCACTCTCTTCCAAACCTTTTAAATTACGTTCTTCCAGTGCTTTGTGGTGGATTGTAAAATGAAACTACTATAAAATAACTATAATAGCCCCAACATTCCCAGAACCCTCTGCATGACCATGAATTAACACACAAAAACACAACAATGAAATGATTCAGAAGTGGACTGGAATGTGTTCTCTATAAAGTCCTGCTATTGTCCCAGTGGAGCAGACAAACCCATTCCACCTTAAAAGAATCAGACCCATTCCACCTTAAAGGAGACAGACCCATTCCACCCTAAAGGAGACAGACCCATTCCACCTAAAAGGAGACAGACCCATTCCACCCTAAAGGAGACAGACCCATTCCACCCTAAAGGAGACAGACCCATTCCACCTTAAAGGAGACAGACCCATTCCACCTTAAAGGAGACAGACCCATTCCACCTTAAAGGAGGCAGACCCATTCCACCCTAAAGGAGGCAGACCCATTCCACCTTAAAGGAGACAGACCCATTCCACCTTAAAGGAGGCAGACCCATTCCACCCTAAAGGAGGCAGACCCATTCCACCTTAAAGGAGGCAGACCCATTCCACCTTAAGGAGCCAGACCCATTCCACCCTAAAGGAGACAGACCCATTCCACCCTAAAGGAGGCAGACCCATTCCACCTTAAGGAGCCAGACCCATTCCACCCTAAAGGAGACAGACCCATTCCACCCTAAAGGAGACAGACCCATTCCACCCTAAAGGAGACAGACCCATTCCACCCTAAAGGAGAAAGACCCATTCCACATTAAAGGAGACAGACCCATTCCACATTAAAGGAGGCAGACCCATTCCACATTAAAGGAGCCAGACCCATTCCACATTAAAGGAGGCAGACCCATTCCACCTTAAAGGAGCCAGACCCATTCCACCCTAAAGGAGACAGACCCATTCCACCTAAAGGAGACAGACCCATTCCACCCTAAAGGAGACAGACCCATTCCACCCTAAAGGAGACAGACCCATTCCACATTAAAGGAGACAGACCCATTCCACATTAAAGGAGGCAGACCCATTCCACATTAAAGGAGCCAGACCCATTCCCATTAAAGGAGGCAGACCCATTCCACCTTAAAGGAGACAGACCCATTCCACCCTAAAGGAGACAGACCCATTCCACCTAAAAGGAGACAGACCCATTCCACCTAAAAGGAGACAGACCCATTCCACCTTAAAGGAGACAGACCCATTCCACCTTAAAGGAGACAGACCCATTCCACCTTAAAGGAGACAGACCCATTCCACCTTAAAGGAGGCAGACCCATTCCACCTTAAAGGAGGCAGACCCATTCCACCTTAAAGGAGGCAGACCCATTCCACCTTAAAGGAGGCAGACCCATTCCACCTTAAAGGAGGCAGACCCATTCCACCCTAAAGGAGACAGACCCATTCCACCCTAAAGGAGACAGACCCATTCCACCTTAAAGGAGACAGACCCATTCCACCTTAAAGGAGACAGACCCATTCCACCTTAAAGGAGACAGACCCATTCCACCTTAAAGGAGACAGACCCATTCCACCTTAAAGGAGACAGACCCATTCCACCTTAAAGGAGACAGACCCATTCCACATTAAAGGAGACAGACCCATTCCACATTAAAGGAGACAGACCCATTCCACATTAAAGGAGGCAGACCCATTCCACATTAAAGGAGACAGACCCATTCCACTTTAAAGGAGACAGACCCATTCCACCTTAAAGGACGCAGACCCATTCCACCCACACACACACACACGCACACACCCACCCACCCACCCACACACACACACACACACACACACACACACACACACACACACACACACACATACTGTAACCTCTCCCATATCACCCTCTACTCTCAGCTTCCTGCAGTCTGATATGAATTTATGGACTGAGCGTGAAACTAAATCCTACGCTCCCTTCTCTTTCCTTCAGCCCTAGTCAGCTAATGGCCGTCTATATTTCTTCTCTTCAGTGGTTCTCCTCTGCCTGCCTGCAATTTCAATTGAATTTACTAGCCAGTTTTTTTCTTTTTTCGTCAGGCAACTTTGTGTTGATGGATAGGTTTAATCCAATGTGTCCGGATCGAGGGCTGTCAGTCATTGTATGACGGCCTCAGCCTCTATTTTTTTTGTTGCTGTTAAGCCAGAACAATTGTCAAGTTTGCATTTTTGACCTGTTAAAGATGGCACTCTTCTATTTTCAAACCCTAGTGCCAGGATTGGTAAATGACCTGTTTTATATGAGGAAACTGGTGCCGAGGTGGGAATATATCTGAGGTGGGAATATATCTGAGGTGGGAATATATCTGAGGTGGGAATATATCTGAGGTGGGAATATATCTGAGGTGGGAATATATCTGAGGTGGGAATATATCTGAGGTGGGAATATATCTGAGGTGGGAATATATCTGAGGTGGGAATATATCTGAGGTGGGAATATATCTGAGGTGGGAATATATCTGAGGTGGGAGGGGTGGGAATATATCTGAGGTGGGAGGGGTGGGAATATATCTGAGGTGGGAGGGGTGGGAATACCTGAGGTGGGAGGGGTGGGAATACCTGAGGTGGGAGTGGTGGGAATATCTGAGGTGGGAGGGGTGGGAATATCTGAGGTGGGAGGGGTGGGAATATCTGAGGTGGGAATATCTGAGGTGGGAATATCTGAGGTGGGAGAGATGGGAATATCTGAGGTGGGATCTGAGGTGGGGGTGGGAATATCTGAGGTGGGAGGGGTGGGAATATCTGAGGTGGGAGGGGTGGGAATATCTGAGGTGGGAGGGGTGGGAATATCTGAGGTGGGAGGGGGTGGGAATATCTGAGGTGGGAGGGTGGGAATATCTGAGGTGGGAGGGGTGGGAATATCTGAGGTGGGAGGGGTGGGAATATCTGAGGTGGGAGAGGTGGGAATATCTGAGGTGGGAATATCTGAGGTGGGAATATCTGAGGTGGGAATATCTGAGGGGTGGGAATATCTGAGGGGTGGGAATATCTGAGGTGGGAATATCTGGGAGGGGTGGGAATATCTGAGGTGGGAATATCTGGGTGGGAATATCTGAGGTGGGAATATCTGAGGTGGGAATATCTGAGGTGGGAATGGGAATATCTGAGGTGGGAATATCTGAGGTGGGAATATCTGAGGTGGGAGGGGTGGGAATATCTGAGGTGGGAGGGGTGGGAATATCTGAGGTGGGAGGGGTGGGAATACCTGAGGTGGGAGGGGTGGGAATACCTGAGGTGGGAGGGGTGGGAATATCTGAGGTGGGAGAGGTGGGAATATCTCTGAGGTGGGAATATCTGAGGTGGGAGGGGTGGGAATATCTGAGGTGGGAGGGGTGGGAATATCTGAGGTGGGAGAGGTTGGAATACCTTAGGTGCATCAAAGTGCCAATTTCAGTATGCTGCTGTTGGGGATATTTAAGACCAACCAAAATCTGGTTTTAGTGGTAACGTGGTTGGTTATGGCAGGGATTTTGACAACGGAAGAGCAGCCTATTCAGCCCTGACGCACATTACCCATAATGCACATGGAACCAGGGAGATGTGCTTTTTTCTGCCTGTAAACATTGAAAAAGAGAAATATATATCCACATTTCATTTGATTACAAACCAAGCACAGCCTCCCCTCCTCTCAATGAAGGCTGTTTTTTTGTCCGGCCCAATGCATTCGCCAAGTAGTCTAGACTATCGATAAAGGGTTTGGCTCGTGAGACCGCTTTGAAATAAATCTTAATCACCAAAGCTTTATTGAAATATCAAGTTTGGCAGCAGCAAAACAGTGAGCAGACATCCCCTTTTTATCATTATAAGCGATTACATTATTTTATCCATCTCCTGTTATTATCTTAGATGTGTGTAAAACCCCTCCATCTAGACTATATGTCCATTATGGACCATAAACCATGGAGACTATATGTCCACCATGGACCATGTAGACTGTATGTCCATCATAAACCATGGAGACTATATGTCCATTATAAACCATGGAGACTATATGTCCATCATAAACCATGGAGACTATATGTCCATCATAAACCATGGAGACTATATGTCCATCATAAACCATGGAGACTATATGTCCATCATGGACCATAAACCATGGAGACTATATGTCCATTATGGACCATAAACCATGGAGACTATATGTCCATCATAAACCATGGAGACTATATGTCCATTATGGACCATAAACCATGGAGACTATATGTCCATCATAAACCATCTAGACTATATGTCCATCATAAACCATGGAGACTATATGTCCATCATAAACCATGGAGACTATATGTCCATCATAAACCATGGAGAAATGTCCCATAAACCATGGAGACTATATGTCCATCATGGACCATAAACCATGGAGACTGTATGTCCATTATGGACCATAAACCATGGAGACTATATGTCCATCATAAACCATGGAGACTATATGTCCATTATGGACCATAAACCATGGAGACTGTATGTCCATCATAAACCATGGAGACTATATGTCCATCATAAACCATGGAGACTATATGTCCATCATAAACCATGGAGACTATATGTCCATCATAAACCATGGAGACTATATGTCCATCATAAACCATCTAGACTATATTTCCATCATAAACCATGGAGACTATATGTCCATTATAAACCATGGAGACTATATGTCCATCATGGACCATAAACCATCTAGACTATATGTCCATCATAAACCATCTAGACTATATGTCCATCATAAACCATCTAGACTATATGTCCATCATAAACCATCTAGACTATATGTCCATCATAAACCATGGAGACTATATGTCCATCATAAACCATGGAGACTATATGTCCATCATAAACCATGGAGACTATATGTCCATCATAAACCATGGAGACTATATGTCCATCATAAACCATCTAGACTATATGTCCATCATAAACCATCTAGACTATATGTCCATCATAAACCATCTAGACTATATGTCCATCATAAACCATCTAGACTATATGTCCATCATAAACCATGGAGACTATATGTCCATCATAAACCATGGAGACTATATGTCCATCATAAACCATGGAGACTATATGTCCATCATAAACCATGGAGACTATATGTCCATCATAAACCATCTAGACTATATGTCCATCATAAACCATGTAGACTATATGTCCATTATGGAACATAAACCCCTCCATGCAGTGCATTCAGAAAGTATTCAGACCCCTTGACTTTTTCCACACTTTGTTACATTACAGCCTTATTCTAAAATAGATTAAATAAAAATAATGTTTCTCATCAATCTACACACAATGCCCCATAATGACAAAGCGAAAACAGTTTAAAAAAAAAGATTGTTGCTAAGTTATTACAAATTAAAAACTGAAATACCTTTATTTCCTTATCATTTTTAAATGGAAGAAGCACTCAGGACCTCAGACTGGGGCGAAGGTTCACCTTCCAACAGGACAACGACCCTAAGCACACAGCCAAGACAACGCAGGAGTGGCTTCGGGACACGCCTATGAATGTCTTTGAGTGGTCCAGCCAGAGCCCGGACTTGAACCCGGTCGAACATCTCTGGAGAGACCTGAAAATAGCTGTGCAGCAACGCTCCCCATCTTACCTGACAGAGCTGGATGGGAGAAACTCCCCAAATACAGGTGTGCCAAGCTTTTAGCGTTATGCCCAAGAAGACTTAAGGCTGTAAATGCTGCCAAAGGTGCTTCAACACAGTACAGGGGCTGAATACTAAAAACCTGTTTTTGGTTCACCACTATGGGGTATTGTGTGTAGATTGATGAGGGTTTTAATAAGTCAAGGGATCTTACTACTTACAGGGCCCAGGTCTGTCAGGGCCCAGGTCTGTCAGGGCCCAGGTCTGTCAGGGCCCAGGTCTGTCAGGGCCCAGGTCTGTCAGGGCCCAGGTCTGTCATGGCCCAGGTCTGTCAGGGCCCAGGTCTGTCAGGGCCCAGGTCTGTCAGGGCCCAGGTCTGTCAGGGCCCAGGTCTGTCAGGGCCCAGGTCTGTCAGGGCCCAGGTCTGTCAGTGCCCAGGTCTGTCAGGGCCCAGGTCTGTCATAGCCCAGGTCTGTCAGAGCCCAGGTCTGACAGAATCTGTGCAGAATATATAGGTGCTGCTGTTGGCCCTCCTTGGTTGGGGACAGAAGCCCCAGATCATCAGCAAACAGTAGACATTTGACTTCAGATTCTAGTAGGGTGAGGTCGGGTGCTGCAGACTGTTCTTGTGCCCTCACCAATTAGTTAATATACATGTTGAAGAGGGAGGGGCTCGTGTTCTATCCCTGTCTCACCCCATGTTGAAGAGGGAGGGGCTCGTGTTCTATCCCTGTCTCACCCCATGTTGAAGAGGGAGGGGCTCGTGTTATATCCCTGTCTCTCCCCATGTTGAAGAGGGAGGGGCTCGTGTTCTATCCCTGTCTCTCCCCATGTTGAAGAGGGAGGGGCTCGTGTTCTATCCCTGTCTCTCCCCATGTTGAAGAGGGAGGGGCTCGTGTTCTATCCCTGTCTCTCCCCATGTTGAAGAGGGAGGGGCTCGTGTTCTATCCCTGTCTCTCCCCATGTTGAAGAGGAGGGGCTCGTGTTCTATCCCTGTCTCACCCCATGTTGAAGAGGGAGGGGCTCGTGTTCTATCCCTGTCTCTCCCCATGTTGAAGAGGGAGGGGCCGTGTTCATCCCTGTCTCTCCCCATGTTGAAGAGGGAGGGGCTCGTGTTCTATCCCTGTCTCTCCCCATGTTGAAGAGGGAGGGGCTCGTGTTCTATCCCTGTCTCTCCCCATGTTGAAGAGGGAGGGGCTCGTGTTCTATCCCTGTCTCTCCCCATGTTGAAGAGGGAGGGGCTCGTGTTCTATCCCTGTCTCTCCCCATGTTGAAGAGGGAGGGGCTCGTGTTCTATCCCTGTCTCACCCCACGGCCATGTGGAAAGAAATGTTTGTCTTTTGCCATTTTTAACTTCACACTTGTTGTTTGTGTAAATGGATTTTATAATGTGGTATGTTTTTCCCCCAACACCATCAATTTGTATAGCAGACCCTCATGCCAAATTGAGTCAAAAGCTTTTTTGAAATCAACAAAGCATGAGAAGATTTTGACTTTGTTTTGGTTTGTTTGGCAATTAGGGTGTGCAGGGTGAAAATGTGGTCTGTCGTGCGGTAATTTGGTAAAAAGACAATTTAACATTGTTTTTACTGAGGAAATGTACGAGTCTGCTGTTAATGATAATGCAGAGGATTTTCCCAAGGTTGCTGTTGATGCAAATCCAACGATAGTTATTGAGGACAAATTTGTCTCCACTTTTGTGGATTGGGGTGATCAGTCCTTGCTTCCATATATTGGGGAAGATGCCAGAGCTGAGGATGCTGTTAAAGAGATTAGAGTATAGCCAATTGGAATTTGTGGTCTGTATATTTGATCATTTCATTGAGGATACCATCAACACCACAGGCCTTTTTGGGTTGGAGGGTTTTTATTTTGTCCTGTAGTTCCTTCAAGGTAATTTGATAATCAAGTGGGTTCTGGTAGTCTTTAATGTCTTTAATAGTTGATTCGAAGATTTGTATTTGATCATGTATATGTTTTTGCAAAAGATTGGATAAGTGGTTTATCCACACATCTCCATTTTGGATAGATAACTCTTCGTGTTGTTGTTTGTTTAGTGTTTTCCAATTTTCCCAGAAGTGGTTTGAGTCTATGGATTCTTCAATTACATTGAGCTGATTTCTGACGTTCTGTTCCTTCTTTTCCGTAGTGTATTTCTGTATTGTTTTAGTGATTCACCATGAAGACGTAGCCTCAGGTTTTCTGGGTCTCTGTGTTTTTGGTTGGATTGGATTCTCAATTTCTATCTTAGGTTTTTGAATTCTTAGTTTAACCATTTGCCATTGTTGTTAATTTTCTTAGGTTGTCTGCTTGACATTTATGGATTTGAAGCTGAGAGGTGAAATACACTGTTCAGGTTTACTATTGCAAAATTGACACCTTCACTATTACAGTGGAACGTTTTACCCAGGAAATTGTCTAAAAGGGATTGAATTTGTTGTTGCCTAATTGTTTTTTGGTAGGTTTCCAAACTGCATTCCTTCCATCTATAGCATTTCTTAATATTACTCAGTTCCTTTGGCTTTGATGCCTCATGATTGAGTATTGCTCTGTTTAAGTAGACTGTGGTTTTGCTGTGGTCTGATAGGGGTGTCAGTGGGCTGACTGTGAACGCTCTGAGAGACTCTGGGTTGAGGTCAGTGATAAAGTAGTCTACAGTACTACTGTCAAGGGATGAGCTGTAAGTGTACCTACCGTAAGAGTCAGGTTCTTGTTCAGTTCTGGTATTTAGGTCGCCACAGACTAGTACATGTCCCTGGGCCTGGAAATGGTTTATCTCCCCCTCCAGGATGGAGAAGCTGTCATCGTTAAAATATGGGGATTCTAT
>NC_056438.1:80860236-80870236 GCF_018296145.1 Oncorhynchus tshawytscha | reverse complement strand
TATAAAGTGAAAAACAACTAAAATTAACAGTAAACATTACACATACAGAAGTTTCAAAACAGTAAAGACATTACAAATGTCATATTATATATATATATACAGTGTTTTAACAATGTACAAATGGTTAAAGGACACAAGATAAAATAAATAAGCATCTCTCTCTGACTCTCTCTCTGTCTCTCTCTCTCTGTCTCTCTGTCTCTCTCTCTCTCTGTGTCTCTGTCTCTGTCTGTCTCTGTCTCTGTCTCTGTCTCTGTCTCTGTCTCTGTCTCTGTCTCTGTCTCTCTCTCTCTCTCTCTCTCTCTCTCTCTCTCTCTCTCTCTCTCTGTCTCTCTCTCTGTCTCTCTCTCTCTCTCTATCGCCTTCATTATTATCCACTGTCGTCCCTTCACTATGCCATGAGGAGACTAAAGGGCTGATTATCTAGGATAATCACTTCTGCTTCCCCATGCCAATGTTCTGTTAGATTAATACGCATGCATACGTGGAAGTGCTTTGCCCTTACAGGCCTACTTCCAGAGAATCCAACACCACAACACATCTCGTCCACAGACCTGCTCTCCTGTAGTGCAGTCGGTAGATTTTCAAAGGGGGATAATTACTCTCTCCCTAGTCTTTGCTGTCTTTGTGTCTCACCCTGGTTCGAACTACCTGGAGTCCCAGCGCGCCTCACAGCGTGACTCTGTGCTAGCTGACTAACGCTCAGTGTGGTGTGTCACCACTAATGAGAAGAGCCAGAGAAAATCAAAGCAGTCAAGCTCATAATTTCTCCCTGTCCTCTCCCCTCCCTCCCCTCCCTGTCTTCACCCCTGGGGTTCGTCCCAGATCGCACCCTATTCCCTATATAATGCACAACTTTTGACCAGAGCCAATAGGGCACTATGGGCCCTGAAGAAAAAGTAGTGCACTACGATGTGGCAAGGGTGCTATTTAGGATACCCTCCTGTCCTGTCTGAGAAGAGATGAGGAGAGGATCAATTCTTTATGCTGCCGGACCAATTAGGAGTCAGAGAGACGTAACGAGGACCTCTTGCATGTCAACAACACACTCAGAATACATACCAAATGGCACCCTCTTCCCTATTTAGTGCACTAAATCTGACCAGGGCTCTTAGGCCCACAGGGTGTCATTTGAGACACTTCTCCAGATTCAGACTGTATGTAAGACTCACTGGATGTTGACAGGGAGTAAACGAAATGCAGGGGTTCGATGATGATGATGATGATGAAGGATGGGTCCGGTAACTAACTACTGAACTGTCGGCAGCCAGACTCAGTCAGTCGATGATGATGATGATGATGAAGGAGGGGTTCGGTAACTAACAACTGAACTGTCGGCAACCAGACTCAGTCAGTCGATGATGATGATGATGATGAAGGAGGGGTTCGGTAACTAACAACTGAACTGTCGGCAGCCAGACTCAGTCAGTCGATGATGATGATGATGATGAAGGAGGGGTTGGGTAACTAACAACTGAACTGTCTGCAGCCAGACTCAGTCAGTCGATGATGATGATGATGAAGGAGGGGTTCGGTAACTAACAACTGAACTGTCGGCAGCCAGACTCAGTCAGTCGATGATGATGATGATGATGATGATGAAGGAGGGGTTCGGTAACTAACAACTGAACTGTCGGCAGCCAGACTCAGTCAGTCGATGATGATGATGATGAAGGAGGGGTTCGGTAACTAACAACTGAACTGTCGGCAGCCAGACTCAGTCAGTCGATGATGATGATGAAGGAGGGGTTCGGTAAATAACAACTGAACTGTCGGCAGCCAGACTCAGTCAGCCGATGATGATGATGAAGGCGGGTTCAACTGACACCACAATAGAGAAACAACCTACATCTTAACAAGAGACATGCACACACCTGTTGTTGCAACCTGGACTCAAGTGTAGATGTAACATAGTCAATGTAAATTTGTTTCCCTCCATTTAGTATATGTTACGATTTACAATTTATGTAATAAATTAAATGTATGCCATTCGGTAATATAAGTTACAAATTTGCAATAAGTATGATATGTAAAAGATTCCTATTTGTTGTGGCTAGGTGGCTAATGCTAATCTTAGCTAGGTGGTTAACATTAGCTAGGCTAGGAGTTCGGGTTAGGGGTTAAGCTTAGGGTTAAGGTTAGGGTTAGTGGAAGTGTTAGCTAACATGCTAAGTAGTTGCAAAGTACCTGAAAAGTAGTTAGTAGTTACTAATTAACTAAAATGGTAAAGTAGTCCATGATGAGATACGCCTACCCCTCCACCCCAACAAACCAACTTCCTTTCAATTTTGTCTTAAGTAGGGAAAGTGGGATATATACCTGGTCATTTATACAACTGAATGCCTTCAACTGAAATGTATCTTCCTCTTTTAACCCAACCCCTCTGAATCAGAGAGGGAAACAGTGTGTTAATTGCCTTGCTCAGGGGCAGACCTATAGATGTTTACCTTGTCAGCTCAGGTGTTCATTCAAGCTCTAACCAACAGGTTACCAGCTGCTCCAAGTAACCTTCTGTCTTCATAACCAAAACGTAACATATACTCATTTGAGTGTCCCGGAATTATGTTACGTCTAGTCTATGAGACCAGGCTGGATGTTGTCAGGGAGACTCAGTGGATATAATCAGATAATGAAGGGGTGTTTGGTAGCTATAGGTCTAATAACTGACACCACAACAGAGCAACCTTTTGCATCTTAACAAGAGATTATCAGGGATTCAGTGGATGTTGTTACAGAATGGAGGACTGGGTAACTAACAGAACGGAGGACTGGGTAACTAACAGAATGTTGTTACAGAATGGAGGACTGGGTAACTAACAGAACGGAGGACTGGGTAACTAACAGAACGGAGGACTGGGTAACTAACAGAACGGAGGACTGGGTAACTAACAGAACGGAGGACTGGGTAACTAACAGAACGGAGGACTGGGTAACTAACAGAACGGAGGACTGGGTAACTAACAGAACGGAGG
This sequence comes from Oncorhynchus tshawytscha, assembly GCF_018296145.1. Taxonomy (NCBI): domain Eukaryota; kingdom Metazoa; phylum Chordata; class Actinopteri; order Salmoniformes; family Salmonidae; genus Oncorhynchus; species Oncorhynchus tshawytscha. The sequence continues at coordinate 80,867,264 of NC_056438.1, read as the reverse complement.
ACTGGGTAACTAACAGAATGGAGGACTGGGTAACTAACAGAATGGAGGACTGGCTAACTAACAGAATGGAGGACTGGGTAACTAACAGAACGGAGGACTGGGTAACTAACAGAGGACTGTTGTTACAGAATGGAGGACTGGGTAACTAACAGAATGGAGGACTGGGTAACTAACAGAATGGAGGACTGGGTAACTAACAGAATGGAGGACTGGGTAACTAACAGAACGGAGGACTGGGTAACTAACAGAATGTTGTTACAGAACGGAGGACTGGGTAACTAACAGAATGGAGGACTGGGTAACTAACAGAATGGAGGACTGGGTAACTAACAGAATGGAGGACTGGGTAACTAACAGAATGGAGGACTGGGTAACTAACAGAATGGAGGACTGGGTAACTAACAGAATGGAGGACTGGGTAACTAACAGAATGGAGGACTGGGTAACTAACAGAACGGAGGACTGGGTAACTAACAGAACGGAGGACTGGGTAACTAACAGAACGGAGGACTGGGTAACTAACAGAATGGAGGACTGGGTAACTAACAGAATGGAGGACTGGGTAACTAACAGAATGGAGGACTGGGTAACTAACAGAATGGAGGACTGGGTAACTAACAGAATGGAGGACTGGGTAACTAACAGAATGGAGGACTGGGTAACTAACAGAATGTTGTTACAGAATGGAGGACTAGGTAACTAACAGAATGGAGGACTGGGTAACTAACAGGATGGAGGACTGGGTAACTAACAGAATGGAGGACTGGGTAACTAACAGAATGGAGGACTGGGTAACTAACAGAATGTTGTTACAGAATGGAGGACTAGGTAACTGACAGGCAGGTCAACAGTACTTCCTACTGCCTCCAAGATAAGAACCATACTGGGTGGATACTATCAGCTTCTTCTCAGTGACTGCCAACACAACAGAGTGGCAACAGCCTTTTGTTTGATATCTGTGGAATACTGTGGATGGGAAGGGAATGTGTGTGTGTGTGTGTGTGTGTGTTCATACGTTCCTGGCAGGTGCTGTGGTATTTAGAGGACAGCTGTCGCCGTGCCGGCTGGCTGCCTGGTCAACATCACCGTGGCAACAGCTGCTCGCTGACCCTGGCGTATGGGGATGTCCGCTCTCATATGGCACACACACACACACACACACACAGACACATACACACACTAACACATACACACACACATACACACTAACATACACACACTAACACACACACATACACACCCTGGTATATAGTAGTGCATTCTCAGCTGCGTCCTATCCCTCTTTCTGGGCAGCCAACTGGGGTTCAATTTTACCCCTTCGATGTTGTCTCTAAACCTTCTGAGGATTAAACTGCTGACAAACTGAGCTATTTACATCTTTACAGTTCCACAGCCTCTTAACAGTTCTATAACCCATCTTTACAGTTCCACAACCTCTTAATAGTACTATAACCCATCTTTACAGTTCCACAACCTCTTAATAGTACTATAACCCATCTTTACAGTTCCACAACCTCTTAATAGTACTATAACCCATCTTTACAGTTCCACAACCTCTTAATAGTACTATAACCCATCTTTACAGTTCCACAACCTCTTAATAGTTCTATAACCCATCTTTACAGTTCTAGAACACATCTTTACAGTTCCACAACTTCTTAATAGTTCTATAATCCATCTTAACAGTTCTAGAACCCATCTTTACAGTTCCACAACCTCTTAATAGTTCTATAATCCATCTTAACAGTTCTAGAACCCATCTTTACAGTTCCACAACCTCTTAATAGTTCTATAATCCATCTTAACAGTTCTAGAACACATCTTTACAGTTCCACAACCTCTTAATAGTTCTATAATCCATCTTAACAGTTCTAGAACCCATCTTTACAGTTCCACAACCTCTTAATAGTTCTATAATCCATCTCAACAGTTCTAGAACCCATCTTTACAGTTCCACAACCTCTTAATAGTTCTATAATCCATCTCAACAGTTCTAGAACCCATCTTTAGGATTCCAGAACCCACCGTGCCTGTTTCACACAGCTGAAATTCCTTATTAGCGCTCCTATTTTGAGTTGAAGTTTTTTCTAAAGATTTAGCCGATATAAGGATGATTTGATACGTGCTGCTGTCTCTTTTCTTTGCCTCATCATTTGATGGTTTCAGCAGTAGTATTGGTTGATGTATTAGTCAACTTTTCCCCAGTAATAGACACACAACACTGAATTGAACTGAACACAAAAGGTCAGTGAACAATAAAGAGTAAAGTGACAATAATGAACCACACTTTCAGTAAATTGGGTGACTGGTAGGACCAGTAACTATGGTAACAGTATGTTTAAAACTCTATGACATACATGATGTGTTTTATAGAGGGCTGTAGGGCATAACTGCTACTGTATATACAGGCCTACAGGGTCCGGTAACTATAGTAACAGTATGTTTAAAACTCTATGACATACATGAGGTGTTTTATAGAGGGCTGTAGGGGCATACATCGAGTCCCAAATGGCACCCTATTCCCTATATAGTGCACTAATTTTGACCAGAGCCCTATGGCACCCTATTCCCTATGTAGTGCACTACTTTTGACCAGGACCCATACGGTTCTGGTGACATTTTGACTCAACCTAGTTGTGGTGTATTATCCTGGATTTCTTCACTGACCCATTGACACCAACAAGACAACACTGACGGATGGATAGAATCCACAAGACGCTTCAGGACTTACGGCAGGTGGCTCATATCTCTTTTCCTGACTAGTTAACAGAGTGACACAGAAAGCCCTCACCGTTTCATAGAGTTTCCCCCTAACAGGGCTTGGTCCATGTTAACAAGCCTGTACGTGGTACTCATAGAGTTTCCCCCTAACAGGGCTTGGTCCATGTTAACAAGCCTGTACATGGTACTCATAGAGTTTCCCTCTAACAGGGCTTGGTCCATGTTAACAAGCCTGTACATGGTACCTATAGCTGGTAATGACTAATTGGCCCTGTGATTGTTTGTGACAGAGTGACTGTGAGTCACCATGTATGAACACTGTGGTGTCCTCGCTCATAGCAGGTGTCCTGGAATATACCTGTGGGGGTGGTGTGATTAGCCGTTGGTGTCCTCGCTCACAGCAGGTGTCCTGGACTATACCTGATTGGCTAGGTGACTGACGGGCTGGTTATTTATATAGTCTTAATTAACAATACATAGGCATTATAACAGGCACTATAACAGGCACTATAACAGGCACTATAACAGGCATTATAACAGGCATTATAACAGACATAACAGGCATTATAACAGGCATTATAACAGATATTATAACAGCCATTATAACAGGCATTATAACAGACATAACAGACATTATAACAGACATTATAGCAGGCATTATAACAGGCATTATAACAGGCATAACAAGCATTATAACAGGCATTATAACAGACATTATAACAGGCATTATAACAGGCATTATAACAGGCATTATAACAGACATAACAGGCATTATAACAGACATTATAACAGACATAACAGGCATTATAACAAGCATTATAACAGACATTATAACAGGCATTATAACAGGCATTCTGACAGGCATTCTGACAGGCATTCTGACAGGCATTATAAAATGCATTATAACAGGCATTATAACAGGCATTATAACAGGCATTATAACAGGCATTATAACAGGCATTATAACAGGCATTATAACAGGCATTATAGCAGGCATTATAGCAGGCATTATAACAGGCATTATAACAGGCATTATAACAGGCATTATAGCAGGCATTATAACAGGCATTATAACAGGCATTATAGCAGGCATTATAACAGGCATTATAACAGGCATTATAACAGGCATTATAACAGGCATTATAACAGGCATTATAACAGGCATTATAACAGGCATTATAACAGGCATTATAGCAGGCATTATAACAGGCATTATAACAGGCATTATAACAGGCATTATAACAGACATTATAACAGGCATTATAGCAGGCATTATAACAGGCATTATAACAGGCATTATAACAGGCATTATAACAGGCATTATAACAGGCATTATAACAGGCATTATAGCAGGCATTATAACAGGCATTATAACAGGCATTATAACAGGCATTATAACAGGCATTATAGCAGGCATTATAGCAGGCATTATAACAGGCATTATAACAGGCATTATAGCAGGCATTATAACAGGCATTATAACAGGCATTATAACAGGCATTATAACAGGCATTATAGCAGGCATTATAACAGGCATTATAACAGGCATTATAACAGGCATTATAACAGGCATTATAACAGGCATTATAACAGGCATTATAACAGGCATTATAACAGGCATTATAACAGACATTATAACAGGCATTATAACAGGCATTATAACAGGCATTATAGCAGGCATTATAGCAGGCATTATAACAGGCATTATAACAGGCATTATAACAGGCATTATAACAGGCATTATAACAGGCATTATAGCAGGCATTATAACAAGCATTATAACAGACATTATAACAGACATTATAACAGACATTATAACAGACATTATAACAGACATTATAACAGGCATTATAACAGGCATTATAACAAGCATTATAGCAGGCATTATAACAGACATTATAACAGGCATTATAACAGGCATTATAACAGGCATTATAACAGGCATTATAGCAGGCATTATAACAGGCATTATAACAGACATTATAACAGGCATTATAACAGGCATTATAACAGGCATTATAACAGGCATTATAACACGGTTAATATAACAGAAAAGTGTTTGTTCTTTCTTCCAGGTAGCCTTTATAAATACTACCGGACTAAATGATTCATATGTCCATGCTAATCCAGAGTTAACTCTGGAATACAGTTTACAGCTCAGTCTACAACGGGTTTAAATGTTCCATGTTAAAATGTAATCTTCAGATTAAAATATTAAATCAATACTGGAAATTCTACTTCAAACTCATTACCTAAACACATCATGGACCTAATCAACACAACAACCCCCTTTTAATTAAAATGAACCATATGCCGTCTGGTTGGCATAAATCTCCCTTAAACAGATAGCTGATTTACCCCCAATATCTCAGGGGGGGGCTATTCCTATTGAATAAACAACACGTTAAGTTTCATCCGAGACCCCCCACCATTCCCAGTGCCCTCTTCTCCCCTCAGTGGCTTACACCACCAGACTGGTTCAGTGTGTGAGCATCTGAGAGACTGAGGGGAGAAGCGTGTGGATTAGCTGGTTCGTTTGAGGTGATGTTTGACTCGCAGGGTGGAAGCCTGGTGGAATCTGGGGATTACATGGGGGATACAGACCTAGTGGCCCAGGTCAGAGTGGGACGACCATCTGTAAGCTAAGGACCAGTCACCATTACTCACTGTCTCTCTGTTACCCGGTAACTAACACTAGAGTAGTGAACTACATGGGTAGAGTAGTGAACTACATGGGTAGAGTAGTGGGTAGAGTAGTGAACTACATGGGTAGAGTAGTGGGTAGAGTAGTGAACTACATGGGTAGAGTAGTGGACTACATGGGTAGAGTAGTGGGTAGAGTAGTGAACTACATGGGTAGAGTAGTGAACTGCATGGGTAGAGTAGTGAACTGCATGGGTAGAGTAGTGAACTGCATGGGTAGGTAGTGGGTAGAGTAGTGAACTGCATCGGTAGGTAGTGAACTGCATGGGTAGAGTAGTGAACTGCATGGGTAGAGTAGTGAACTGCATGGGTAGAGTAGTGAACTGCATGGGTAGAAGAGTGAACTGCATGGGTAGAGTAGTGAACTTCATGGGTAGAGTAGTGAACTGCATGGGTAGAGTAGTGAACTGCATGGGTAGAGTAGTGGGTAGAGTAGTGGGTAGAGTAGTGAACTACATGGGTAGAGTAGTGAACTGCATGGGTAGAGTAGTGGGTAGAGTAGTGAACTGCATGGGTAGAGTAGTGAACTACATGGGTAGAGTAGTGAACTGCATGGGTAGAGTAGTGAACTGCATGGGTAGAGTAGTGAACTGCATGGGTAGAGTAGTGAACTGCATGGGTAGAGTAGTGAACTGCATGGGTAGAGTCGTGAACTACATGGGTAGAGTAGTGGGTAGAGTAGTGGGTAGAGTAGTGAACTACATGGGTAGAGTAGTGAACTGCATGGGTAGAGTAGTGGGTAGAGTAGTGGGTAGAGTAGTGAACTGCATTGGTAGAGTAGTGGATAGAGTAGTGAACTACATGGGTAGAGTAGTGAACTGCATGGGTAGAGTAGTGAACTACATGGGTAGAGTAGTGAACTACATGGGTAGAGTAGTGGGTAGAGTAGTGAACTACATGGGTAGAGTAGTGAACTACATGGGTAGAGTAGTGGGTAGAGTAGTGAACTACATGGGTAGAGTAGTGAACTACATGGGTAGAGTAGTGGGTAGAGTAGTGAACTACATGGGTAGAGTAGTGGGTAGAGTAGTGAACTACATGGGTAGAGTAGTGGACTACATGGGTAGAGTAGTGGGTAGAGTAGTGAACTACATGGGTAGAGTAGTGAACTGCATGGGTAGAGTAGTGAACTGCATGGGTAGAGTAGTGAACTACATGGGTAGAGTAGTGGACTACATGGATAGAGTAGTGGACTACATGGGTAGAGTAGTGAACTACATGGGTAGAGTAGTGGGTAGAGTAGTGAACTACATGGGTAGGGTAGTGGGTAGAGTAATGAACTACATGGGTAGAGTAGTGAACTACATGGGTAGAGTAGTGAACTGCATGGGTAGAGTAGTGAACTACATGGGTAGAGTAGTGAACTGCATGGGTAGAGTAGTGAACTACATGGGTAGAGTAGTGAACTGCATGGGTAGAGTAGTGAACTGCATGGGTAGAGTAGTGAACTACATGGGTAGAGTAGTGGACTACATGGGTAAAGTAGTGGGTAGAGTAGTGAACTGCATGGGTAGAGTAGTGAACTGCATGGGTAGAGTAGTGAACTGCATGGGTAGAGTAGTGAACTACATGGGTAGAGTAGTGAACTGCATGGGTAGAGTAGT